>NW_026843580.1:2000625-2334062 GCF_030254825.1 Meriones unguiculatus | reverse complement strand
TGTGCTCATTAACAAATTGAGAAGCACACATGTTCACAAACACTTGAGTTTAATATATACCTGATGGACATCCTTAGATATGTATCCACCAGTCTTTTGCTGGACATACATGTGTGTCAATAAGATGTTCTGGATCTTTATTGCTGGGCTCCTGTATATTCCGAACCTTGTGTATACCTTTACTGACAATGACTGCTATGTAAGAATCAAACAAAGTTTTCACCGTGGAGGAGATGTAATGATTGGTGCATTTTTCCCCCTTCATGTTTACTATAGAAGCGACAATATTCCTAATACAAAGTACACATACTTTTCCCGGGACCTTCACATACAGTAAGTAAAGTTATTGATTTTCAGAGTTCAGATTTCTTGTGTTTTAAAGAATGTATGGATTAAAATTGCTCTGTTATCAACAATCACTTTCTCACTCTCAAATCTTTTTAAGTATATTTTCTCTTCCTTTCCTCTTTCAAAGTAAAAGTGATAATTTTGGTTTTATTCATTTTGCTTTTCTCACTCATATGATATTGCAGTTTCATGGTATATATTTTACATTCTTGCAATGCCAGATGTATTTAATATTTTCAGTGTTATGATTTCAGAGTGTGGATTATTCAATGTAAGTATGAATGGTACCTCTGTACTTTCTTTAAGTTCAGATGTGCTCTTGTGAGAAGAGATGATGTCACTGAATGCAGAGTTCTCTGAGTACCTAGAATGATGCTTGAGTGACAAGGATTGACTGTGTTAATGCAGCTGATTTCTCAACAAGACTGTCACAATTAAACTTGGGGATCACATTTCTTCTCAACACATGTCTTTGTTTGTCTATTTATTCCCCAATTCAATGTTTCGTTGCTCGTCCTTCATATGCTGAGACTGATGGTAAATGGTTACCTTTTTGCCATATATGTTTCCATTGCTTTTTCCCATTCATATTTGTGTGCTCACTAGGATGCTCTTTCTTTGAGGGTGGTCACTTAAAGATGTTTTGTTTTATTTTTTCCTATTTTTTTCTGAAATATGAAAATTAAGGGATGATGTCCTGTAAGCATAGTTTCCTTGAAAATTAGTGACAAATATTCAAGTATGTGTCTTTATAGCGAAAATAAACTGTGCTCATACCATAAAGACAGTCTAGATTTGTACGAATTAATTAAAAACGACTCTAAAGTAAAGCAATGAACCTTGCAAATATCTGAACACTTGAGAAATCAGTAAGAAGACAATAGGTAAAAATTTACAAAATAAAATATAGTTGTGAAGGTAAATTGTGTTTAGTGTGGCATTACTTAATATTTCTTAAAATGTTGGTGGGGTGTTAAATCAAACATCAAGAATAGTGGAGGAACAAATACGTTCAGATATAAAAATGCTTAAAATATTTTGCAGTGGTAACAAAATTACTTTAAAACTAACAGCATAGATGAGTACATATCTAAAATTTCATATCTAAGGCAATAATTCAGATCTTGATGCAGTAATTCGAGGTAGATTTAATCATTAAAAGATCATATTTTATCTCAGCTAAAATCACAAATTTGTCCCAGCAGACTGGGAACATTTGTTGTTGGGTGGACACCTTTTACTTCATTATAAAAAAAAAATGCCACTTGTTACTCTCCTTCTGCTCTCTACTTTCAGTGGCTCAGGCACAACTATACATCTTTTCTCCTTATCATGTAGCAACAATCCCATATGGGAAAAGATTATACTTGCAGTTACATGTGCCATGAGTGTCTTGCTTGTCCATGATGAACGAAAGGATTGTATCCTGTAAAAATTACTCAATTTTTTACAAGTCAAAAATGAAATCAAAGTAGTTCATGACATGAAAACAGTATTTTTATTATAAAAGTTTAATAATATTATCTTATTCAATGCAATGCCCAATCATATTTTTGAATAAACTTAAAATATTTAAATTATATTTTTCTGGGGAAAACAGGTAAAATAGAGCAACTGCAAGTTTTCTAGAACATTGCTGCATTGTCTAAAAATCATCCTTGAATGTCCTTATTCATTTTTATCTTTCTGAGTATTAGCAGTGAAAATGGTTTCTCCCTTAACTCTATCTTGATCCTGAGCAAATTTCTTTGCTCTTGCTGGTAGCCTTGTAATTTAGCTCTCCAATTCTGTGAACAGCAGGCCTGTGGTCTTTTCTTGTACATAGTCAGATTGGCCCCTGAGTGTCCTCTAAATCCTTTCATGGAGGACTATCATATGTCTGGACTTCATTCATCTGCTTGAACAGTACAATTTTGGTGTCTGCTCTTCTGCGTCCACTGATCTTTTGTCATCTCCAGATTGTTCTTTTAATTCAAAATTGGGTTGTATTTGCTAGTTTTTCTTTTCTCAGGACAAAGGAGATGTAAGACACAGAGGTATTTTCCAGCACAACCAGAAACACAACACTAACCCATCAAGTTGTAATGGATTTTGCATTGTGAGTGAGTGCAAATGCAAGTGCTGAAGTGAGTGCTGATGGCAGTCATTGTCAGCAGGATGGGGAGTGTTCTACCATTTATTTCAAACTCTTACTTACAGAAATAGTTGTGAATTCAGAACTTCCTAGATTAAACGTTTTATAAGCCAATGGGTTAAGAGATTATTTAGTTTTATAATGGTTCATTTTTTTCTCTACGCTAACTGTATAAGTAAATAGTTCTGAGTATCTTTTTTAATTCATTTCTTAACACTATGTCCCAATAATATCTCCTCCCTCTTTTGCTCCAAGTCCCACACTCCTACCTTCTTTCCTGTATCCCCCTTCCTTGCCTCCTCAGAAAAGGAGAGCCTGGCCATCCCAGCACATCAGGTCTATCAGGACTAAGTGCTCCCTCCACCACAGTGGCCAGGCAAGGCAGCCCTGCCAGGTGGAAGTGTTGGAAAATCAGGCAAGACAGTGCCTGTCAAAAACAGCTGCTATGAACACATTTGAGCAAATGTTTTTGTATGATAGAGTATCTCTTGTGTATATGCCCAGGAGTGGAATGGTATAGCTGGTTCTTAAAGTACAGCAATATATATGATGTTAGCCCTTTATCAGAGTTAGGGTCAGTGAAGAACTTTTCCCAAACTGTAGGCTGCTGTTTTGGCCTGTTAACAGTGTTCTTTGCCTTAGAGAAGGTTTTTAGTTTCTAGACATACCTTTTATTAATTGTTAATCTTAGAACCTGAGCTGTTGGTGTTCTGTACAGGAAGTTGTCTCCTATAAAAATGAGTTCAAGGCTCTTCCCCACTTTCTCTTCTAATAGATTTTGTGTGACTTTTTTTTATGTTAAGGTCCTTGACCCTTTTAGACTTGAGTTTTGTGCAGTGTGATAAATGAGCTTCTATTTGTGTTTTTCTACATGTAGAAATCCAGCACAATTTATTGAAGATCTATTATATGGTTTTGGCTTCTTTATCATAATCACCTCTCTGTAGGTGTGTGGATTTATTTCTGGGTCTCCAATTCAATTCCATTGATCTAACAGTCTGTATCTATTCTAGCACCATGTAGATTTTATTACTGTTACTCTGCAGTAAAGCTTGAAATATTTAATGTTGAAATCATAAATTTTTCCCTGATTTTTAAATTAAATTATTTTTTAAATAATTACAGTTTATTTACTTTGTATTCCACCTGTAGCCCCTTCTCTCATTCCCTACCAATCCCACACTCTCTCACTCATCTCCTCCCTGCTCCTCTCTAAGTCCACTGATAGGGGACTTATCCATAAGGGCTATATCCATCCAGTAAAAATCAGATCTTAGAAGCATCAAACCTAAGGGTGATTTTTCATGGCCATCTCCCTCTCCATGCTGATATTTGGTTTTGTTTGAGTATACATCTTCTTGTATATGCTTTTATAATAACTGTGAGTTCAAAGGGGCAACTAATCTGTGGTAGACAGAAACTATTGTTTTCTTGAGGTCATTTGTAGCCTCCAACCCTTACATTCTTTTCAATTCTCTTCACCCATGATCCCTCAGGCTTGCTGGCAGGGGTGTTATATGTAAGCCTCATTTATGGATGAACACCTCATGGGTAATATTACCTGTACCATGATCACTCATGGTTTCTGTATTATTTGACATCTACTGCAGATGAAGGCAGAGCAATGTACTAATCCATGGGTACAATAAATCATTAGAAGTTCATTTCATACTTATTGACTTAGCAGAATAACAGTATTAAATTTTCCTTTGGGTTCTATGATGCAACTAGTCACAGACTCAGGCCAGTTTTATACTGCCCACCATATAGGATCTAAGGAGTGGATCTTATAGTAAATGAGACAAAAGTTTGTTCCTCATGTAACATGTATGCCATTTTTGTACCAGAAGGCATGTGGTATAAGATAAGTGAGTACTGGTTCCTTTGTGGTTCACAGATGAGTGAGAGAGATGACTACTTTTGTTTTATTTAGTGGCATACATTGCACCTTTCAGCATCATGAATCTAACCAGGAGAGAAAAAGCATCCAGGTGAGTACCAGCTAGATTTCACCATGTTCTGTAATTTGAGTATCTAGTGCACTCATCAGTTAACTCTTACCATCAAATTTGCAGGGTCAAATATTTTACTTGCTAATATATATTCTAGATAATGAATATGAAATATATACTGTTTTTTTGCATCCTTATTGTAACCCTATCCCCCTCTCCTTCCAGTTCCACACTCCATCCCCTTTCCCCCTTTCCTTTTTCTCAGAATAGTCAAGCTTCCTTTCAATTCCACCCAGCTCATCAAGTTTCATCAGGACTAAGAATGTTACTCTTCTCTTTTGGCCTTGTAATGCATTCCCACGTGGGAAAAGTGATCAAAGAGCAAGTGAGTCTGTATCCAATGCAGTCCCCACTTCCCTTACTAGAGGACTCACATGAGATCCAAGCTGCCTATCTGCTTGCTAATCTTTGTAGGAGACCTAGGTCACTTTATGCATGAACCTTGGTTGATGCTTCAGTCTCAGCAAGCCCTTCTGGGTTCTGCCTAGTTGACCCTGTTTGGCTTCTTGTGGAGCTCCTGTTACTCTTAGGTCCTTTTACCTTCCCTCCATCTTTTCCTCTCAGAGGACAATTCTGTCAGGCTCCTCCTGTATTGCAAATATAGCAGAATATACCTCATAGTCTCAGGGGTTGGCACTCTCTGATAGTGTGCGTTTTAGGTTGGGCCAGGGATTTTTTGGAAATTCTCTTAATATTTCTTCTATCTGTTTTATCTTTATCCTTGCAAACCTTGTAGGCAGGAAAAACTTGGGGTCAATGTATTTGTGGGAATATTGGTGTTCCCCTCCCTTAGCTGAGACTAGTCTAATTAAAGGGCATCCCCTTCAGTCTCTATGGCCTCTGATACTAGGTGCCTCTGATTGAATCCTCATCATATCCTCCCAGGAGCCTATCCAGACTTAGGTCGCAAGCTTATCATAGAGATACCCCACCCTCAGGTTCTTTTTCTCTCTACAGTCCTTCTGACTTCTCCTCCGTGCTTCATAATCACATTATAAGGTACATAAAAAAGATAAGTAACAAGGAGGATGTAAATGATGATACATTATTCTCACTCAGAAGGGGAGTAGAATAGACGGAGGTAGTGGCTGCAGAGAGGGAACTAGTTAGGAGAAGAGTCACAGAGAGTTAAGAGGATGGAGAACCGAACTGGGGAGAACAAGGGCAAGAGGACAGAAGATCTGTATTTGACTTTCTTAATAGAATTCAGAATAATTATATTAATTGTATACAAGTTCACAGAGTCATACAGTTTTCTGGTCTAGGTAATTGTGGTGCTTGCTGTTTTTTTTTTTTTTTTTTTCAAATAAGAGTCTTTCTAATAGAACTTTAATTAAAATACTTCCGTTGCTAGTGTCTGTATTCCTACTTCAGTCTTTGTAGTCTGTCACAGTGCTCCTAAGTTTGGGGTTTTTCATAATTTCAACCTGCTAAACATAAGTGCATCCTTCTTTATTTGTTGTATTATGATATATACTAAGTGATTTCTTTTGTTTCATTTTGTGTGAAAATTCTAGACAAATCTATGAGGATTAAAAAAAAAGCACAATGGCATATAATCTGTAAATCTCAGCAGCAGTCTAGAATAGAGCTATTGAGGAGGAAAGAAAAATACACTTTTCTTTGAACTTGCATGCATACCAGTTATTGGGCAGACCAGCAGCTATGCTAAAGGGGCAATAAAAGTTTTTGAAAAGGAGTAGAGAAGCACAAAGTATCAAAGATGCAAACATCTGATGGAAAATACAAAATGACACAAAGACAAAAAGAAAACCATAAAAGGATGTGAATAAAAGGCCAGAACTCTGACTAAAATTCCACATGTAAAGATATGCTGAATCTCTTTTTGCGGTTATGTTTAGTGTAGAAACATTCTCTTTCTCTATAGATCTTTCCAAAAGTAATAAATATTGCTTTTCTATGAACACCTGAAAATGTCTTAATACCAAGTATTTCTATAGACAACTGAAAAACAATTTACTAAATTTAATCTTAAGAATTCCACCTTCCCGATGGTGAGTGCTCTCTGTCACGAACAACTCCACATTTGGCTAAGGCCGAGGATCTGGCTTGCTTCCATGTATGTGGACCTATCTGCATTGCCCACGTGGCACGCCTGGGTTGGCTACCCAGAGGCTATTTAAGCTGTGGGCTGGCTTTCCCCAGGGTCCGAGGATTGTTCAAGGTTCCTGAATAAACTGCATTGAAAAAAAAAAAAAAAAAGAACACCAAAAAAAAAAAAAAAAAAAAGAATACAGCATTGTGAACAGGACATTTTAACACTAAAATGAAATACTGTCTTTTTGTGTGGGGGGATTTGAGATTATTAAGATTGAGAATTCTGTCCTCACTGTTTTATTAGTAGACAAATCAAGGCTTGCCTTATAAGGTAAAACACCGTAGGTTCAAGTGTGAGGACCTGATTTCAGAACTCCCAAGAATTGAATGTGTTCTTGTTATCCAGTGATCATATAAAGGGTAGAAACTGGGAGAGTTAACTCTCTACAAATTTGTTAGCCCTTGTGCCAGGTTTATTTGCTGAGCACAATCAAGAACATATGGGGTCACTTGGTGTGCTACTCTCTCTTCTTCAAAGCTCAGGAGCAGGGGATGCAGAAAGAAACTTAGTGATTTCAAGGCCAGGTGGGGTTAATGTTAACATGTTCCAGGCCAGCAAGTGCTTTATGGTCAGACTCTGTGTCAATCAATCAAATATGTCAGTCAGTCTGTCAATAATTTTAAAAAGTGATTAAGAGATACTGTGTAAAATTATGGGCCCAGTTTGGACTGACCCTTGATGTCTTCCATTTATAGTGACTGACACTCATAAACCTTATTCATGAACAATTACTTATTTTCCAAATATAAAAATAAAAGAAAATAAATAATATAATATTAAATTACAGTTCCTGAGACTGTAGCTAATGAGGGTTAACACCGTGGAATCTTAGCTAATGCTATATAGTTAAAATGCCCACTGTAATTCCAGTCATTCATGAGAAGATAGTAAGATAGTGATTTTATAGAAATATTGGCACTTGAATTTTAAAATTTCTTGCATTAAATATGAAGTTTGTATGGTCAATTTCTTCTTCCTGTGTAATCTTGTGAAACCCATGCAGGTATACGCTTAAGAATTACCACTTTGTTCTGGCCCTGGTATTTGCCATTGAGGAGATCAACAGAAATCCTCAACTTCTACCCAATACAACTTTGGGCTTTCATCTACATAGTATTGGATTTTCTGAACAGGGTGTTCTTTTCGGAGCCATTCATTGGATCACAGGTATAAACAAACCCCCATGTAATTATGAGTGTGGACAGAAGAAAAAATTAGCTGCTGCTCTCACAGGAACATCGTGGGCAACATCTGTGTACATTGGGACACTGTTAACACTCTACAAAATACCTCAGGTGAGGCATATGGTGTTGGAATGAGGAGTCAGGCATCCTTTGTTGAAATTGCTGGTGTCTGAAAATGTAAAATTGGGGCCCTTGAACTAACCAGCTATGAAAGGAAAATATGTAGGTTCTTGATGATAGTACCACATTTCTGTTACTTGAAATAAAAAAGGAAGGAGAGGAGGATGAGACTAGCTACTTCTGTCAGCAATTTTTTTGTGGAAAACTCTGTATTGGGCTTTACTCTTAAAATAAGAAAATCCAAAATTCAACCCAAATGTTTTGATCTGTTGACTCAGGTCTGAGATGTTGTTGGATGCTAATGTTCTTCCTCTTATTTCCAATTTCATTTTTTTTTTACAGCTCTCTTTTGGGCCTTTTGATTCTACCTTGAATGCCAAAGGACAGATTAATTCTCTCTATCAGATCGCTCCCAAGAACACATATCTTTCACTTGCCATAGTCTCTTTGCTGCTTCATTTCAGATGGTCCTGGGTTGGCCTGATCCTCCCAGATGACCACAGAGGGAATCAGATGCTGTCAGACTTGAGAAAAGATATGGAGAGTAATGGCATCTGCATAGCCTTTTTGAAACTGATCTCTGACACCATGAATTCACTTTCCAATGAATTATGGAAAAATATGGAGGAGATTCAGGAATCCTCAGCAAATGTGATAGTTATATATGGGGACATTGTATCTTCACAAGGATTAATGAAACACGTTGGACACCTGTTTATGACATGGAAAGTCTGGGTCTTAAACTCTCAGTGGGATGCTATGAGACATGCTGATTATTTCATGATAGACTCAATTCATGGAAGTCTCATTTTTACACATCATCATAAAGAGATGGTTGAGTTTACAAATTTTATTCAAACAGTTAATCCCTACAAATATCCTGAAGACACTTATCTTCCTAAGTTTTGGTATTTGTTCTTCAAGTGTTCATTTTCTGACCTTGACTGTCAACTTTTGGAAAACTGCCAACCTAACGCTTCTTTGGAGTTACTGCCCAGACACATTTTTGACCCAACCATGAGTGAAGAGGGCTACAATATATACAATGCTGTGTATGCTGTGGCCTACAGTCTCCACGAGATGAACCTTCAGCAAATACAGATACAATCATATGGTAATGGAAAAGAAATGGAATTCTTCCCCTGGAAGGTAGTATCACTTCTTGTGTGGTAAGATGAGCAATGTGACATTTTTATTGTTTTCTAAGTCACTCAAATTAGGTATCATAAGTTTTCTGTATGTTGTCATAAGCAAGGGAGAATATTTGTTTCTCTGTCTAGGCGGCAGTACAAAATCCTAAGTAAATATCCTTTGAAAATAACATACCAGGAACAAAGAACAAACAAAAGTCAATATCAAATTCATATGACAAGTTACCTCACAGTCTTCTTTATAATCTCTGCACCTTAAAGAGTGGGGCTTTCCCATCTGTATTCTTCAGAGCAGAAGTAGGTGAATTAAATGAGTTAGGAAGTAGGTTATGAAATGAAGGATCATTTTAAGTGAACTTCAGACTTCAGGGCCCTCATTTGAAGAATTGAAGCTCTAAATATATGGAAGAGAAAAGGAGTTCATTCCCTGTCAGGTAATATCCCTTCTTGTGTGTTGTAATATCAGTAATGTGACTAAATTTGGGCATTATAGGTTTTAAATGTTTTCTTAAGCAATGGCGAATATGTGTTTTCCTGTCTAGAGGGCAGTACAAAATCCTAAGTAAATGTCCTTTGTAAACATCATGGCAAAAAAAACAAAGAAAAAGAAAAGTCAATATTACATTCATATAACAAGTTGCCTCACAGTCTTCTTCATAATCTCGGCACTGTGAAAAGTGGGGCTTTCCCATTTGTACTAGGCAGAGCAAACCTAGGTGAAGTAAATCCTTAATGTTTGGAACACATCTGAGCACTATCATAGGGTTAAGAAATGAAGGATCACCTTAAAGTGAATTTTAGACTTCAGGGCCCTCATTTGAAGAATGGAATCTCTAAATATATTCCGAACATTGGTTAGCTTTTTAAAGCAATGTAAATGATCTCAATTTACATAACCTGCTGTCTTAGCTGTGCTTTGTACAAGAATATCTCTGGAACAGAATGTGTTTTTCAAAACTTAATGCATTTCAATCCAAGAATCATTCATTTGATGACTACTTCCAATTTGCTTTTTATCATGAGGGGTTAACAACACTGAGATTTCATTGTATTACTTATTATCTGAGATGCATTTGAACATATGTTTCTGAATCTCTTGTAGCTCCACCCTTTCCTAAAGAACACACTTCTGGAAAGTCATGTGAGCAGTCACACAGAAATGGATGAGGGAAGAAACTTAGACTCAGTGTATGATATTCTCAACTTTTGGAATTTTCCAAAGGGTTTTGGATTAAAGGTCAAAGTAGGAAACTTTTCTCTATATGCTCCCCAGAGTCAACAGTTGTCTTTATCTGAGCAGTTGATTCAATGGCCTACAAGCTTTACAAAGGTGAGATGTGATTCTTCTCATTGCTTTGATTTTTCATGAAATGGAAAATAATTTTCAGGATGTAATGATCCTTGGACTGTCATTCAGGACCAAACAATATTTAACTACCACTAAGAAATTGCCCATAATTACAGCCTATATAGACTACTTTCCTTTTCCCTGCCTCTGAACAATACAGTAGTTTATTTTTACTTTTGATTAAAGCTCGTGCAGTTCTTTTTTCTTTTATCTATCTATCTATCTATCTATCTATCTATCTATCTATCTATCTATTACAATTTATTCACTTTGTAGCCCTGATGTAGCCTCCTCCATCATCTCCTTCTAATCTCACCCACTCTCCCTATTTTCTCTCTATGCCCTTTCTTTAGGCACCTGATAGGGAAGAAACTCCTCCCCTTCTATCTGTCCCTAGCCTATCAGGTGTCATTAAAGCTGGCTGCATCATCTTCCACTGTATCCTGGCAAGGCTGCACAACCCTCCGCCAAGAGGGAGTTAATCATAAATCGAGCTAATGAGTTCATGTCAGAGACAGTCCAGTGACCCCTTACTAGGGATCCTACTTGGAAACTGAACAGTCTATGGGCTTCCTCTGAGCAGGGGGTCTAAGTCATGTCCGTGCATGGTCCTTGGTTGGAGTATCAGTCTTTGCAGGTCCATCTGAGCCCAGGTTTTTGACTCTGTTGGTCTCCTTGTGGAGTTCCTTTCCCCTCCAGGATTTTCTATCTCTTTCTTCTTCCATAAGTTTCACTGCACTCTGCCCAAAGTTTGGCTATGAGTCTCATTATCTCCTTTGATACCCTGGTGGGTAGAATCTCAAGAAGTTCTTATAAACAGAGTGTCTGTTAGATTTTGTCATTGCCTCCAAACATTAAAAGGAAGTTATTTTATTATGCAGCCTAATAAAATTCAGTGAGAGAAAATGTGCCGTTTTGTTTTGCCAGCCACTCCAAAAGTAGAATTGCATGATGTGTGTGTGTGTGTGTGTGTGTGTGTGTGTGTGTGTGTGTGATATTGTGATATTTGGTTTGCTTGTAAATATTTTAGAAAAGCAACTAAGAGAGAACACTGAGAAAGACAAACATGGGATATACTCACTTATATAGACCTATAAGATATGATAAACATAATGAAATCTATACACCTAAAAAAGATAATCAATTGAGTGGACATGGGGTAAGATGATCAATCCTCATTTAGAAAGACAGATGGGATGTGCATTGAACGTATGACAGGAGTCTACTGAGCGCATCTGAAAGACTCTAACTAGCATTGTTTTCAAAGCAAAGACGCATGACCAAACCTTTGGCAGAGTACAGGGAATCATAAGAAAGAAGGGGAGTTAGTCTGATGGGGAAAGGATAGGAGCTCCACAAGGACCAAATATATCTGGGCACAGGGTCTTTTCTGAGACTGACATTCAACCAAGGACCATGTATGGATATAACCTAGAACCTCCACTCAGATGTAGCCTGTGGTATCTCAGTAACCAATTGGTTTCCCAAAGTGAGGGGAACAGGGACTATTTCTAACAGGAACTCAATGACTGGCTCTTTGGTCTCCCCACCCCCGAAGGGAGGAGCAGTCCTGTTAGGCCACAGAGGAGGGCTTTGCAGCCAGTCCTGAAGATACCTGATAAAACAGGATCAGATGAATGGGGAGGATGTCCCCCCGTATCAGTGGACTTGGAAAGGGGCACGGTGGAGATGAGGGAGGGAGGGAGGGACTGGGAGGGAATGAGGGATCGGGACACGGCTGGGATACAGAGTTAATAAAATGTAACTGATAAAAAAAATAAAAAAAAGAAGTAAAAAAAAAAGAGAACACTGAGCATGGCTGACAATGTGCGAATGAAGTAGATCGTGTTAGGAAAAGTATGTTTTAGGAGACAAATTAGATGAAGATATGAAATTCACAGAACATAATCAGAGATTAAAGAATGTAGTTGTTCCCTTTCTATATTCTTTTTATTCTATTTGTGATAGTAGCCAATGAAATATTGGCCTCATTTTGTGGTGTGTCTTTCCACCTCACATTAAATTCTTCACAGAACTGCCCAAAGATTTGTTTCCATGATGAAGCCAAGCCTGTCAAGTTCTCAGCCTTCACAACCACATTGGATATAAAAGTTCACCCTATTAGCAAATATACAGACAGCTTTCTGGAGCCATACTGTGACTTTCTAGAACATTACTTTAATGACCTACTCTTATCAGCAGCTTTATGTATTGTGCCAAGATTTAAACATGTGGTCTACGTAGCCCCAAAACTGCCAAAATCAGCAATACCAAAACCCAATGTTTTCAATCGTATGTGTAATCATTTGAAAATTTACTATTCAGTGATACTCAGAAATACTCTGCTTACTTGGATTTTTCACAAAAGACTGAGCATTTGCTAACAACTTTTATTTCCCTCAGATTCCTCAGTCTGTGTGCAGTGAGAACTGTAGGCCAGGATTCAGGAAAGCCGCCCAGGAAGGCAAGGCTGTCTGCTGCTTTGATTGCACTCCTTGTGCAGAAAACGAGATTTCAAATGAGACAGGTAAATACAGGCTTACAGAGGATTTTCCTATCTCTACAAAGGTTATCTGCAACGCCTAAGCAAATGGTACCGGAATGGAGAAAATATATAAACTGTTTTCTTTTCTTTTTTTTTTTAACTATGTAATTGCATTTTTATTTCTCAAGGATCTATATTTTAGAGTTACAGGTTACATGTAGAAAGACATTTGCTCAACCATGTTTATAGCAGCTTTACTTGTAATAGCCAGAACCTGGAATCAATCCAGGTGCCCCTCAATGGAGGAATGGATACAGAAATTGTGGTATTTTTACACAGTGGACTATTACTCAGCAATCAAAAACGAGGAAATAATGAAATTTGCAGGCAAATGGTTGGATCTAGAAAATATCATTCTGAGTGAGGTATCCCAGAAGGAGAAAGACACACATGGTATATACTCACTCATATAGTCCTATAAGATATAATAAACATAATGAAATCTATACACCTAAAGAAGATAAGCAAGAAAGAAGACCCAGGGTAAGATGATCAATCCTCACTTAGAAAGACAAATGGGAGGTGCATTGGACATAGGAGAAAACAAGTAACAGGACAGGAGCCTACCTCAGAGGGCCCCTGAAAAACTCTACCTAGCAGTGTATCAAAGCAGATACTAAGACTCATGTAGAAAGAACAGAAATATTCATAAATACATTTGTCAGTATATATATATAGCATACATTTATCATTATCATAAATCTCTCTCATCTATCTATCTATCTATCTATCTATCTATCTACCTACCTATCTATCTATCTATATACACATACATAAAAACAATAAACAGCAAAAAGCAAGAAACTGGGGAAAATCCAGTTAACTTTTCAAGGGGAAATAAAAATGCCTACTATTTTTCTTTTCTCTTCTCATCTATCTTGTCCCTTTCAATTTTTTGTTGGAACATCATTCCAACAAAATATAATTATTACCAGAAATATTATAAGTAAGTAGGAAGCCTATATTTACTGATTAATATTCTTTTACAACATCAGCGATGGGCTAAAAGACTACATTTCTGGACTCCTTAGGTAGCCTTCCTATGTCTATCCAGAGTATTTCTGAAACCTAAAAATTCCCCTGTGTTTTAATTGTTTGCCTCATCCCTTCTTTATTCACTGTTTCCATATTTCACTGTCTGTATCTTAACAATGTAGTTTCTGCTTGTAGGTTTTTGGATAATTAGAATAGTCACAGTTTGCCCTTGATTCACATACAGACACCAAAGGAAAAAAGATCAGTTTCCATATTTTTGTTAATTTTTTTCTTAGATAGATAGACATTAGACATATGCATACATAGATACATAGATGATAGATACATAGATAAAACACTCTAGACATTAAAGGCATCCTTGACTTACATTGCTGATCCATTGCAAATATTCTTCCCTAAAGAATATTAACAGTCTATTCCTTTCCAGAATAGACACAGTGTTTTGAGTCTCATTTCTTTATGGTCACATTTATGATTCACTTAAGGCTTGGATTTCTCACATCCCATTTATGTTTATTCTTAGTACAAGTGTTTTTCAACACTGCAGGTGACTGAAGAGTTGGGTTTGATTTCCCAAGTACATGTATTTTATCTTTATGATAAGATATCATACTGCAAATAGATCTTTTCCTATCATTTGTTCTTTTTAATCTACCTCCCTTTCTCTAAATATAGACTCATTCTCACATAATATAATACAAATAAATTTCCCCTTCCTCTGCTTCTCTCAGTTTTCCCTTACCTTCTCTCTCATCCAGATCCACTT
Organism: Meriones unguiculatus; assembly: GCF_030254825.1. Classification (NCBI taxonomy): domain Eukaryota; kingdom Metazoa; phylum Chordata; class Mammalia; order Rodentia; family Muridae; genus Meriones; species Meriones unguiculatus. Next base: position 2,319,339 of record NW_026843580.1, on the reverse strand, counting down.
CTTATCTGTGTCTCACTAGAAATTTAACGGGCTTCTGAGAAATGATAACAAAACATAAGAAATTAACATGTAAATAGGTAAAATAAAACCCATCATATCAAAGTTGGAGAAGACAGGTCAACAGAAAATTAAAAGCCCCAAGAGAGGGCACAGGAATCAGAGACTCACTTGTTTACACTTTCAGGAGTACAATAAAAGTGATAAACTGGAAGCTCTAGTATATGTGCAGTGGACCTGATAAAGAAAAGTGTGGGCTCTTTGATTTCTGGTTTTTTACACTGAATAAGGCACTAATCTGTGAGTATTGCAGAATGTAATCCAACATCATTTTTTTCGAACAATAACATTGGTTTGACCAAAGGTCTCTGTGTTATCAAGTCTCTGGTCCTTGGTCGCTCAAATAGTATCAGGAATTTGTATCATCTCATGGAGAGATTCATGAGCATAAACAGACATTGGTTGGTTATTCCCTCAAGGTTGGTGCCACAATTAATTACCTAGCATATTCTGTAGACAAGGCTGGTTATATACCAAAATTTGGAAGTTGCGTTGGTGTAAACACACATCTGTTTGCAACTTAAAAGTACCATTCTCTGTAATAAACAGTTAGAACCTGGAGAGTGAAGGTTCTACATAGCACCATTTTAACCTCTTCATGTTTAATGAGTTGCTTTGTTGTATTGTCTTCCACTGTAGGGCCTTGATGTCAGGTTATTCAGGAAAACCTCTTGTCTTGGCAGCAGCCTAGTTTTCTTGGGATTTCCATTTCATCTTTTTAGGCAACAGTGCAAGATCATGGAACCCATCCTGGTACTTGAAACTGCATTATTTGACAAGAGATGGCCAGTTGGGTTTCTGTCCCCCCACTATTTGGAGACTTCATTAGGAGATTTCAATAGGACTTCATTAGGCTAACCTCACTCCAGATAATCTTTTCTATCTCCATCCATTTGCCTGAAAATTTCACAGTGTCATTTTTAAACAGCTTATTTAGAGGCCATCATATAAGAATGTATCATATAAGCTTTATTCATTCTTCTGTTGAGGGACATCTAGGTTGTTTCTAGTTTCTGGATTTGTGAATAGCGCAGCAGTGAACATGGTTAATAAAGCGACCCTGTGGTAGGATGAAGCATCCTTTGTGTATATTCCCAAGAGTGGTAAAGATGAATCATTCTGAGAAAAATAGCTCATAGATTACAATGTGCTCCTCGTACCAGTTTTCCATCCTACCAGTAAGGAAGGAGAGTTCCTACTCTACATCCTTGCCATTATGAGCAGATAAATATATTTTTGTTCTTAAGCATTCTTAAAGATGAAAAATGGGATGTCAGAATTTCGCCTATCCTCTGTTTGTGGAGAGCAACAAATATCTTTGGCAATAGCCTAAGTTGTTGGGAGTTCTCTAGGGCCCTTTTTGTTAGAAGTGCTGCAATGAAGTCAATCATTATTACTGTACTAAGGTAGACTTGTGATTTTAGATCTGTGGAGTTTCTTTTAAGTTCTTGGGAGTTTCACATCTAGATATATCTCTTTGTGTAATCTGGTGCTCATTTTGGACCTCTGCTTCTGCTCAAATAATGTGTTTTTTTTCATTTTTGCTATTTCTTCTTTTAAAGTTTATACTACAATTTTATAATCCCATTGTTATTTTTTCTCCTCTCCAGTCATTCCATAAACACTTCATTAATTTGTTTCAACTTTATTGACTATTTTGATTTTTATTGAAAACAATTGTTTTTCATACAAGATATCTTAATTGTAGTTTCCTCTTCCTCTGTTTCTTGTTCCCAGAATTTCCTCCATTTATATTCCCTTTATTGATTTTATTTCCATTTTCAGTTCTTTTTTTTTTCAGTTGTTTTTTTATTTTTTTTATTTTTTATTTTTTATTTTTTTTATCAGTTACATTTTATTAACTCTGTATCCCAGCCGTGTCCCGATCCCTCATTCCCTCCCAGTCCCTCCCTCCCTCCCTCATCTCCACCGTGCCCCTTTCCAAGTCCACTGATAGGGGGGACCTCCTCCCCATTCATCTGATCCTGTTTTATCAGGTATCTTCAGGACTGGCTGCAAAGCCCTCCTCTGTGGCCTAACAGGACTGCTCCTCCCTTCGGGGGTGGGGAGACCAAAGAGCCAGTCATTGAGTTCCTGTTAGAAATAGTCCCTGTTCCCCTCACTTTGGGAAACCAATTGGTTACTGAGCTACCACAGGGTACATCTGAGTGGAGGTTCTAGGTTATATCCATACATGGTCCTTGGTTGAATGTCAGTCTCAGAAAAGACCCTGTGCCCAGATATATTTGGTCCTTGTGGAGCTCCTATCCTTTCCCCATCAGACTAACTCCCCTTCTTTCTTATGATTCTCTGTACTCTGCCAAAGGTTTGGTCATGAGTCTTTGCTTTGAAAACACTGCTAGTAAGAGTCTTTCAGATGCGCTCAGTAGACTCCTGTCATACGTTCAATGCACATCCCATCTGTCTTTCTAAATGAGGATTGATCATCTTACCCCATGTCCACTCAATTGATTATCTTTTTTAGGTGTATAGATTTCATTATGTTTATCATATCTTATAGGTCTATATAAGTGAGTATATCCCATGTTTGTCTTTCTCCTTCTGGGATATTTCACTCAGAATGATCTTTTCTAGATCCCACCATTTGCCTGCAAATTACATGATTTCCTCCTTTTTGATTGCTGAGTAGTATTCCATTGTATAAAAATACCACAATTTCTGTACCCATTCCAGCGTTGATGGACATCTGGGTTGTTTCCAGGTTCTGGCTATTACAAATAGAGCTGCTATAAACATGGTTGAGCAAGTGTCCTTTTTGTGTACTTGAACAAACTTTGGGTATATGCCTAGCAGTGGTATAGCTGGGTCTGGAGGAATCACTATTCCTATTTGTCTTAGGAAGTGCCAGATAGTTTTCCAGAGTGGTTGTACCAGTTTACATTCCCACCAGCAGTGGAGGAGGGTTCCCCTTTCTCCACAACCTCTCCAGCATGTGTTATCGCTTGAGTTTTTCATCTTGGCCATTCTGATGGGTGTAAGGTGATATCTCAGGGTCGTTTTGATTTGCATTTCCCTGATGGCTAATGAGGATGAGCATTTCTTTAAGTGTTTTTCTGCCATTCGATATTCCTATGTCGAGAATTCTCTGTTTAGCTCTGTTCCCCATTTTTTAATTGGATTACTTGGATTGCTGCTTTTCAGCTTCTTTAGTTCTTTGTATATACTGGATATTAGTCCTCTGTCAGATAAAGGGTTAGTGAAGATTCTTTCCCAATCTGTAGGCAGTCGTTTTGTTTTGATGACAGTATCCTTTGCTTTACAGAAACTTTTCAGTTTCATGAGGTCCCATTTATTGATTATTGCTCTTAGAGCCTGTGCTGTTGGTGTTCTGTTCAGGAAGTTGTCTCCTGTGCCAATGAGTTCTAGGCTGTTCCCCACTTTTTTTTCCAATTGATTTAGGGTATCTGGTTTTATGTTGAGGTCCTTGATCCACTTTGACTTTAGTTTTGTGCAGGGTGATAAATATGGATCTATTTTCATTTTTCTGCATGTAGACATCCAGTTGGTCCAGCACCATTTGTTGAAGATGCTGTCTTTTTTCCATTGAATGGAATTGGCTTCTTTGTCGAATATCGAGTATTCATAGGTGTGTGGATTTATTTCTGGGTCTTTTATGCGGTTCCATTGATCCTCCTTTCTGTTTCTATGCCAATACCATGCAGTTTTTATTACTATTGCCCTGTAGTACAGCTTGACATCAGGAATGGAGATACCTCCAGATGATCTGTTGTCGTACAGGATCGTTTTGGAGATTCTGGGTTTTTTGTTTCTCCATATGAAGCTGAGAATCTTTTTTTCAAGGTCTGTAAAGAATTGAGTTGGTATTTTGATGGGAATTGCATTGAATCTGTAGATTGCTTTTGGCAGTATGGCCATTTTCACAATGTTAATCCTACCAATCCATGAGCACGGGAGATCTTTCCATCTTCTGATATCTTCTTCGATTTCTTTCTTCAGAGACTTGAAGTTTTTCTCAAACAGGTCTTTCACTTACTTGGTTAGAGTCACCCCAAGGTACTTTATGTTATTAGTGGCTATTGTGAAGGGTGTTGTTTCCCTAATTTCTTTCTCAGCCTTTTTGTCTTTGGTATATAGGAGGGCTTCTGATTTTTTTTGAGTTGATTTTGTATCCTGCCACTTTGCTGAAGGTGTTTATCAGCTGAAGGAGTTCTCTGGTTGAATTTTTGGGGTCGCTCATGTATACTATCATATCATCTGCAAATAGTGATACTTTGACCTCTTCCTTTCCGATTTGTATCCCCTTGATCTCCTTTAGTTGTCTTATTGCTCTGGCTAGGACTTCAAGTACTATGTTGAAGAGATATTGGAGACAATGGGCAGCCTTGTCTTGTCCCTGATTTCAGTGGGATTGATTTAAGTTTCTCTCCATTGAGTTTGATGTTAGCTATAGGCTTGCTATATATTGCCTTTACTATATTTAGGTATGTGCCTTGTATCCCTGATCTGTCCGAGACTTTAAACATGAATGGGTGTTGAAGAAATTAAAGTCTTCCTAGAATTCAATGAAAAGGAAGGCACAACATACCCAAATTTATGGGACACATTGAAAGCAGTGCTCAGAGGAAAATTTATAGCACTAAGTGCCGGCAAGAAGAAATTCGTAACATCACATACAAACAACTTAATGGCCCAACTGAAAACCCTAGAAAAAAAAGAAGCAGATACACCCAAGAGGAGCAGATGGCTGGAGATAATCAAACTAAGGGCTGAAATCAATCAACTAGAAACAAATAAAACTATCCAAAGAATCAATGAAACAAAAAGCTGGTTCTTTGAGAAAATCAACAAGATAGACAAACCCTTAGCCAAACTAACTAAAATGCAGAGAGAAACTATCCAGATCAGCAAAATCAGAAATGAAAATGGGGACATAACCACAGACATTGAGGAAATCCAAACAATTATTAGGTCATACTACAAAAGCCTATATGCCACAAAATTTGAGAATCTAAATGAAATGGATAATTTTCTTGAAAGATTCCATCTACCAAAACTAAGTCAAGATCAGGTAGAAAGACTGAATAGCCCTATATCTCCCAAGGAAATCGAAGCAGTCATTAACAGTCTCCCCTCCAAAAAAAGCCCTGGACCAGATGGCTTCAGCGCAGAATTCTACAAGACCTTCAAAGAAGTGCTAACTCCAATTCTCCTCAAGCTATTCCACAAAATAGAAACAGAAGGAACACTACCAAACTCATTCTATGAAGCCACAGTCACCTTAATACCTAAACCACACAAAGACCCAACAAAAAAAGAGAACTTTAGGCCTATCTCTCTTATGAACATTGACGCAAAAATACTCAATAAAATACTTGCAAACCGAATCCAAGAACACATCAAAGATATCATCCACCATGACCAAGTAGGCTTCATCCCAGGCATGCAAGGGTGGTTCAACATACGGAAATCCATCAATGTAATCCACTACATAAACAAACTGAAGGAGAAAAAACACATGATCATCTCCTTAGATGCCGAAAAAGCATTTTCAGTTCTTTTACACTTTTGTTTTCTTCAGCTGTTTGAGATTTCTTGGCTTTCTTTGAGAGATTTGGCCATTTTCTCCAACTTTTTGTTTGTGTTTGCATTGATTGTTTCATGGGATTTATTCTATTTCTCTTTAAGGACCTCTACCATCGTTACAAAGTTCATATTAAGGTCTTTTACTGGTGTATCAGCTATGTTGGAATGTTCAGTGTCTACTGTTTTAGCATACCTGAGTGGTAGTGTAGACATGTTGCCTTGGTTGTTATTGATTTTGTTGTTATGCCATCATCTAGGCATCTTGGTATGGGGTGCTTATATGTCTAGGAAAGGATTTCTAGATACTTGTCTATGTTAAGTGACTGTTTTGTTCCTTGGCTTTTGTTGTCTCTTTGGATTTTAGAGAGTGTAGGGGCTGTGTATTGCCCGTTTTACTTGCTTGCTCAACTGGTGTGTTCACAGGGAATGCCTCCTGATTATGGGGATGCCATTCTAGAATGAGTAGGGGGAAGGAAATTTGGAGGAGAAAGTCCTTGTGATCTGTAATGGATGGAGTCAGAGAAGAATGGGGAACAATGTCTGGTATACCACTGGAAATGAGACTGGGGGGAATTAGATGTCCTAAGAAGTGGCAGTGTGTGGGTCTGTGTTGCAGGATATTGAATCCAATCATGAATGCTAAGTTTCAGAAATATGAAAAACAAAATCTGTTTTTAAATGTGGCTCAATTTTTGACGCTAGAGCTTTCTGTGTACTGTAAAAGTACTTCTAGTGCGGTTCAGCCTTAGCACATACATTTTATTCCAGGAGCTTTTTGTAAACAGGATTATATAAAGTTAACCCTAGGTCAAGAGGTAGAAAAAGAAACCAGCTGACGGGGATTAAACACAAAAAAAGGACTTCAAGTTGTAGGATATTTAAGAATGGAGAAGAGACTAGACCAGTTAGTAGGTGTCCTCTTCTGTCTCTATGAGCTGTACTACTAGGAGTTTTTGTTTGAGTACATACCATATCCTCCAAAGAGCCTACACAGTTTTAGAACTCCAGCTTGTCACAGAGAAACACCTACCCTCTTTTCTATTTTGTCTACCAGCATTCTGTCTTCTCACTCTCGTTCTCCCCAAGTCTAATCTCTACCCTCTTAACTCTTTTTGTCTGTCTCCTACATTGTTCCCTGTCTTCAAACATTCTCTATGTCTGTTCTATCTCCCTTCTGAGTGAGATTTTTGCATCCACCTGTGAGTCCTCAATGCTCCTTATTGTCTTTGGGTCTGTGCCACATAGTATAGTTTCTGTGTACTATGGCTAAAATCTACTTATAAGTGAGAACATACTATATGTGTCTTTCTGTGTCTGGGTTACCTCACTCAGGATGTTCTTTTTTAGTTGCATCCATTTGCCTGCAAATTTCATTATTTCTTTGGTTTTAATAACTGAGTAGTAGAATTCCATTTGGGGAGGAGAACATCAACCCATGCACAAAATTTGTGACCCAAAATTTCACCCCATCCCTTACAAGATTTGCAGGGATAACAATAGAGCAGAGTTTGAGGGAATGCCTATCCAATGCCTGGCCCAACCAGACTCATCCTATCAGAGAGTGCCAAACCCTGACACTATGAAGGAAGCTCTGATAAACTTGGAGACCACAGCCTGACAGAGTTGTCCTCTGACAGGCTCTGCCTAGCAGCATCTCCAAACAGATGTCAATACTCACAACCAAACGTAGGGCAATGTGTATGAAGTCTTGGGGGAAAGTGAGAAGAAAGAAAAAAGGGCCTGAGAGTGACAGGAGCGCCACAAGAAGACAAACAGAGCTGAAAAACCAGGGCCCAGAGTTGCCTGCTGAGAAGAAGCTTCAATCAAAAAAAAAAAAAAAAAAAACAAAAAAACATGCAATAACTGGACCTTGGCTCCCTACAAAGATGTAGTAGATATGCAGCTTAGGCCTCATGTGGGTCCTCTATTAAGGAAAATGGAGATGCCATTGAACATGGACTCACTTGCCACCATTTTGATCACTTTGCAGGACAGACTTGCCAGGCTTCAGTGGAAGAGGACATGCTCAGTCCTGATACAGTTTGATGAGCTGTGAGGGGAGGAAGGAGAAATTTCTGTTTTTGAGAAAAAGGGTAGGGAAAGGGGAAGAGAGGAAGGGAGGAACTGGGAGGGGAGAAATGATAGGATTACAAGAACGTATGGTGAAAAATAAATAAATAAATAAATAAATAAATAAATAAATAAATAGATAGATAAATAAAGCAGAAAATGGCATCCTTTCATGAAAAGGCAAAAACAGAATGGATAAGGGGCTTCTTTTGGCACATGAGCTGAGTATGAAAGGTTAGTTTCCATCTGGAATGTAGGCTGTGTAGAAAGGTCAGCTGGGTACTGTCTCTGCTTCCCTGAACTGAAAGGATTTCAACAGCATATGGCTCCTCTTTATTGGTAAAATTGAATTGATTGCATTTTTCATTATTAGTAGTAATAATTTATTTTTGTGATTTAAAATATTCTTTTTTTCTTTATAAATTACACTTTATTCACTTTGTATCCCCCCCATGGTTCTCTCCCTCCTCCCATTCCAATCTCTCCCTTCCTCCACCCTCTACATGCATGCCCCTCCCCAAATCCACTGATAGGGAAGACTTCTTTTCCTTCCTTCTGATCCTAGTCAATTAGGTCTCATCAGGAGTGGCTGCATTGTCTTCCTCTGTGGCCTGGTAATGCTGCTTCCCCCTCAGGGGGAGGTAATTAAAGAGCAGGCTAATCAGCTCATGTCAGAGTCAGTCCCTGTTCCTATTACAATGGAACCCAATTGGATACTGAACTACCATGGGCTATATCTGTGCAGGGGTCTTAGGTTATCTCCATGCACAGCCCTTGGTTGGAATATCAGTCTCAGGAAAGACCCCTGTGCTTAGACATTTTGGTTCTTTTGCTCTCCTTATGGAGTTCCTGTCCTCTCCAGATCTTATTGTTTCCCACTTCTTTCCTAAGATTCCCTGCCCTCTGCCCAAACATTGTCCATAAGTCTCACCATCTACATTGATGGTCTGCAGGGCAGAACTTTTAGAGGTCCTCTGTGTCAGGCTTCTGACTTGTTCCCTCTTTTCTCCTTCTTCTGATGTCCAGCCTCTTTGCCTTTCTGGGTAGGAATTGAGCATTTTAGCAAGAGTCCTCCCTCTCTTATTCTTTAAAAAACATAGGTTTGCTTTAGACTTCTTATTGCCCTACCTGACTGAGATGGGATCTGAGATATAACAAAAAGCAAGGAGAGAAAGGATAGTGGGGGAAGATTTGTGTAAACCACAGGAGATAAGAGGTGCATGGAAAGCTGCCAAGGCTGGTCTGCTTTGGAGCATGGGAATTCAAAGAAAGAAGAGAAGTCTGTGGGCAGCCTAGCTGGTTTTCTGGAGGGAATGACCACTGCTTTCCCAAGATCTTCCTGTTGGAGTTGGATGCTAGGATACAGCTAAGAGTGGGGAGAAGTAAAATAGGACAAGGATGTCTGTGGAATCCAGAGAAAATGTGGACAGGGAGCAAGAGAGTTTGCAGCAGGTGTTCTGTTGAACCACTAAGGATGTGATTGAGGAATGGGGTCTGGAGGAACAAGAGAGAAGAATGTTGCAGGCAGTCCATCTGGTTTTCTGGCAGGCATGGCTTCCATTTGGCTTATTGTGTCAAGTTTACTCCTTTACAATTTTCCAGATGTATTCAATACATTGCAGGTATGCTCCCCCTATCAACACTTGTCAACATTCATCCTTAACTGTCCCTTTAACAGTTTCATATTTTTTATTAGGTTTCATCATGGTCATCTGCATGACCATTTAATTCAGATTATACCTTGGAAGATAGTGTACTCATCAACTGTTACACAAGTAAAATTTTTAACTTGTCATTTATTTGGGTGTCTTTGCAGGACATAATATAACAGGGAAAGGAAGACAATCCCTTTTCTTCAGCTCATACTTAACCGAACCAACCAGCAAACTTATCCTTATTTGTCGATATAATTGTTAATGCAATACATGTGTAGCCTGGAAGCAGGCAATTCACTGTCTTCACTTTATGTCCATTTTACATTCATTTCCATAACTTTTCTTGAGTGTTGGAGCAGATGCTTTAGAAGTCCTTGTTTCTTAATGGGGATTAAAGCAAAACTACTCAGGAAAATCCACACTCCCACTTCTTGGCAGTCAGCACAGATCACTGTGAAAAGGCTTCTTTGAGTAAGAAGGAGAGTGTTACTTTGCAATGTGTGTAAACACAAAAAAATAGAAGATTGTTTGACAATAAGTAAAGTAAGCTGAATAGCAGCATCGAGTTCCTCCTTATATGATATTACCTCTGTCCCCCCAATCATGAAATTTCATGTGGGCTTATAGTACCAGGAATGAAATACTCTTTGATAAATATTCCTCCTGTGCATTTTAGCTACATTGTGTGTCCATAAATATATTCAATATGCACAAAGTAGGAGCACTTCAGTTATGAATATACTAAATCATTCACAGTTTTCTCTTAATGACTATATTTTGAAACAATACATAAATCAAAGTATGGTAAACACATGATAAAAATAAAAATTCAAAGATTCACTGATTCATTATTAAAGAATAAGAAAAGCCTATTTTAGAAAGAAGTGCTATTTTATATGAATTAGTTAATAATCACATATCATGTAGCTTAAGTAAGAGATAGAATTCTATGCCTAAAGCATACATTGTACATATAGAAAATCAACAAGAAATCACTCATAACAGAAGCAAACAAATAAGCTGTGAATTTTGAAAACAGTTGAGAAAATATCTTGAGAAAAGAAAAACGAACAAGAGAATAAAACAGAGATTTTATTGTCCTGAAAATACACTTGATAAATATTTAACTGAAATATTAAACGTGAGAAAATCCATTGATGTGGTCTTGGTTGTCAGAAATTCACAAAGGTTTGATGTATGTAATAGAAATATGGCATTAAAAACAGAGGTGTATATGTTTTTAAGTCAAGAAAAAAAGACACAAATGTTTAGGAGCAAAGTATTCAGATTTTCTTTTTGAATGACTAGAAATATTACAAAAATTCTCTCACCATATGTTAAAATTTTCTGTAGCTAAATATAACAACATATTAGTAGTATAGAATTTAAGCTTTAAGAAAAAATGGTATGTTTTATGATAAAATGACTAAGAGTATGAAACAAACTAGACTATTATTGGATTATGAGAAAATAAGTAAATGTGAGTCTCATATTTGAGAACATTTTTGTTAATTAATTTTGTTAATTAATTACAAACACTGTTGACCATATTGTACAAGATACATGACCAGATTTAGAGATTATTTTTACAAGAGTTTGTAAGAATCCAATTAGAATTATACACTATAATTCGGTAATCTTATGACTTATAATACAGATACAACCTACACAGAGGAATAGCATTGAGCTTCTTTGATTTTTCTCACCATAGGTAAAGATGGTTTTATAGATTTGAAACGATTCATAGAGTATTTAAATATATGTTTCTGAAACAATAAAGGAGGGTGAGTCAAGAAACATTTCAATGAGCCAAGTTTGAGTAACAGCTTAGGGGGAAGGGGAGTACCTGAGGATTGAATCACAGACACTTCATTTCTGAACAGATATGGACCAGTGTGTGAAGTGTCCAGAAAGTCACTATGCAGACCCAAAGAAGAACCACTGTCTCGAGAAAACTGTGAGCTTTTTGGCCTATGAAGACCCCTTGGGGATGGCTCTCACCACCACAGCACTGTGCTTCTCTGCACTCACAGCTGCGGTCCTAGTGGTCTTTGTGAAACACAGGGATACAGCCATTGTCAAGGCCAATAATCGGGCTCTCAGCTACACGCTGCTCTTGACACTCATCCTCTGTTTCCTCAGTACCTTGCTCTTTATTGGAAAGCCCGACACAGCCACCTGCATCATGCAGCAGACAGCGTTTGGGATTTTGTTCACTGTGGCTCTCTCCACAGTGTTGGCCAAAGCTATCACAGTGGTTATTGCATTCAAGGTCACTGTTCCAGCTAGATTGGTGAGGTGGTTAATGGTATCAAGAGCCCCTAATTTCATCATTCCTTTCTGCACACTGATCCAATTTATTCTCTGTGGAGTCTGGTTGTTTATCTCTCCACCCTTCGTTGATCAAGATGCTCATGCAGAACATGCCCACATCATAATTGTATGCAACAAGGGTTCAGCAGTTGCTTTCCACTGTGTCCTGGGATACCTCTGCTCCTTGGCACTTGGAAGCTACACCATGGCCTTCTTGTCCAGGAATCTGCCTGACACATTCAATGAAGCCAAGTTTCTGTCATTCAGCATGCAGGTATTCTTCTGTGTGTGGATCACTTTCCTCCCTGTCTACCACAGCACAAAGGGAAAGGTCATGGTGGCTATGGAAGTCTTCTCTGTCTTGGCTTCCAGTTCAGCACTCCTTGGTTTGATCTTTGCCCCCAAATGCTACATCATTTTGATAAGGCCAGAAAAGAACTGTTTTCTTGACATCAGGCACAAAAACCCCTCAAAAAGAAATATTCATTTCAAATGTAATTAAAAATTAAATTATTCTGTGTTAGTAAATTCAATACAATGGATGAAGCAAGTGTCCCAACATGCTTAATCTCTTCTTCAGTGTCACACCATGTCTTTATCTCTTATACTAAGATGTGATTTTGTTGGTTCATAATTCTTCATTTAATTTCAATAAAGTGTGCTAGCTTTGGCAGCACGTATACTAAAATTGAAATAATACACAGAAGATTTGTATGCCCCATCTACAAGGAAGGTTTGTAAATTTGTGAAGCATCCCATATTTTTTGAAAACAGGATCCTTCAATCTGCTGGATACAGGAATGATAGACATTACCTCAGAGTAAAGGACTGGAAAAAGATTTTCTAGGAAAAAGAAAAACAAAAAACAAAAACAAGAAGAAAGCTGGAGTAGCTATCTGGTAACTAGTAAAATAGACTTTCAACAAAAATTAATGAAAAGAGGTGGGGAAGGACACTTCATTGTCATCAAAAGAAAGTATACCAACTTTATATCTCAATTTTGAATACATATGCCCCAAATACAAGGGCACCCATATTCATATAATAAATATTACTAATGTAAATCACACATCAAACCCAACAAGTTAATAGTGGGAGACTTCATCATCCCACTCTCATCAATGGACAGATGGTCAATACAGAAACCAAACAGAGAAATAATGAAACAGACATCCTAAATCAAATGGACCTAACAATTTTCAATAGAACATTTCATCCAACACAAAAGAATATACATTCTTCTCAGTACCTCACAGAATCTTCTCCAAAATTGACCATATACTCAGTCACAAAGCAATCCTCAAGAGATATAAAAAGATTGAAATAACCCCTTGTATCTTATCAGACCATCATGGATTAATGCTGGAACTCAGAAACAACAGAAAGTCTACAAACTCATGGAACCTGAACACTCCCTACTCAATGACCACTTGATCAGGAAAGAAATAAGGAAAGAACTTAAAAACTTTCCAGGATTCTATAAAATAAAAGGCTCAACTTCCCCAAACTTATGGGACACATTAAAGGTATTGCTAAGAAGAAAGTTCATAACACCAAGGACTGTCATAAGACAACCCAAAAGTTCTTATGCTAGCAATTTAAAACCACACCTAAAAGCTCTAGAATAATAAGAAGCAAACAAACCCAAGAGGAGTAGATGGCAGGAAATAATTAAACTCAGTACTGAAGTCAATAGCTTAGAAACAGAGAGAGCAAGACCAATAATCAAGTAAACAAGAGCTGGTTGTTTGAGAAAATCAACAAAGTAGACAAAAATCCCTACCCAAACTAACTACAAAGCAGAGGGAGAATACTCAAATTATCAAAATCAGAAATGAAACGTGGGGCATAACAACAGACCCTGAGGAAATCCACAGAATCATTAGGTCTTACTTCAAAGCCTGTATCCCATGAAATTGGAAAACCTAAAGAAAGTGCATGATTTTCTTGATAAATTTTACTTACCAAATCTAAATCAAGAGCAGGTGAATGGTTTATACAGTCCAATAACACCTAAGGAAGTAAACCTCCTATATGCAAACAGCAACCAGGCTGAGGAAGAAATTAGGGAAATAACACCTTTCAGAATGTCCACAAAAGAATTGAAGTAACTTGGTGTAACTATAACCAAGAAAGTAAAAGACCTGCATGACAGGACTGTCAAGTTTCTGAAGAATGAAATTGAAGAGGATATCAGAAGATGAAAAGATCACTCATTCTCATGGATTGGTAGTATTAACATGGTAAAAATGGCCATCTTACCAAAAGCAATCTACACATTCAATGCAATTCTCATCAAAATACCAACACAAATTATTTAAGATTTGAAAGAAAAATTCTCAACTTCATACAGAAAAACACAGAATAGGTAAAACAATCCTGTACAGTAAAGGATCTCCATCCCTGATTTCAGCTGTACTACAGAGTAATAGTACTAAAAAACTGTCTAGTGATATTTTTAAGGTAATTTTGAGAAGAGTGTTTGTTGGCTGTAGGATATCCCTGGTAGAATTTTGGGGTTCACTCGTGTATACTATAATATCATCTATGAATAATTTGTATCTTCTTGATCTCTTTTACTTGTCTTATTTCTCTAGGACTTCTAGTAGTATATTAAAAAGATATGGAGAGAGTGGGTAGCCTTTTCTTGTTTCTGATTTTAGTGGCATGGAATCAGACTGCCTGATCAATGGAATCTAATCAAAGACCCAAATATAAACCTACACACCTACTGTCACCTGATTTTTGACAGAAGTGCCAAAACCATACAGTGGAAAAAATAAAGCATCTTCAACAAACAGTCCTGGTCTAACTGGATGTCTACATGCAGAAAATGCAGATATATTCTTATCAATCAAGCTACACAAACTCAAGTCCAGATGGATCAAAGACCCCAAGATAACACCAGACCACATCGAATCTATTAGAAGAAAAAATAGGGAAAATCCCTGTACTCATTGGCACAGGAGACAACTTCCTGAACAGAACACCAAGAGCTCAGGCTCTAACGTCAACAATTAATAAGTAGGATCTCATGAAACTGAAAAGCTTCTGTAAAGCAAAGGACATTGTCAACAGAAAAAAAAAATGACAGCCTGCACACTGGGAAAAGATCTTCACCAATCCTACATCTGACAGAGGGCTTATATCCAGAATATATAAATAAGTCACAAAATTAAAAGCAACAAATCTATAAATATAAAATAAATTAAAAAATGAAAATAAAAAGCAACAAATCAAGTCAAGTAATCCAATTTTAAAAATGGGGTACAGAGCCAAACAGAAAATTCTCAATAGAGGATTGTTGAATGGCTTAAAAGAAACACTTAAAGAAATATTCAACATCCTTAGTCATTAGGAAAATGCAAATCAAAATGACCCTGAGATTTCACCTTACACCCATCAGAATAGCTAAGATCAAAAACTCAAGTGACAACACATTCTAAAGAAAGAGGAACCCTCCTTCATTGCTAGTGGGAATGTAAAGTTGTATAACCACTTTGCAAATGGTTCTGGCACTTTCTCAGACGATTAAGAATAACGCTTCCTCAAGATCCAGCCATACCACTCCTAGGCTTTTATCCAAACTATGTTCAAGTATACAACAAAGACATTTGTTCAACCATGTTTATAGCAGCTTTATTCATAATAGCCAGAACCTGGAAACAACTCAGATATCCTTCAACAGAGGAATGGATACAGAAATCATGCTACATTTACACAATGGAATACTACTCAGCAATTAAAAATAAGGAAATCATAAAGTTTGTAAGCAAATGGTGGGAACTAGAAAAGATCAACCTGAGTGAGGTATCCCAGATACAGAAAGACTCACAGAGTATATATTCATTTAGAGGTGGATACTAGACATATAAAATAGGATAAACATACTAAAATCTGTAAACCTAAGGAAGCTAAGCAAGAATGAGGACCCTGGGTAAGATGATGAATCTTCACTCAGAAAGGCAAACTGGATGGACATCGGAAGAAGGAGAAAATGGGGAACAGGACAGGAGAGTACCACAGAGGGCTTCTGAAAGACTCCACCCAGCAGGGTATCAAAGTAGAAGCTAAGACTCATAACCAAACTTTGGGCAGAGTGCAGGGAAACTTATGAAAAAAAGGTGACGACAGAAAGACCTGGAGGGGTCAGGAGCTCCAAAAGGAGAACAACTGAACCAAAAAATCTTGGCAAAGGGGACTTTTCTGAGACTGATACTCCAACCAAGGACCATGCATAGAGATAACCTAGAACCCATGCACAAATATAGCCCATCCCAGCTCATTCTCCAAGTGTGTTCCCTAATAAAGGGAACAGGGACAGTCTCTGACATGAGCTCCGTGACTGGTTCTTTGATCACCTCCCCATTATGGAGAAGTAGCATTACCAGGCCACAGAGGAAGACAATGCAGTCAGTCCTGATGAGACCTGATATGCTAGGGTCAGCAGGAAGGGGAGGAGTAACTCTCCTCTCAATGGACTTGGAAAGAGGCATGGGAGGAGATGAGGGAGAGAGGATGGGGTAGGGAAGAGATGAGGGAGGGTTTATAGCTAGGATACAAAGTGGATAAACTGTAATCAATAAAAATTAATTAATTATAAAAAGAACATCAAGAAATTTGTAAAAGAAATGATGGAACTATAAAAGATCGTCGTGAGTAAGGTAACCTAGAAGTAGAAAGACACGCAAGGTATATACTTACTTAAGCAGATATTAGCCATTAAATATACAATAACCATACTAATATCCACAAACTTAAAGCTAAGTAACAAGGAGGACCCTGGGGAGAATACTTAATTCTCATTAGGAAAGACAAATAGAATAGACATCAGAAGTGATTGAAGAGAGGGAACAGGACTAGAGTTGCCCATAGATTTCCTTTTAAAGACTCCAGCCAACAGGAGATCGAAGCAGGTGCTGAGACTCACAGTGAAAGTTTGGGCAGAGCACATGGAGTCTTATGGAAGGGTGGAGCAAATAGAAAGACCAGGAATTGACAGGAGCTCCATGAGAAGACCAACAAAGCCTACAAATCTGGGCCCAAGGGAGCCTGCAGTGACTGATGCATTGACCAAGAACCATGCATGGAGAGGACCTAGGGCACCTGCTTAGATGCAGCAGACAGGCAGCACAGTCTCCATGTGGGTCTTCTAGTAAGAGGGGCTATCTCAGACATGGACTCTGTTGTCTGCTCTTTGATCACTTCCCCCTGGTGGTAGGGGGCACTGCCAGGTCAGAGAGGAAGAGGTTGGAAGCAATCCCAATGGGTCTCGATAAGGGAGGAGTTCTCCCCCTTTCTGAGAGATAGAGGCGGGGATAAGGGAGTAGAGGGAGTGATGGTAGGACCTGGAGAAGATGAAGTAGTAGGGCTATAATTGGGATATAATGTGAATGAATTTCAAAGAAAATTAAATAATTTTATCAAAGTATCTTTCTACTGTAATCATTTTTATTGGCTGCATGAGATTTATGTCATACTTTTTCTGTAACAGAATCTTACTATGTATTTATTTATTTTGCTTTAGCCCCATAATTGCTGAAAATGTATCATCATGTCCTGATATGGTGTACTTATTTTGTTCTTCTTTGATAAAAGCAGGGACAGACATTCTCCATTGGAAAAATGGGTACCTATTGTTGGGATGATTTGTTTTGTGTCCTTTGTAAAAATTATATTCAAATTAATTCAAATGCTAGTTTCTGTGTCAGCGGGGATCTGATTACAGGATGGACTTTGGCATTGTTGTTTATTAGCTGTATCATATTTTCTAAATACTCCCTCCAACACTTTCTCATTGCTGTAATAAGAAACAAAATGACCTAAGGGGCAGGAAAGGAAAGCGTTACTTTCAGGAAGGGAAAGCAACTCTGGGAAAGAATCAGACACAGGAGACATTGCCAGCCAGACACAAGAGAAGGAAAAGGTGCCAGAACTGAGGTACAGAGAACAGGTAAAGGTCCACCTGCTGGGACTTAGGTCAGGCCAGTATTGTTAGGTTAGCATAGCTGAGAATCTACCCAGCTATAGTTCTTAATCATATAAGAAGTATTAAAGTTCTCCATGTAATTATTGGTAGCTGGCAGTCCAAGAAATCTGCTTATATTTGCCACCAAACATTTTTAATTGGTCCACTATATATTGGGTCATATCCAGGCTTCTTACCTGAGTAAATTTCCAGCTGTAAAGCAGGGAAAATGTTTGCCTAGTAATAGCTCATTGCTCTGATGCTACTATGGCTGGATGCTTGGATCTTTTAAGAAAAAGCAGAACACAGCCTCAGTGCAAAGGTGTTACAAGTTCTCCCAAGTGTAATGCAATGGATCAACCCATTCTATTAGCTGGTGGGCTACACAAGGTCCTACACTCCGTAAGCAGAGAGAGGTCTGAGGCACACTGCAGCCCAGAGTCAGGGCAGCAGGAGAAGACTGAATGGTGCCCAGCTGCTGGCACCATGACTTAGGCTTGACCCTTGTAGAGCAAGCAAGGTGGAGCCTTAGGCACAGCAGGCTTGGTCTCTTAAAATGCAGTAGGGAAAGAAGATAGGAGTTCTGCACATGTAACACCCAGAGGCACTGGCACAGCCTAGCATTGCAGGGCACAAACCTCCTAGTCTGCATTCAGAATTGAGCAGAGTTGAACTGGCCCAAGGGAAGCAGAGCCAGAAGCCACCAACACAGGTTGAGCTGAGCTGCAGAAGAAATCCTAGCTCGTGTTGAAAAGCTGAAGGCCTGAGCACAGCATTTCCAGTATGTTTGGAATTGTGCTTAAGTGTTAGAGAAAGAAAGGAAACTCGGTACAAATATACCGAATAAATAAATAATTGTTTGTAAATAATCAAATTAAGTTTCTGAAGAAAAAAAAGAATTATAACTTTTAAAAAAATATTTTTTTCTGTGTTAAAAAATTGAAAAACACAATGATGGCGGCTCTTTGGATCCTGTTTAATTTTTTTAATCAGCATACAAATCGTTATATTTTGGTAATGATTGAAATTTTATACATCCTTTTAAAGAGAGATAATACTAAAACATAATTAAATAAGAAAAGATGTTTAAAAATCCATGCTAAGTTATAAACAATAGAACAAAAATTAGGCAATGCTTTGAATCTAAAGATTTATCAAAAGATTCCAATCTAAATTCTTTTTTAAAATTTTATTGTTTATTATGTATGCAGTGTTGTGCCTGCATATACACCTGCATGCCAGAGGAGGGCACAAGATCTCACTATAGATGGTTGTGAGTCACCATATGGTTGCTGGAAATGGAACTCAGGACCTTTGGAAAAGCAGCCACTGCTCTTAACCACTAAGCCATCTCTCCAGCTCCTCCAATCTAAATTCTACAGCACTACCTTGTTATGAGTCTCCAAATTGCAGTTCAAATCCATTAAAAAGCCTAAAATAATGTTTCAAGCTATGATAAAGAAATTTGCACCAGATGAACAGAGTCCACAAGGTTATGAAGAATTATAGTAGAGACCCAATGGAGGCACAAGACTTGAAGAGATTTTAAAAAGTTGTAATGACCTATGGCTTACACTCATCATGGGTAAAACAGATACTTAATAACGAGGCCACTGAAAATCATAGAATTCCAAAATACTGAAAAGAATGGATGACAGCCATCCTAGAACTTGGCCTTCAACTACAGTGGCTAACATGGTGGAATG
The DNA here is from genome assembly GCF_030254825.1 of Meriones unguiculatus. Classification (NCBI taxonomy): domain Eukaryota; kingdom Metazoa; phylum Chordata; class Mammalia; order Rodentia; family Muridae; genus Meriones; species Meriones unguiculatus. Next base: position 2,300,005 of record NW_026843580.1, on the reverse strand, counting down.
ATGAGTCTCCAGTTATGAAGCAATGAAATACACCTAGAAGCATTGATATTGTCATGAATCAGAAACTAGACGAAGGTACAAATTCTGAATTAAGATACCAGATTATGCTTCATGAAACCATCTTAGAACAATGTCATACAACAGCTTTAAACACTTGGGACAAGGTTGAACAATAGGGACGATCTGAATCATTTAAAAATATAACCCAGGGTTCAAATGAATCTTTCTTTGACTTTTTACAAAGATTAACTACAGCTCTAAATAGAGTAACATCAGAGCTCGAGAAATTTTAATTGAATCTTTAGCTTTTGGAAATGCTAATGCTAAATTCAAAACTATTATCAGACATTTGTACCTATTTATAAATGGATTAAAACTCCTGCAGATATTTAATCTCATGCTCACAAATTAGTTGTGGTTGGACAAACAATTACAAAAGATGTAAAACTCAGAATGCCCTTTCCTGTGAAAGATCAAGCCATACTTTAAAACTGTATTTAAAGATAATATATTTTCTAGCAGTAATTCAGGGAGAAAGTTCTCTATGAAATGTAGAAGATGTGGAAGGTACAGACACAGAGCTTATGAATGTAGGTAAAAAAAAAAAAAAAAAGGGAATTCCTTAATGTCAGAAAAATAATTAAAGATCTAGCTCAGAGCCTGGCAAAATCTTTAAGAGCCATTTCATTCCTGTCAGCCAAGAAAAACTCTTCTGGGAAGCATCTAGAAAAATCCCAGCTAAGTGAGGTCTGAGGAAACCATGAGGAAACCATGAGCTGTGTGTGTGAATGGAACAAACATCAAAGATCTCTGATCCTCCTGCAGTTTTGTTATTTACTTGGAGTTTGTCATCTTTTCCTAGTAATAAAGTTGCTCTTTACCAAAAAAAAAAAAAAAAAAAAAAAAAAAAGAAAAGAAAAGAAAAAGAAAAAGACAAAAATAAAGCCTGATAGGACAAACAGAGCTGCTCAAAACTTAAGTAAACCATTTAACACAGATAGAACAGCCCCTAGGATAAAACAAGAGAATCTAAAAATACCAAAACAAATGTTTTGTAAACTACTGTAAATAATAAGAGGACAAAATTAAAATTGCAGTTGGATGAACTTGAGATTGAAGGCTTAGTGGATAAAAGAAGTAGATGTACAATCATTTCACAAGGTTCCTAGAATCCAGATTGACCACTTTAAAGAGTATCTACACAGCTCCTAAAAAAGAGAAATTGTCTTGGGTAACAAAATGGATTACATGCATAGGACCAGAAGAACATATGGGAAAATTAAGGCCATATGTGACTAATATAGCCATAAAAATTCATGGCTATTGAAACAGTGGAAAGCACAAATTAGCATTACTCCATTACAAATTAGCATTACTCAAAGACAAGCCATAAAGAAAGAAAACATTCCTAATAAGGATATTAAAAGATGTTATCAAAGATAGTTATGTCCAGGTTGTCCACAATCGGGACACAGCAGAGTTGGCTATTCAAATTAATATGGGGGAGTCATTGCTGATCAAACACTCTGCCCTACCACGAAAATGATTAACTGAGAAGCCAATTTGGGTAGAGTTATGGCTCGTGACCAAAGAAAACTTACAGGTATTCAAAGAACTAGTACAACAGCAGCTGGAGGAACAACATAGAAGAGTCCACCAACTCTTGGAATTCTCCTGAATTTGTCATTTACAAAAACAAAAAAACAAAACAAAACTAAACTAAACTAAAAAACAGGAGATGTTAACACATCTGAGATCAAGCAATAAATTCATTCAGCCTATGAGTTCCATACAATCTGGAATGCTTTTAAATGCTTTTTCATCTAAGACACAGTCTATAGAGGAAGATTTTTTTTTTTTAGCTTAGGTATGCTATGTAAATATGTTTTTGTGGTAATCACAGGTGTGTAATGTGGGAATTCTTTTAGTTTATCCGAAGCTGAGAGCAGTCTTGTGAGAGGGTGTGTGATCTTTGTCAGCAGGAAACTGCCTAGTGCTGAGGCCATGAGTTTTGTCAGCTGAAAAACAATCTTGTGCAGAATCTGGAAGAATATAAATAGTAGCAGAGACTGAGACAGAGAGACAGAGACAGCGATAGGTACAGGGACAGAGACAGAAAGAATGCTCCTGAAATGTTTCAGAGAATGCTTCAAGGAGGCTGCTGCTATTTGTGCCACTGCTATTTGCTGCCCTGTTGGAATCCTGAGAAAGAAGAACGGAGTACCCCCAAAGAAACTAAATGCAGGGTCTATATCCCCTGCCCTAATTAACCTTTCCTTTCTACTAAGGTCGGGTTTGAAGGGCGGTTAATCTTGAGCCATATGCACCACCAGAGAAGTTGCTTAGGACTGCACAGGTACCATCAGCTTTCCCAGTAATTGTGCAGCATATCCCTGCTAATGATGTTAATCATGATTATGATGAGGTAACATGGCTTCCAACAGAAATGTTAGATCTAAAGCATTTTAAACAGTGTATTGTTTCCTATAGAATGCATTCTCCATTCATTAAAAAATATTAAGTAACTGAGCTATTAAAAAATAGAATTATTCACCAAGATTGGAAGAGATTGTTGTCATCTGTGCTAGAAGCTGGTCAATAATAACAATAGTTATCATGGTGGAAGGATGAGGCCACTATAGAACAACAAAATATAGTAAGGTGTTTTCTAAGGTTTTTAAAGATCAGTTGCTGTGGAAGGGGATTATGTTGACCTACGAGAAAAGTTTGATCTGATGATGAGGTTATACAACAATATCATTTTGCAGCTTTAAGAGCTTGGGATATGTTTGAGGAGCCTGGGAAATTTTACTTCATTTACTAAGATGCTACAAGGCCCTGGAGAATCTTTCACAGAGTCCATACAGAGATTGGCTTCAGCTGTTAATAAAGCTGTTAATGACGCCAGACAGGTGTTGAAAGAAACATTGGCATTTGGGAATGCAAATAGTGACTGTAAGAGAGTAAGTAGACTATTGAAAGCATGAGCAGCCCCAATAGACAAGTGGATAAGAGACACAAATGATATTTGCTCTCAGGAGCATCATTCCAGTAATATAGGAAAGGTCATAGGGAGAGGTCTCATATATCAACATACTCAGTGCTTCAATTGTGGTGAAGTTGGCCATTTACAAAGAACTTACTAGGTGAAAAGCTTCATAGCTCAAAAGAGCAGGTCCATTAACCAAAAACACAGTATTTGTAGATGAGTACAAGCATTTCCTGGCTACAATGGAATGCCAAGGCTTCTAGGGTGTTGTAGCCACTGAGAAAAGGGAAAATAGTGGTCTAGGCATTGCAGGTCAGGAGAGACACACAAGATAACTCTTGCCATCAAGAAATGAACAACTGACCTGTAACATAATTTATTAAATATCTTTGAATGGTAACATGAGTTGGGATAACTTACATATAATTGAAAATTTAAAACTAAGTTCATTTCATTAGAATTTTCATTTTCATAGGATTATCCTAAACTACTAGTTTAATACAAGATAGTATGAGTATGTAAGAGATGCTTAAAAGTGTTTCTGCAAGTTGTCTATAGTTCAAACTTTCTGCTTGAATCAAAGAATCATGTGAGATGTTTGGATACTCGTATTTTTTTTGTAAGAACTTAGCTAGGGGAGAAGGCAGATTTTTAAGCAAGCCTCGCTTTAAAAGTATGAAGACATGGCTATGAATTTTATATGAATGTAATTATTTACATATAGTTATTGTGTTAAATTAAGCAAAACATCATCTTTTTTTTTAAAGGCCTTAGCTGTGACATACTGTGGTTTTGTTTTCAAATTAATCCTTGTAGTTAGTTTAGACTCATTTCCTCATGGACTAGGATTCTTTTGGGGCTGTATATAAACTTTTTTAATTTTTTTATTATTAGTTGCATTTTATTAACTCTGTATCCAGCTGTATCTGCTCCCTCATTCTCTCCCAAACCCTCCCTCTCTCCCTCATCTCCTCTCTGCCCCTTTCCAAGACCACTGATTGGGGAGGACACCCTCCCCTTTCATCTGATCCTGTTGTTACCAGTCAAAAGATATTTAATAAATATGACTGTCTTTCTGTGATATAATATGCAATGGAAATAGATTTATTATAATGAATATCACTACTGTCACACTTTTTTTTTTTAACATTTAAAAAAAATTTTTTTTCAATGCAGTTTATTCAGGAACATTGAACAATCCTCGGACCCCGGGGAAAGCCAGCCCACAGCTTAAATAGCCTCTGGGTAGCCAACCCAGGCGTGCCACGGGGGCAATGCAGATAGGTCCACATACATGGAAGCAAGCCCGATCCTCGGCCTTAGCCAAATGTGGAGTTGTTCGTGACAGAGAGCACTCACCATCGGGAAGGTGGAAGGCGGAAACCAGCTCCATCTTTAAGGCATAGCATTCCGCAGCTCTCTACAGTTCCCCCTTTTTGTTTTAGACGCATCAGGCAAGAGTAGAGGTCTGATCTCTGATATTAGAAATAAATTGGGACTTTGTACAGATGTTCATTTAGGTATCATCCACCCAAAGAGCATCAGACCCTTCTGATACCTTTTTCTCAGAGGCGGGACCTGGGGCATCAACCCGCATGCAATCAGACATGCTCTTCTCTGGGTCCAAAGCGGCTGACCCTGAGTGCAGTGCTTAGCCTCACATCCTGAGCGTATCATTTTAGCTTTTTATGGTATCCAACCATGCTTGGGGAGAATGTCCTGCTTCAATGGCTATAAAGGCCTGAATGATCATGGCTGCATCACACTGTTGTGAGACTATAATCTTGCATATATACCACAGGCAAACCAAGGAGACCAACACCAGAAGGCCTGCTAACACTCCCATGCCCACCCATTCCTTCAGATGATTCATGGCTGCAGCAATCCATGTTGATAATCCTGTGGCTAGTCCTGCGTCCACTCTGGTAGAATTTACTGTGACAATGGCCACTCTCAGCTGCTCCATCGTAGTATCGAATTCTCCAGTCCAATTACCTAAAATATAGCTTGACAATTGTTTAGACAGATTTGCAGCACAGGAAAAATTCTCATGTTGTATGCTAGTGACACAAAGTCCAGCATACTTTCATTGACAGCCAGGTTGAGCGATTTGCCATAGGTTATCAATTTGCTCCTGCAAGAGGTCAATCCTCTGATTGAACACCATCAAGCTTCCTTTTAGTTGAGCATTAATTCCTTTATGTACAACTAAGGCATGAGCTACATTGGCTAAATGATTATTCAGGGTCTGAGCAGTCTGCCCAGTATGACTCATGGCTAATGCCCTGGTGGTAGCTCCAACAGCCGTCAATGAGATGGTAGTAACAATGGTGGCTGTAGTTCCAAGATCCCTTTTCTGTCTGAAGAGAGTCATAGCATGAGGGGCATCAATGGGCACAGGCACCCAGTGAGGCATGCGAGTAACCAGGGCATACCTAAATTGTAAGAGCTGGAGAGGACAGGGTCTCCACAAGGAGAGCAACAGAACAAGAAAATTTGAACATAGGGAACTTCCCAGAGACTCATACTCCAACCAAGGACTATTCATGGAGATAACCTAGAACCCCTGCACAGATGTAGCCCAGGGCAGTTCAGAGTCCAATTGGGTTACATAGTAATGTGAAGAGGGACTGCCTCTGACATAATCTGATTGGCCTGCTCTTTGATCACCTCCCTCTGGGGGGGGGGGGGCAGCCTTACCAGGCCACAGTAGAGGACAATACAGCCACTTTTGATGTGAACTGACAGACTAAGATCAGAAAGGAGAGGAGAACCTCCCCTATTAGTGGACTTGGGGAGTGGCATGTAAGCAGAGGGAGGAGGGAGGGTGGGATTGGGAGGAGAGGAGGGAGGGGATTATGGGGGGATGCAGAATGAATAAAGTGTAATTGATGAAAAATTTAAGAAAAAAGGGAAAAAAATAATTTAAGAACCTTAAATGACTTTCAAAATTGGAGGAAAACATGGAGTTAGTCAATTGGCATGGAGCACGTCTCGCCCCTGGGGGCAATGGTCTCCTGAACCTACTCAGACCTCGGACACCACCACTGCTAGTTCTAGAACTGACGCAGGATGTTCCAACGAGGGGTTAAGGCTTCTCATAATATTTCCTATAAGCCCACACCTGTTTGTCTATATCCCCCATTTTTATTCATTATTAGCCAGATAGAGCCAAGTAACTGTCACACTTTTAAAAATATAAAATGTTAATAATTCATATCATTTATAACTCATCATGGACCTACTAAAGTCACTTTATAAATAATGTTCTCTAAGTCTTCCTATGAATTGCATAATGAAACCATGATATTCTTGGCAGATACTATCCAGTAACAAGCAATGTATACATATACCTAAGTAACCATTTGCATAATGAAATTAGTTTTTTACTTCTGGAACCAGGTGTTTTTTTCTCTACTCTAGAGGAAAAATGTTAAGAGAATATCTGACAACAGTATGATAACAGCATCTAAAATTAACAACAGATTTGAGAGTAGCACAAGTAATGAACAATATTATAACTAATACAACTCAGCTTTGCTTGTATTGAATGTGCCAGTAACAATGTAATTTTGTCATAATATATGACGATGCTTCATGTTATAAAATTAAGAGAAAAATATAGAAAATGTAATATATCAGCAATTTTAAAGGTAATTCTGTAAAGTATAATTAAAAGAAAATTCAGATAATTGAGGGGAATGAAAGTTGCTGCACACTTTCTACCATACTATAAAGACCACATTAAAATCAAAACGCAGAAGCCCCACATTAATCTTCAAAGCAGGAAGTGTTCCTAATGTTCATTTTTTAAACCCTTTACCAACTCCTGTCTATCCTCTTGGACATAGAGCTTTAAAATGTAATATGGCTTTTCTTTAGTCTCCTTTCTTTTATATTCTAGTCACAAAATGTTACCTCTATCAATCATTCTATACACCACTGAAGTCTTTCCTAAACAAAGACTCACACATAGTCCTCACCTATTAGTGGACTAGGGAAAGGGCATAGGAGAAGTAAGTGAGCGAGGGTGGGACTGGGAGGGAGAGTGGGATTGGGAGGGAATGAGGGAGGAGGCTACAGAGGGGATGCAAAGTGAATGAATGAATGAATGAATGAATAAATAAATAAATAAATAAAATATATTTAAAAAAATTAACAATTGGGCCTGTCAGGGAAACTATGAGCTGTTTTTCTTCGGTCAGCCAGGAGGTAAAAGACAGGAAGGAAAACTGAAACTAAGTATTGCTGATCTCATGCACACTACTGAAGGCAGTGCAGCTTTGGATCTGGCCACATATAAACCTCTTACACAATTTCCAAAAGTTGAATATTACAAAACAACAACTCATGTTTATGGTCCTTTATCTTCAAGGGGAGTATGAATGATCTTGGTAAGAAGTGGATTAACTTCTCAAGGATTTATTGTGCATCCAGGAATATAAATGGGGATTGTAAGGTAGATATCTGCTCAGATGTAGCCTGTGCTAGCTCAGTAGCCAATTGGTTTCCCAAAGTGAGGGGAACAAGAACTATTTCTAACAGGAACTCAATGACTGGCTCTTTGGCCTCCCCACCCCCGAAGGGAGGAACAGTCCTGTTAGGCCACATAGGAGGGCTTTGCAGCCAGTCCTGAAGATACCTGATAAAACAGGATCAGATGAATGGGGAGGAGGTCCCAACCCCCTATCAGTAGACTTAGAAAGGGGCACAGTGGAGATGAGGGAGGGAGGGAGGGACTGGGAGGGAATGAGGGATCAGGACACGGCTGGGACACAGAGTTAATAAAATGTAACTGATAAGAAAAAAATAAAATTCAAAAAAAAAGAAATTACAATCATGGCATATGAGAAAGAGAGAGAAAGAGATGCAAATTAATGAGGCAATAGAATTGCTCAGCTGTTACCTACATCAAGGGTAAATCTGCTCTAAGAGAAATAACAGGGGCATTTAGGAGTAGTGGAAAATGTCTGTTCTGGCAAACAGTGGTTAAAGATCAGAAACCCAAATTAACATTACAAATAAATGGTGTTGAAATAAAAGGTTTGGAAGATACAGGAACTGATGTCAGTATACTTTGCTAAAGTCTTGGAGTCCAGATTGGTTCCTTCAGAAGGTTTATACACAGTTTATAGGAATTGGTAAATTATCTCAATAAGACCCAGTGTATGATGCATTTAATGTGTGGGACCACAAGGGCAAACATAGAAGTTGAGACCTTCTGTGGCTCACATACCCATAATTTCATGGGGAAGGAATCTTTTACAACAATGGTGTGCTCAAATTAATATTTCTGTAATCCCAGAGACAACAAATGATGAAATTAAGGGTGAAATGTTAGATGCTCCTGGGGAAGGTATTGATGTGTGTAATCAAGAACAATCTCAAGCTATGTCCACTCTCCAAGCACAGGACATCATAGGGATTGAGTTTTCAAGTTTATAAAAGGGGCCACTGCTGGAATACCAATAGCCCTACCCCTGAAGTGGCTAAACAAGTCACACAGGTCTCTGTGTGGCAAGAGCAGTGGCCCATAACGAAAGAAAAATTGCACACACTTTGACAACTGGTAAAAGAGGCTCAACATATAGCAGAGTCTACCAGCAGTGGAGAGTACTTCTGTGGGGAATATTAAATAGTCCTGCAAAACCTGCACTCCCGGTGCAGGGTCCGTACCGCTCCCTCCCCCAAAGTGACTCACAGACCATGGTTCTATGCAAAAGCAAGAGGCAGTTTATTCCGATCGCGATGGGGGTCGTCCCTTCAAAGCAGGAGACGACCCCGAGCATACAAAGCACAGAGTTTTTATTCCTAAAAAATCAGGCCTTTACATTGATTAGTCAGCAGAAAAGATAGCAGTTATGCGGTTGGCAGCTGTAGTGGGGAACTCACAGCTCCAAGGACAGTCCTCCCCTCTTCTCCCATCTCTCCGTTCTGTAGCAGGCCGCTTACAGCTTCAAGGACAGTCCTCCCCTAAATTGCCTGACTTGCTCTTTCTTTTTAGCTGGCCCTTATTCAAGGTCCAGTTGTTTTTCTTTCTAAATTGGGATGGTCCCATTTCTCAGTCCAACTTTGTGTCACTATTTTCTGTGATGACCGCTAGAAATAATTCATAACTGATTTTCTCACTCTATCATTTATCATTACATGGATGATATTTTTTGGGCTGATTCTAATGCAGGTATTTTAGAGAAAATGTTTAAGGAAACACCACAAAGAATTCTTCCATACTCAAGGTTACAGATTGCTCCAGAAAAAAATACCAAGAAGAGATTCACTTGGCTATTTCAATTATAAAATGAGTCAACAAAAATTCGATCACGAAAAGTACAGTCTCTTATGGACAAATTTTAAACTCTCTTTTTAAAAAATTTTTATTATTAATTACATTTTATTCATTTTGTATCCTCCATAAGCCCCTCCCTTCTCCCCTCCTTATTCCACCCTTTCTCCCCTTTCTGCATGCATGCTCCTCCCATTTCAAAAATTATTGTGAGATATTAAATGGCTGAGGCCTACAATTGGATTAAGTACTTAAGAATTAAGTAATTTGTTTCAGAGATTACAAGGAGATTCAGATTTAAACAGTCGAAGATATTTAACAACTGAAGCAGATAAAAAAGTTAATTCTTGTAAAACAAAGGCTGCAAGATGAATATGGGATCAATGAATGTTATCCTAATCTTGATTGTATTTTAGTCATTTTGCTTCAATTAATTCTCCTACTGGACTCATTATGCAAAGGGAAGAGGTCACAGAGGAGGACATTGCAGCCAGTCCTGAGGATACCTAATGTGTTGGGGTCAGATGGAAGGGGAGGAGGACCTCCCCTATCAGTGGACTTGGAGAGGGGCAGGGAGGAGATGGGAGAGGGAAGGTGAGATTGGGAGGGAAGGAGGGAGAGGTCTAAGGCTGGGATGCAAAGTAAATAACCTGTGATTAATATAAAAATATAAATTAATATATAAAAAACAAAGTGAAAATTTAAGACGCACATAGAAAAAGTTTCTGAAATATAAAAGGTAGAAGAAGACCACATCCATTGTCAGGGACAGACATGGCTGAAATTGTAGTTCCTTTTACTAATGCTCACATTATACCATTGTGGATTATAAATATAGATTGCCAAATATAGGCTGCAATAACTACTAAAGAGAATTAATAACAAATATCCTAAAAGCAAACATCTACAGTTTATAAAAAGAACTAATTGGATTCTTCCACATATTGTAAAAGCAACACCCACACCTGCAGCATATTCTATAATGATGCAAACAAGATAGCAATGACGCATATATGTCAAATTAAGCAAGGTGATCAAAAAGCCCATATACCTCGGTTCAAAAAACAGAATTCTATGCAATCCTTATGGTATTATTAGATTTTCCTGAATCTCTTAATATAATTACTGCCTCTCAATATGTAGAAAGAATTGTTTTGCATATAGAAACCGCTGGATTTATTCCTGATAACTCAAAATTGACTTTGTTATTTATGCAATTGCTACAAGCCATCAGAGGTAACAACTGTCCAGTTTATACTACTCATATTTGGTCTCATAAACTCTTGTCAGGTCAATTGGCACAAGAAAATGAGGAAATTGAGCAATTACTAATAGGAAGTGTGTTAAAGCCTGAAATTTTCATGAAAAATATCATGTTAACAGTAAAGGTTTAAAGAAAAAATTTCGTTACTTGTTGCCAAGTGATAAAAAATGCCCCATGTGTTCTCTCTATAACCAAACTCAATTACCTATTGGAAGTAACCCTGAAGGTACCAAAGAAATGAAATCCGGCAGATGGATGTGTTTCATTTTGCAGAATTAGAAAACAAGGTATGTACATCAGACCATTGATACCCACCCAGGGTTTCCATAGGCAACTCCTTTAAGTTATGAAAAGGCTGATTGTGTAATTGAACAATTATTGGAAATAATGGCAATTATGGGACTACCTACACAAATTAAGGCTGATAGTGCATCCACATATGTGTCCAGTAAGATGAAGAAATTTTTGCATATTATAATCTGATGCACATTACTGGTATACCACACAGTCCTACAGAACACTTGTAGAAAGAGCTAATTGTACTTTATTATTTTATTTTATTTTTTATTATTAATTACATTTTATTAACTCTGTATCCCAACTGTATCCCACTCCCTCATTCCTTCCCAATCCCTCCTTCTGTCACTCATCTTCTCCCTGCCCCTTTCCGAGTCCACTGATTGGGAAGGACCTCCTCCACTATTATCTGACCCTGTTTTATCAGGTAACTTCAGGACTGGCTGCAAAGTCCTCCTCCTCCTCAGGCCTAGGAGGTCTGCTCCTTACTTGGGAGGTAAGGAGATCAAAGAGTGTGCCATTGAGTTCCTGTCAGAAATAGTCCCTGTTCCCCTTACTATGGGAAATCAATTGGTTACTGAGCAAGCAGAGGTTCTAGAGGATAACAATACATGGTTCCTGGTGGAGTGTCAGTCTCAGAAAAGACCCCTGTGCCCAGATGTATTTGGTCCTTGTGGAGCTCCTATATTTTCCACATCATACTAACTTCCCCTTCTTTCATATAATCCCCTGCACTCTGCGAAAGGTTTGCTTAGGAGTCTTAGTATCTGCTTTGATACTCTGCTAGGTAGAGTCTTTCAGAGGCCCTCTGCCATAGGCTCCTGTCCTGTTACTTGTTTTCTTCTACATCTAATGCACATCCCATTTGTATTCCTAAGTGAGGATTGATCATCTTCCCCTTGTCCTCTTTCTTGTTTATCTTCTTTAGGTGTACAGATTTCATTATGTTAATCATATCTTATAGGTCTATATGAGTATATACCATGTGTGTCTTTCTTTGTATCCAGGTCACACAGTAAAACAATGCAACCACTCCTGAAGAGACCTGATAGACTAGGATAATAAGGAAGGAGTGGAGGACCTCCCCTATCAGTGGACTTGGGGAGAGACATGGGTGGAGAAAGAGAAGAAAGATGGGATTGGGAGGGGAGATGTGGGAAGGAGCTACAGGGGGGATACAAAGTGAATAAACTGTAATTAATAAAAATAAAGTTAAAAAAAACTAAGTTGTGTTATCCAAATATGTTTTTCCTTTTTGTTCCAAATGTGGGATGTGGAAGTGCTTTATCCACTGCTGAAAACAGACTCGTCAGTGGGCTCCTGATCTTTGTCTGCTGCAAACTGTCTAGTGCAAGGGGTATGGTTTTGTCCAGTTGGAAAACATCCTGGTGTGGACTCTGAGAAAGTTTCAAACCCCACAGAGAACGAGAAGACATTTTGTATCGCTTCTCTTTGCTTTGCATCACTTCACTTTGCATCGCTTTGTTTTGCATTGCTTCGCAACACTTCACATTGCTTTGCTACACTTTCTTCGCTTTACAAAGCTTCACTTCTAGACTCTGCAAGAGAGAAACGTGTCAGATATAACTTTGAGGTTGCTGCTTTCATTTGCTTTTCAACTGGACTGCTGGAATCCAGGTGACTGAGATTGGTATTGCCCCACAGAACCTAACCAGCAGGAAGTAGCATAAGATGTCGACATTTCCTTTCCAAGTATTCCGATTTCTCCCTTAAATAAGGTTGGGGGAATGGTAAGAATGTAGAGACATTTAGGACCCCTAAAGTACATTTGGGAAAACCTAAGCCTACAGGTCTCCTATTTTCTTTTCTTTTTTCTTTTTTCAATGCAGTTTATTCAGGAACCTTGAACAATCATCTGACCCTGGACAAAGCCAGCCCACAGCTTAAATAGCCTCTGGGTAGCCAACCCCAGCATGCCACGTGGGCAATGCAGATAGGTCCACATACATGGAAGCAAGCCAGATCCTCGGCCTTAGCCAAATGTGGAGTTGTTCGTGACAGAGAGCACTCACCATCGGGAAGGTGGAAGGCGGAAACCAGCTCCATCTTTAAGGCACGGCATTATGCAGCTCTCTACAGTTCCCCCTTTTTGTTTTAGATGCACCAGGCAAGAGTAGAGGTCTGATCTCTGATATTAGAAATAAATTGGGACTTTGTACCGATGTTCATTTAGGAGTCATCCACCCAAAGAGCATCAGACCCTTCTGATACCTTTTTCTCAGAGGCGGGACCTGGGGCATCAACCTGCATGCAATCAGACATGCTCTTCTCTGGGTCCAAAGCGGCTGACCCTGATTGCAGTGCTTAGCCTCGCATCCTGAGCGTTACATTTTAGCTTTTTATGGTAGCCAACCATGCTTGGAGAGACTGTCCTGCTTCAATGGCTGTAAAGGCCTGAATGGTCATGGCTGCAAGGTCTCCTATTTTCAACTCTGTGTTTTCAACATAGTTCTGTTAGTGTAGCCTTACACTGAAGTTGGTATTTGCTTACTGGCTTTTCCTTTCCAGCATTGTTTCAGTGTGGGTTTTCTTAAAAGGTTCAAACCAATTTTCATGTCATGGATTGACTTCCTCATTTAACTATTGTTACCCCTGTGCTCTCCAAGTACTTTGACCATATTTACCATCAGGATTTCAATGCTTTGTTAGTAATACCGTCCATGTCATTCTTATTAGGGAGTCATTTCAACGGGATTTTAAATTTCTGAATGAGACATGCTAACATGGTTTTTCATATATTAAAAATGAGTTACATAGTAGTTAAAACAGAATGATATAAGTTCTGCATTCGGATTTTTACATCTCCTTATTTTTTTGGCTGCAATTTTTATCAATATCTGATGGTCTTTCACCAGAAGTGTTTACACTGTTCAGAATGGGGCAATTTAGACAAGTCTTATGCACATTTAAATGAATTTTAATATTTTCATTTTTTTGTGAACTGTTTTTTTTCCCCCAAAGGTATGTCTGTATTGGACATGCATGATGGTTGCCTGCAGAAGTCTGAAATAGGCATTAAATAATCTGAAACTAAAGTTACAAAAACTCATAAGTCATCATTTTAGTGCTGGGAGTAGATCCCAAATCTTATGGAACAAGAGCCAGTTACTTTCTATACTGAACAACATCTCCAACAATAATGTTGGGGCCTTGATTTATTCTCTCTGTTATGTGAGGATACAACTTTGATTCAGCTCTTCTTTTTCATGGCTACAGCACAGTGATTTCAAGAGTTAAGAAAAAGAATTAGCAATTTTTTTTCCTCTGGCAGTGTAGAGTGTTCCTGTTTTTCACCTGTGAATAAGGTAACTAAAGAATGCTAGTAAGACATCTTGAAGTTATATTTGACTCTGGGTCATGCATGATGCTTACAGATTCTCTGAATCTGCCAGTTGTAGTTACTACAAGACCTATTGTTGTTTGAAGTTTTGAGTGAGACCCCAAAGAATACAGTTTGAGATTTAATTTTTTAACATTACTCCCATAACTCAGAAATGGAAAGATATGAAAGTAAGCATAGTGTTAATACAGTCTCTTATATATACCTAGAGAAGAGGACATAGGATACAGGGCTGAACAGTTACCCCTGGAAGGTCAACTCATGAGCCCAGTTTTTACAGTCAATCTCATGTTTATTAACTAACTTAATTTTCTTCAATATTTATTCTGAAATATTTGTGAGAAATTTCTTTGCTGCATATTTTCTTCTTCTTGGACCAAAATGTCTGTGTCAAAATGAAGAGATTCCATTTTCATAATCGCTCACTTCAGACATGGTAACAATAATTTTTGTCGGAAAACTCCAAGAAATAAAAGATTTTTATGGTTGTGAGCCTAGCCTTTAACGGCTGAGCCATCTCTCTATATCCCCCATTTTTATTCATTATTAACCAGATAGAGCCAAGTAATTGTGGTAATGATACTTGCTTTTTTGCCCAATGCTGGAATGCTAGTAAAGTTAGGTATGCCCTGGTTACTCGCATGCCTCACTGGGTGCCTGTGCCCATTGATGCCCCTCACGCTATGACTCTCTTCAGACAGAAAAGGGATCTTGGAACTACAGCCACCATTGTTACTACCATCTCATTGACGGCTGTTGGAGCTACCACCAGGGAATTAGCCATGAGTCATACTGGGCAGACTGCTCAGACCCTGAATAATCATTTAGCCAATGTAGCTCATGCCTTAGTTGTACATAAAGGAATTAATGCTCAACTAAAAGGAAGCTTGATGGTGTTCAATCAGAGGATTGACCTCTTGCAGGAGCAAATTGATACCCTATGGCAAATCGCTCAACCTGGCTGTCAATGAAAGTATGCTGGACTTTGTGTCACTAGCATACAACATGAGAATTTTTCCTGTGCTGCAAATCTGTCTAAACAATTGTCAAGCTATATTTTAGGTAATTGGACTGGAGAATTCGATACTACGATGGAGCAGCTGAGAGTGGCCATTGTCACAGTAAATTCTACCGGAGTGGACGCAGGACTAGCCACAGGATTATCAACATGGATTGCTGCAGCCATGAATCATCTGAAGGAATGGGCGGGCATGGGAGTGTTAGCAGGCCTTCTGGTGTTGGTCTCCTTGGTTTGCCTGTGGTATATATGCAAGATTAGAGTCTCACAACAGTGTGATGCAGCCATGATCATTCAGGCCTTTACAGCCATTGAAGCAGGACATTCTCCCCAAGCATGTTTGGATACCATAAAAAGCTAAAATGATACGCTCAGGATGCGAGGCTAAGCACTGCACTCAGGGTCAGCCGCTTTGGACCCAGAGAAGAGCATGTCTGATTGCATGCGGGTTGATGCCCCAGGTCCCGCCTCTGAGAAAAAGGTATCAGAAGGGTCTGATGCTCTTTGGGTGGATGACACCTAAATGAACATCTGTACAAAGTCCCAATTTATTTCTAATATCAGAGATCAGACCTCTACTCTTGCCTGATGCGTCTAAAACAAAAAGGGGGAACTGTAGAGAGCTGCGGAATGCTATGCCTTAAAGATGGAGCTGGTTTCCGCCTTCCACCTTCCCGATGGTGAGTGCTCTCTGTCACGAACAACTCCACATTTGGCTAAGGCCGAGGATCTGGCTTGCTTCCATGTATGTGGACCTATCTGCATTGCCCCCGTGGCACGCCTGGGTTGGCTACCCAGAGGCTATTTAAGCTGTGGGCTGGCTTTCCCCGGGGTCCGAGGATTGTTCAATGTTCCTGAATAAACTGTATTGAAAAAAAAAAAAAAGAAATAAAAGATTTTAAAAACATCCAGTCCTGTTATTAGAATGTTCCCTCAAAACCACTTGTTTTTATCCTGCTTCAAAGAATCTTGGTGAAGAATGAGACAATGAACTTTGTACTCTACATATTTAGTGCTCTGTGTCTAAGGAACAAGCAGCTTTGAGGTAACTGACAACCAGTTTTGCTTTATTACACAGGACTGCACTGAACTGTGATTTATTGAGAAGCAGATTTCCCTGATCCTTTATATTCCATACAGTCTTATTATAGACAGGTTCTGTATATTATGTATTTATTGAATACTGTTAAATTGAAACATAAAAGAAAAGACCAAATAAGCTACAGTTTGACATGTTAATATTTCTTATTATAGTTTTTTTTTAATTATTGCTGTATCACTTAGCTTTTGGTTAACCCTCTTAACCCAACTTATTCTTAGGGTATTTGATTTATTTTATGGGGCATTCTATCACTACCATATCACAGTACACAGTACATTCATTACCCTAAAGTCCTGGTGGCTAAGGAAGACAGATCTGCTCAGGATAGTTTTCCTCTGAAGATAAGGGAAAAAGACACACTGCAAAAATCTTTGAATTTGTATACTTTTTACAAAAAGGAAAAGGATCTCTCACACACCTTAATGCAGGGTAAGTAGCGGATGAACACACTGTTCTAGATGCCAGGATGGGTTACACTGGCAGTTCTACTTCATGGTTAACCCCGGATAAAAGAAAAGAGTAGGAGTGGGGAAGGTCAAATCTTAGAATGTAAAGAGGAACTTGATTTTTGCACTGAAATTAAGTAGATGACATGGAAGTGAGGAATGCATCAGCTCTATTGGCTTTTCCAATAAACTGATTGTGTTGGGTACAGATATCACATTGTTCTACAGATACAGATTACAGATGCATCATAAAAACAATTCTGAGACACTTAATAGTCAGTATGAAGAGTAGAGTCCACTGGTTATTTTTGCCTTGGAAAAGCATGGACCAGTTATTTTTGCCTGTGTATACAATGAATGGACATTTTCAGGCCTTCTCCCAATTAACCTACCATGGCAAACCTGATATATTAGGTTTTAATATGAGAAAGTTGTTATCCTGTGAAAAGTTTCTCACTTCAAACTTGACCAAAACAGTCAACTAGGGAAGTTGATCCCTAAGCTCTTGCTGTCCATCTTGTTGGCTGAAATCATGGCGCCTATGGCTAGAAAAGAAGATCCAAACATATTTCTCCTACTTATTTTTCAAGCAGAACACAGGGCCTCAGATGCAGAGCCTAAGGGAAGAGTTTCAGAACTCTCAATGGCAGTGGAGGAAGTGTCGGGAAGAACTTTGGGT
Source organism: Meriones unguiculatus (assembly GCF_030254825.1). NCBI lineage: Eukaryota > Metazoa > Chordata > Mammalia > Rodentia > Muridae > Meriones > Meriones unguiculatus. Next base: position 2,282,566 of record NW_026843580.1, on the reverse strand, counting down.
GATTACTGTGACAGCTGTGCTCATTAACAAAGTGAGAAGCACACATGTTCACAAACACTTGAGTTTAATATATTCCTGATGGACATCCTTAGATCTGTATCCACCAGTCTATGGCTGGACATATATGTGTGTCAATAGGATGTTCTGGATCTTTATCTTTGGGCTCCTGTATATTCTGAACCTTGTGTGTACCTTTACTGACAATGACTGCTATGTAACAATCAAAGAAAGTTTTCATCGTGGAGGAGATGTAATGATTGGAGCATTTTCCCCCTTCATGTTTTCTACACACGCAACAATATTCCTGATATACAGTACACATCCTATTTCCAGGACTTTCACATACAGTAAGTACAATTATTTGTTTTCAGAGCTCAGATTGCTTGTGTCTTAAAGAATGTATGGATTAAAATTGTTCTGTGATTTTACAATCACTCTTTCTCATTCTCAATTCTTTTCAAGTATATGTTCTCTTCCTTTCCTCTTTCAAAGGAAAAGTGATAATTTTGGTGTTTTTCACTTTGCTTTTCTCACTCATATGATATTGCAATTTAACGATATTCATTTTACATTCTTGTAATGCCAGATTGATTTAATATTTTCAGTGTTATGATTTTAGAGTATGGGTTATTTATTATTATTATTATTATTATTATTATTATTATTATTATTATTTAGAGTATGTAAGTATGAATGATACCTCTGTACTTCCCTTAATTTCAGATGTGCTCTTGTGAGAAGAGATGATGTCACTGACTGCAGAGTGTTTTCTGAGTACCTAGAATGATGCTTGAGTGACAAGCACTGATTGTGTTAATGCAGCTGATTTCTCAATAGGACTGTCACAATTAAATTGTGGGATCACATTTCTTCTTTACACGTCTTTTTTGTCTATTTTTTCTTCCAATTCAGTGTTTCGTTGCTCGTCCTTTATATGCTTAGACTGGTGGTAAATGGTTACCTATTTGCCATATATGTTTCCAGTGCTTTTTCTCATTTACATTTGGGTGCTCACTAGGATGCTCTTTTTTGAGGGTGGTCACTTAAAGCTGTTTTTTTTTCCTAATTTTTCTGAAATATGAAAATTAAGGAATGAGTCCTATAAGTGCGGTTTCCTTGAAAATTAATGACAAATATTCAAGTGTGTGTCTTTATAAAGAAAATAAAGTGTGCTTATACAATAAAGACAGTCCAGATTTGCACAAATTAATTCAAAAAGACTGTACTTTAAAGTAGAGCAATGAACCTTGCAAATATCTGAACACTTGAAAAAATCAGTAGGAAGACAATAGGTTAAAATTTACAAAACAAAATATAGTTGTGAAGGGGAATTGTGTTTAGTGTGGCATTACTGAATATTTCTTAAAATGTTGGTGGGGTGCTAAATCAAACATCGAGGACAGTGGAGGAACAAATATGTTCAGATGTAAAAATTCTTAAGATATTTGGCAGTGGTAACAAAATTAGTTTAAAACTAACAGCATAGACGAGTACATATCTAAAATTTCATATCTAAGGCAATGATTCAGATCTTGATGCAGTAATTCAAGGTAGATTTAATTTCATTTTTTAATTTATTTATTTTTATATCAATCACAGGCTATTTACTTTATATCCCAGCCATAGACACCTCCTTCCTTCTCTCCCAATCCCACCCTTCCTTCCTCAGCTTCTCCATGCCACTTTCCAAGTCCACTAATAGGGGAGGACCTCCTCCCCTTCCATCTGACCCTAGCTTATCAAGTCTCTTCAGGTCTGGTTGCAATGTCTTCTTCTCTGTTCTGGCAAGGCTGCTCCTCCCTTGGTGGGGGGGGAAGAGGTCGAAGAGCTTGCCGTTGAGATCATGTCAGAAATAGTCCCTGTTCCCCTTATTAGAGAACATGTTTGGACACTAAGCTACCATGAGCTATATCCGAGCAGGGGTTCTAGGTTATATCCATATATGAAATCTATACACATAAAGAAGATAAACAAGAAAGAGAACTTGGGGTAAGATGACCAATCCTCACTTAGAAAGACAAATGGGATGGACATTGGATGTAGGAGAAAACAAGTAACAGGACAGGAGCCTACAGCACAGGGCCTCTGAAAGACTCTACCTGGCAGTGTATCAAAGTAGATTTAATTTCTTAAAGATCATATTTCATCTCAGCTAAAATCACAAATTTGCCCCAGCAGACTAGGAACATTTGTTGTTGGGTGGACACCTTTTACTTCATTATAAAAGAAATGCCTCTGGTTATTCTCCTTCTGCTCTCTACTTTCAGTGGCTCAGGCACAATTATACATATTTTCTCTTTATCATGTAGCAACAAGTTCATATGGGAAAAGACTATACTTGCAGTTACATGAGCCATGAGTGCCTTGTTGTCCAGGATGAATGAAAGGATTGTATCCTGTAAAAATTACTCAACTTTTTACAAGTCAAAAATATAATCAAAGTAGTCCATGACATGAAAACAGTATTTTTACTATAAAAGTTTAATAATATAATCTTATTCAATGCAATGGCCAATCATATTTTTGAATATACTTAAAAATATTTAAATTTTAATTTTTTTGAGAAAAACAGGTAAAATAGAGCAACTGCAGGTTTTATAGGACATTGATGTGGTGTCTAGAAATCATCCTTGAATTTCCTTATTCATTTTTATCTTTCTGAGTATTAGCAGTGAAAATGGTTTCTCCCTTAACCATGTCTTGATCCTGAGCAAATTTCTTTGCTCTTGCTGGTAGCCTTGTAATTTAGGTCTCCAATTCTGTGAATAGCAGGCCTGTGGTCTTTCCTTATACACAGTCAGAATGGCCCTGAGCGTCCTCTAAATCCTTTAATGGAGGACTATCATGTGTCTGGACTTCATTCATCTGCTTGAGAAGTCCAATTTAGATGTCTGTTCTTCTGCATCCACTGATCTTTTGTCATCTCCAGATTGTTCTTTTAATTCAAAAGTGGGTTGTATTTGCTAGTTTTGCTTTTCTCAGGACAAAGAAGATGTAACACACAGAGGTATTTTCCAGCACAACCAGAAACACAACACTAACCCATCAAGTATAGACCAATCTCTCTGTTGTAATGGATTTTGCTAGGGCCTGGCTGAAGTGAGTGCTGTTGGCAGTCATTGTCAGCAGGATGGGGATTGTTCTACCATTTATTTCAAACTCTTACTTACAAAAATAGTTGTGAATTCAGACCTTCCTAGATTGAAGTTTTTTTAAGTCAGTGGGTTAAGAGATTATTTAATTTTATAATGGTTCATTTTTTCTCCACTCTAATTGAACAAGTAAATAGTTCTGAGTTCCTTTTATAATTAATTCATTTTTAACACTATGTCCCAATAATGCCTACTCCCTCTTTTCCTTTAGGTCCCATACTTCTACCCTCTTTCCTGTATCCCCTTTCCTCGCCTCCTCAGAAAAGGAGAGCCCGGCCATCCCAGCACATCAAGTCTACTAGGACTGAGTGCTCCCTCTACCACAGTGACCAGGCAAGGCAGCCCTGCCATGGGAGAAGTGATGGAAAACCTGGTAAGACAGTGTCTGTCAAAAACAGCTGATATGAACATAGTTGAGCAAATGTTTTTGTATGATAGAGTATCTCTTGGCTATATGCCCAGGAGTGGAATGACATAGCTGGCTCTTAAAGTAGAGCTGTTCCAATTTTTTGAGAAGGCACCAGATTGCTTTCCAAAGTGGGTGTACAAGTTTGCACTCTCATCAGCAATGGAGGAGTGGTCCCCTAACTCCAAATCTTCTCCAAAATGTGCTATTTACTTCAGTTTTTTTATATTAACCATTCTGATGGGTTTAGGATGTTATCTCAGAGTCATTTTGATTTGCATTTCTCTGATTACTAATGAGTATGAGCATTTCCTTAAGTAGGTCTCACACATCAGAGATTCCTCTGTTGGGAATTCTATACATATACTGAGCCTAACTCAGAGTTAGGGTCAGTGAAGAACTTTTCTCCAATTGTATGCTGCTTTTCTTGGTCTGTTGACAGTGTTCTTTGCCTTAGAGAAGGTTTTTAGTTTCTAGAGATACCATTAATTAATTGTTGATCTTAGAACCTGAGCTGTTGGTGTTCTGTTCAGGAAGTTGTCTCCTATACCAATCAGTTCAAGGCTCTTCCCCACTTTCTCTTCTAATAGATTTGGTATGTCTGGTTTGATGTTAAGCTCCTTGATCTGTTTACACTTGAGGTATGTGCAGGGTGATAAATATGCTTCTGTTTGTGTTTTTCTACATGTAGAAATCCAGTTAGACCTGTACCATTTACTGAAGATCTATTATATGGTTTTGGCTTCTTTGTCACGATCACATGTCTATAGGTGTGTGGATTTATTTCTGGGTCTCCAATTCAATTCCATTGATCTACCAGTCTGTTTCTATTCCAGCACCATGCAGATTTTCTTACTGTTGCTCTGTAGTACAGCTTGAAATATTTTATGTTGAAATCACAATTTTTTCTCTGATATTTTTTACTTAAATTTTTATTTTATTTTTTATATTAGTTACAGTCTATTTACTTTGTATCCCAGCTATAGCCCTCTCCCTCATTCCCTCTCAGTCCCACACTCTGTCACTCATCTCTTCCCTGCCCCTCTCTAAGTCCACTGATAGGGGACTTATCCATAAGGGTTATATCTATCCCAGTAAAAAATCAGATCTTTCCCTTTTTTCTTAAATTTTTCATCAATTACACTTTATTCATTCTGCATCCCCCCATAAGCCCCTCCCTCCTCTCCTCCAAATTCCACCCTCCCTCCTCCCTCTGCTTGCATGCCACTCCCCAAGTCCACTAATAGGGGAGGTTCTCCTCTCCTTTCTGATCTCAGTCTGTCAGTTCACATCAAAAGTGGCTGTATTGTCCTCTACTGTGGCCTGGTAAGGCTGCTCCCCCCCCCAGAGGGAGGTGATCAAAGAGCAGGCCAATCAGATTATGTCAGAGGCAGTCCCTCTTCACATTACTATGTAACCCAATTGGACTCTGAACTGCCCTGGGCTACATCTGTGCGGGGGTTCTAGGTTATCTCCATGAATAGTCCTTGGTTGGAGTATGAGCCTTTGGAAAGTTCCCTATGTTCAAATTTTCTTGTTCTGTTGCTCTCCTTGTGGAGACCCTGTCCTCTCCAGCTCTTACAATTTAGGTATGCCCTGGTTACTCGCATGCCTCACTGGGTGCCTGTGCCCATTGATGCCCCTCACGCTATGACTCTCTTCAGACAGAAAAGGGATCTTGGAACTACAGCCACCATTGTTACTACCATCTCATTGACGGCTGTTGGAGCTACCACCAGGGCATTAGCCATGAGTCATACTGGGCAGACTGCTCAGACCCTGAATAATCATTTAGCCAATGTAGCTCATGCCTTAGTTGTACATAAAGGAATTAATGCTCAACTAAAAGGAAGCTTGATGGTGTTCAATCAGAGGATTGACCTCTTGCAGGAGCAAATTGATACCCTATGGCAAATCGCTCAACCTGGCTGTCAATGAAAGTATGCTGGACTTTGTGTCACTAGCATACAACATGAGAATTTTTCCTGTGCTGCATATCTGTCTAAACAATTGTCGAGCTATATTTTAGGTAATTGGACTGGAGAATTCGATACTACGATGGAGCAGCTGAGAGTGGCCATTGTCACAGTAAATTCTACCAGAGTGGACGCAGGACTAGCCACAGGATTATCAACATGGATTGCTGCAGCCATGAATCATCTGAAGGAATGGGCGGGCATGGGAGTGTTAGCAGGCCTTCTGGTGTTGGTCTCCTTGGTTTGCCTGTGGTACATATGCAAGATTAGAGTCTCACAACAGCGTGATGCAGCCATGATCATTCAGGCCTTTGCAGCCATTGAAGCAGGACATTCTCCCCAAGCATGGTTGGATACCATAAAAAGCTAAAATGATACGCTCAGGATGCGAGGCTAAGCACTGCACTCAGGGTCAGCCGCTTTGGACCCAGAGAAGAGCATGTCTGATTGCATGCGGGTTGATGCCCCAGGTCCCGCCTCTGAGAAAAAGGTATCAGAAGGGTCTGATGCTCTTTGGGTGGATGACTCCTAAATGAACATCGGTACAAAGTCCCAATTTATTTCTAATATCAGAGATCAGACCTCTACTCTTGCCTGATGCGTCTAAAACAAAAAGGGGGAACTGTAGAGAGCTGCGGAATGCTATGCCTTAAAGATGGAGCTGGTTTCCGCCTTCCACCTTCCCGATGGTGAGTGCTCTCTGTCACGAACAACTCCACATTTGGCTAAGGCCGAGGATCTGGCTTGCTTCCATGTATGTGGACCTATCTGCATTGCCCCCGTGGCACGCCTAGGTTGGCTACCCAGAGGCTATTTAAGCTGTGGGTTGGCTTTCCCCGGGGTCCGAGGATTGTTCAATGTTCCTGAATAAACGGCATTGAAAAAAAAATAAATAAATAAAATCTTAAAAGATAAAACAAAAAAAAAAAATCAGATCTTAGAAACATCACCCCTAAAGGTGAAATTTCATGCCCATCTCCTTTTCCATGCTGATATTTGGTCTTGCTTGAGTACACTTCTTCTTGTATATGGTTTTATAATTGTTGTGAATCACCCAATGTTTGGTTGTGAGTCTCAGATCTCTTTTGAATCACTGCTGGGTAGAGCCTCTCAGAGGACAATTCTGTCAAGCTCCTGTCTTGCTAATATAGCAGAATATCCCTCAAAGTGTCAGGTGTTGGTACTCTCCCATAGTGTACGTCTTTAGTTGGGACAGAAATGTGTTGGATGTTCTCTTAATCTTTCCTCTATCTTTATTCATGCACATCTTGTAGCAGGAAAAACTTGGGGTCAACGTGTTAGTGGGGTTATTGGTGTTCCCCTCCTTTTGCTGAGACTAGTCTAGGTAAAGGGCATCCTCTTCAGTCTCCATGGCCTCTGCTACTAGGTGTCTCTCCTTGACTCACAGTCATATCCTCCCAGGAACTTACCCTGACTTAGGTCTCAAGCTTGTCACAGATATACCCCCTTCGGTTTCATTTTTTCTCTATAGTCCTTCTGACTTCTTGTTCTGGCTTCATAATCATATTACAAGGTACAGACTCAAAAAGGTAAGTAGCAAGGAGGATGTAAATGATGATACGTTATTCTCATTCAGAAGGGGAGTAGAATAGATGGAGGTAGTGGCTGAAGAGAGGGAACAAGTTAGGAGAAGGGGGGCACAGAGAGTTCAGAGGCTGGCAAACAGACCTGGGGTGACCAGGGGTAGGAGGACAAAAGGTCTGTATATGATTTTCTTAATGTGATTCAGAATAATTATTGTAATTGTGTACAAATTCGCAGAGATATACAGTTTTCTGGTCTAGTTAATTGTGGTGCCTGGTGTTTTTTCCAATAAGAGTCTTTCTAATAGAGATTTAATTAAAATACTTTCATTATTAGTGTCTGCATTCCTACTTCAGACTTTGTAGTCTGTAATGCTGCTCCTAAGTTTTGTGGTTCTCATAATTTCACCCTGCTAAACATAATTGCATCCTTCCTTATTCCTTTTGAATTATGATATATATTAAGTGTTTTCTTTTGTTTCATTTTGTGTGAAAATTCTAGACAAATCTATGAGGATTAAAAGAAACACAATGGCATACAATCTGTAAATGTCAGCAGCATTCCAAATAGGGGTATTGAGGAGGAAAGAAAAATACACTTTTCATTGAGCCTGCATTCATACCAGATACTATGCCCCTATAGTATAGCTTCTGGTCTGGTATAGGGGTAATAAAAGTTTTGAAAAAGGAGTAGAGAAGCACAAAGAATCAAAGATGCAAACATTTGATGGGGAACACAAAATGACATAAAGACAAAAAAATCATAAAAAGATGTGAAAAAAGGCCAGAACTCTGAAATTCTATGTCTAAAGATGTGCTGAATCTCTTTTTTCAGTTATGTTTAGTGCAGAAGCAGACTCCCTGTCTTTAGATATTTCCAAAAATAATGAATATTGCTTTTCCATGAACACCTGAAAATATCTTAGTAACAAGTATTTCTGTAGTCAACTGAAAAAACAATTTACTACATTTAATCTTAAGAATACAGCTTTGTGAACAGCACATTTTGACATTAAAATAAAATACTGTCCTTTTGTTGGGGGGATTTGGCATTATTAAGAGTGAGAAATCTGTCCTCACTGTGTTATTAGTAGACAAATCAAGGCTTGCCTAATAAGGTAAAATACCCTAGGGTCAAGTATGAGGACCTGATTTCAGAACTCCTAAGAAACATGAATGTATTCTTGTTATTCAGTGATCATATGGAGGGTAGAAACTGGGAGAGGTAACTCTCTACAAGTCTGCTAGCCAGAGGGCCAGGCTTATGTGCTGAACACAATCAAGAAAATATGGGGTCACTTGGGGTACTACTCTCTCTTCTGGAAAGTTCAGGGGCAGAGGATGAAGAAAGAAACTTAGTGATTTCAAGGCCAGGTAAGGTTAATGTTAACATGTTCTAGGCCAGCTAGTGCTTTATGGTCACACTCTGTCTCAATCAATTAAATATGCCAGTCAGTCTGTCAATGAACAAACAAGCAATTTAGAGACACTGTGTAAAATAATGTGCACAGTTTGGACTGACTCTTAAAGCCTTGCATATATAGCTATTGTCACTCAAAAGCCTTTTTCATGAAAAATTACTCATTTTCCAAACATAAAAAATATAGCTAAATAAAAAATACAATAATAAATTCGATTTCCTGAGACCCTAATTAATGAGTATTAACACTGTAGGATCTTACCTAATCCTAGCTACATAAAATACTCAGTGTAATTCCAGTCATTCATGAGAAGATAGTAAAATGATGATTTTATAGAAACAATGGCATTTGAGTTTTAAAAGTTCTTGCATTAAATATGAAGGTTATATGGTCAATTTCTTCTTTCTGTGAAACCCATGCAGGTATAAGTTAAAGAACTACCAGTTTGTTCTGGCCCTTGTATTTGCCATTGAGGAGATCAACAGAAACCCTCATCTTCTACCCAACACAACTCTAGGATTTGATCTACATAATAACGCATTTTCAGAACAGCTTGTTCTATTGGAAGCCTTTTGTTGACTCATGGGTATGAACAATTCCCTAGTTAATTATGAGTGTGGGCAGAAGAAAAAAATCACCTGCTGCTCTCACAGGAACATCATGGGCAACATCTGCTCACATTGGGACCCTGTTACAACTATACAATATACCTCAGGTGAGGGATACGATGTTGGAACAAGGAGTCAGGTACCTTTTCTTGAAAATGTAAAAAAGGGGCCCTTGAATTAGACAGCTATGAAAGCAAAATATAAAGGTTCTTGATGATAATACCACATTTCCGTTACTTGAAATAAAACGGAAGGACAGGTAGATGAAGCCAGCTAGTTTCTTTCAACAGGAGTTCTGTCAATAATTTTTTTGTGGAAAACTCTGTATTGGGTGTTAATTTTGAAATATGAAAATCCCACCTTCATCTGAAATGTTTTGATATGTTGACTCAGTACTGAGATTTTGTTTGATGCTAATGTTCTTCCTCGTATTTCCAATTTGGTTTTTCTACAACTCTCTTTTGGGCCTTTTGATTCTACCTTGAATGACCAAGATCAGTTTAATTCTCTCTATCAGATGGCTCCAAAGGACACATATCTATCACTTGCCATATTCTCTTTGCTGCTTCATTTCAGATGGTCCTGGGTTGGTCTGATCCTCCCAGATGACCACAGAGGGAATCAGATGCTGTCAGACTTGAGAAAAGATATGGAGAGTAATGGCATCTGCATAGCCTTTTTGAAACTGATCCCTGGCACCATGAACTCACTTTCCAATGAACTATGGAAAAATCTGGAGGAGATTCAGGAATCCTCAGCAAATGTGATAGTTATTTATGGGGACATTGGTTCTTCACAAGGCTTAATCCGACACATTGGGAATCTGTTTATGATATGGAAAGTCTGGGTCTTAAATTCTCAGTGGGATGCTGTCAGCCATGCTGATTATTTGATGGTAGAGTCATTTCATGGTAGTCTCATTTTTACACACCATCATAAAGAGATGGTTGAGTTTACAGATTTTTTTCAAAAAGTTAATCCTTACAAATACCCTGAAGACACATATCTTCCTAAATTTTGGTATTTGTTCTTCAAGTGCTCATTTTCTGAGCTTGACTGTCATCTTTTGGAAAACTGCCAACCCAACGCTTCATTGGAGTTACTGCCCAGACACATTTTTGACCCAGCCATGACTGAAGAGAGCTACAATATATACAATGCTGTGTATGCTGTCGCCTACAGTCTCCAAGAGATGAACCTTCAGCAAATACAGACACAACCATATGCTAATGGAAAAGAAATGGAATTCTTCCCCTGGCAGGTAATGTCCCTTCTTGTGTGTTGTAATATCAGCAATGTGAGTTTATATTATTTTCTAAGTCCCTCAAATTGGGTATTATAGGATTTACATATGTTGTCATAAGCAAGAGAGAATATTGGTTTCCCTGTATATAGGGCAGTACAAAAGCTTAAGTAAATGTCCTTTGTAAATATCATGGCAGGAACAAAGAACAAACAAAAGCCAATATTATATTCATATGAAAAATTACCTCACAGTCTTCTTCCTAATCTCCACACTGTGAAAAATGGAGCTTTCCCATCTGTGTTCCACAGAACAAACTTAGGTGAAGTAAATCCTTAATGTTTGGAATACATCTGAGTACTACCAAAAGTTTATGAAATGAAGGATCAACTTAAAGTGAACTTTAGACTTCAGGGCACTCATGTGAAGAATGGAAGCTCTAAATATATTCCAAACATTGGCTAGCTTTTTAATGCAATGTAAATGATCTCAATTTACATAACCCGTTGTCTTATCTGTGCTTTGTACAATAATATCTCTGAAATAGAATGGGTTTTTCAAAACTTAATGCATTTCAATCCAAGTATCATTCATTTGATGCCTCCTTCAAATTTGCTTTTTATCACGAGGGGTTAACAACACTGAGATTTCATTGTGTTACCTTTTAAAAATATTTGGATTATCTGAGACACATTTGAACATATGTTTCTGAATCTCTTATAGCTCCAACCTTTCCTAAAGAACACCCTTCTGGAAAATCATGTGAGGAGTTACACAGTAATGGATGAGGGAAGAAACTTAGACTCAGCATATGATATTCTCAACTTCTGGAATTTTCCAAAGGGTCTTGGATTAAAGGTGAAAGTAGGAAACTTTTCTCCATATGCTCCTCAGGTTCAACAGTTGTCTTTATCTGAGCAGTTGATTCAGTGGCCAACAAGGTTTACAAAGGTGAGATCTGATTCATCTCATTGCTTTGACTTTTCATGAAAACTAAAATAATTTTCAGGATGTAATGATCCCTAGACAGTCATTCAGTACCAATCAATATTTAACTACCACTAAGGAACCTCCCATAATTACAGCCAATAGAGACTACTTTCACATTCCCTGCCTCGGATCAACAGAAAAACTTATTTTAACATTTGATTAAAGGTCATGCATTTCTTTTTTCTTTTATCTATCCATCTATTTATTTATTACAATTTATTCATTTTGTAGCCCTGATGTAGCACCCTCCCTCATTTCCTTCTAATCCCACCCACCCTCATTTTCTCTCTATGCCCTTTGTTTATTATGCTCCTGATAGGGAAGTACCTCCTCCCCTTCTATCTGTCCCTAGCCTATCAGGTGTAGGGCTGGCTGCATCACCTTCCTCTGTGTTCTGGCAAGGTTCCAAACCATGCCCAAGTGGGAGTTAATCATAAAGCCAGCCGATGAGTTTGTGTCAGAGACAACCTGTGACTCCTTACTAGGGAACCTACTTGGAAACTGAGCAGTCTATGAGCTTCCCCTGAGCAGGGCATCTAAGTCCTCTCCATGAATGCTCCTTTATTGGAGTATCAGTCTTTGCAGGTCCCTCTGAGCCCAGGACTTTTTGCTCTGTTTGTCTCCTTGTGGAGTTCCTGTCCCCTCCACATCTTTCTATCTCTCTCTTCTTTCATAAGTTTCCCTGCACTCTCTCCACAGTTTCGCTATGAATCTCATTATCTCCTTTGATACCCTGATGGGTAGAAGCTCATGAAGTTCTTAAAAAAAGAGTGTCTGTTAGATTTTTGTCATTTCCTCTAAACATTAAAAAGAAGTCATTTTGTTATGCAGACTAAGAAAATTCAGTGAGAGTAAATGTGGTGTTTTGCTTTGCCAGCCACTCCAAAGGCAGAATTGCATGACAGGTGTGTGTGTGTGTGTGTGTGTGTGTGTGTGTGTGTGTGTGTGTGTGTGATATTTGGTTTGCTTGTACAGGTAAATATTTTAGAAAACCAACTGAAGAGAAAACATTGAGCATGGCTGACACTGTGAGCAAGAAGTATATCATGTTGGGGAAAGTATGTTTTAGGAGACAAATTAGATGAAGATATGAAATTCACAGAACAAAATCAGAGATTAAAGAATGTAGCTGTTCCCATTATATCTTCTTTTTATTCCATGTGTGATAGTAGCCAATGAAATATTGGCCTCATTTTGTGGTGGATCACCACAAAATGGATCACCTCATATAAAACTCTTCACAGATATGCCCAAAGGTTTGTTTCCATGATGAAGCCAAGCCTGTCAAGTTCTCAGCATTCACAACCACATTGGATATAAAAGTGCACCCTATTAGCAAATATAAAGACAGCTTTCTAGAGCCATACTGTGACATTCTAGAATATGACATTAATGACCTACACTTAACAGTAGCTTTATGTATTGTACGAAGATTTAAACATGTGGTCTATGTAGCCCCAAAGCTGCCAAAATCAGCAATACCCAAACCCAATGTTTTCAATAGTATGTGTAATCATTTGCAAATTTACTGTTCTGTGATACTCAGAAATACTCTACTTACCCGGACTAAGCATTTGCTAATAACTTTTATTTCCCTCAGATTCCTCAGTCTGTGTGCAGTGAGAGCTGTAGACCAGGATTCAGAAAAGCTGCCCAGGAAGGCAAGGCTGTCTGCTGCTTTGATTGCACTCCTTGTGCAGAAAATGAGATTTCGAATGAGACAGGTAAATACAGGATTACAGAGGATTTTCCTATCTCTACACAGGTAATTTGCAATACCTAAGCAATTGGAACAGGACTGAGAGAAGATCTGAACTTCTTCCTTGATTAGAAAATTAAGCATTTCTCTTACTTTTATTTTCGTTTACACACACACACACACATATATATATATATATATATATATATATATATACATAGATATATACCTAGATACATAGATACACAGATGACAGATACATAGATGATACATAGATAGATGAAGCACTCTAGACATTGAAGTCAACCTTGACTCACATTGCTGATCCATTACAAATATTCTTTCCTAAAGACAACCCAACATTGCAAAAAAATTAACAGTCTATTTCATTTCACCATAGACACAGTGTTTTGAACCCCATTTCCTTATGGTCACAATTATGAATCACTTAAGGCTTGGATTTCTGAGTAAAAGTGTTTTTCCACACAACAGGTGACTGAAGAGTTGGCTTTGAATTCCCTCCTACATGTATTTTATGTTTATGATAAAGTTTCTTACCGAAAAAGGATTATTTCATATAATTTGCTCTTTTGAATCTGCCTCGCTTTTCCTAAACATAGACTCATTCTCACATAATATAGTATGAACAAATTTCCTCTACCCCTACTTTGTTCACTTTCTCCTTACCTTCTCTCTCATCCAGATCCACTCCTTATCTTTGTATGAATAGAAAATTAAAGGCAATATACAGCAAGTCTGTAGCCAACATGAAACTCAATGGAGAGAAACTTAAATCAATCCCACTGAAGTCAGGGTCAACTCAAGGCTGCCCACTCTCTCCATATCTCTGCAACATAGTACTTGAAGTCCTAGCTAAAGCAATAAGACAACTAAACTCAACTTAAAACCAGATACTCCAAATCAGTTGGGGAAAAAAGTGGGGAACAGCCTAGAACTCATTGGCACAGGAGACAACTTCCTGAACAGAACACTAACAGCACAGGCTCTAAGAGCAACAATCAATAAACGGGACCTCATGAAACTGAAAAGTTTCTGTAAAGCAAAAGACACCATCATCAAAGCAAAACGACTGCCTACAGATTGGGAAAGAATCTTCACCAACCCTTTATCTGACCGAGGGCTGATATCCAGTATATATAAAGAACTAAAGAAGCAGAAAAGCAACAAACCAAGTAATTCAATTAAAAAATGGGGAACGGAGCTAAACAGAATTCTCAATAGAGGAACATCGAATGGAGAGAAACACCTAAAGAAATGCTCAACCTCATTAGCCATCAGGGAAATGCAAATCAAAATGACCCTGAGATTTCACCTTACACCCATCAGAATGGCCAAGATCAAAAACTCAAGTGACAACACATGCTAGAGAGTTTGTGGAGAAAGGGGAACCCTCCTCCATTGTTGGTGGGAATGTAAACTGGTACAACCACTATGGAAGTCAATCTGGAGCTTTCTCATACAATTAGGAGTAGTGCTACTTCAAGACCCAGCTATACCACTCCTAGGTATATACCCAAAATTTGCTCAAGTACACAACAAGGACATTTGCTCAACTATGTTTGTAGCAGCTTTATTTGTAGTAGCCAGAACCTGGAAACAACCCAGATATCCATCAACGGAGAAATGGGTACAGAAATTGTGGTATTTTTACACAATGGAATACTACTCAGCAATCAAAAAGAGGAAATCATGAAATTTGCAGGCAAATGGTGGGATCTAGAAAAGATCATTCTGAGTGAAGTATCCCAGAAGGAGAAAGACAAATATGGTATATACTCGCTTATATAAACCTACAAGATATGATAAACATAATGAAATCTACACACCTAAAGAAGATAATCAAGAAAGCAGACACGGGAAAAGATGATCAATCCTCATTTAGAAAGAAAAATGGGATGTGGATTGAACATATGACAGGAGTCTATTGCAGAAGGCATCTGAAAGACTCTACCTAGCAGTGTTTCAAAGAAGACACTAAGACTCATAACCAAATCCTCGGCAGAGTGTACGGAATCATATGAAAAAAGGGGAGTTAATATGATATGGAAAGGATAGGAGCTCTACAAGAACCAAATATATCCAGGCACAGGGTCTTTTCTGAGACTGACACTCAACCAAGGAACATCTGTGGATATAACCTAGAACTTCTGCTCAAATGTGGCCCACGGTAGCTCAGTAACCAAGTAGTTTCCCAAAGTAAGGGGAACAAGGACTATTTCTAACAGGATCTCGAGGGCAGGCTCTTTGACCTCCCCACCCCCTAAGGGAGGAGCATTCCTGTTAGGCCACAGAGGAGGACTGTGCAGCCAGCCCTAAAGATACCTGATGAAACAGGGTCAAATTAAAGGGGAGGAGGTCCTCCCCTATCAGTGGACTTCGAAAGAGGCAGGGGGGAGACCACGGAGGGAGTGTGGGGTTGGGGAGGGAATGAGGAAGCCTGATACAGCTGGGACACAGAGTTAACAAAATGTAACTAATAAGAAAAATAAAATTTAAAAAAATGAGACAACTGAGACTTTTTCCCGTGCTGCAAATCTGTCTAAACAACTGTCTAGCTATATTTTAGGTAATTGGACTGGAGAATTTGATACTACGATGGAGCAGCTGTGAGTGGCCATTGTCACAGTAAATTCTACCAGAGTGGACGCAGGACTAGCCACAGGATTATCATCATGGATTGCTGCAGCCATGAATCATCTGAAGGAATGGGCAGGCATGGGAGCGTTAGCAGGCCTTCTGGTGTTGGTCTCCTTGGTTTGCCTGTGGTAAAAATGCAAGATTAGAGTCTCACAACAGAGTAATGCAGCCATGACCATTCAGGGCTTTACAGCCATTGAAGCAGGACAGTCTCCCCAAGCATGGTTGGCTACCATAAAAAGCTAAAATGTTATGCTCAGGATGCGAAGCTAAGCACTGCACTCAGGGTCAGCCACTTTGTTCCCAGAGAAGAGCATGTCTGATTGCATGCGGGTTGATGCCCCAGGTCCCACCTCTGAAAAAATGGTATCGGATGGGTCTGATGCTCTTGGGTGGATGACACCTAAATGAACATCAGTACAAAGTCCCAATTTATTTCTAATATCAGAGATCAGACCTCTACTCTTGCCTGATGCAACAAAAAGGGGGAACTGTAGAGAGCTGCGGAATGCTACGCCTTAAAGATGGAGCTGGTTTCCGCCTTCCACCTTCCCGATGGTGAGTGCTCTCTGTCACGAACAATTCCACATTTGGCTAAGGCCAAAGATCTGGCTTGCTTCCATGTATGTGGACCTATCTGCATTGCCCACGTGGCACGCTGGGGTTGGCTAACCAGAGGCTATTTTAAGCTGTGGGCTGGCTTTCCCCAGGGTCAGATGATTGTTCAAGGTTCCTGAATAAACTGCATTGAAAAAAAAAAATAAGACAACTAAAGGAGATCAAGAGTATAGAAATCGGAAAGGGAGAGGTCAAAGTTTCACTATTCACAGATGATATGAGAGTATACATGAGCGACCCCCCAAAAAAATTCAACCAGAGAAGTTCTTCAGGTGACAAACTACTTCAGAAATGTTTCTGGATACAAAATTAACTCTAAAAAATCAGAAGCCCTCGTGTATACCAAAGAAAAAAAGGCCAAGAAAGAAAACAGGGAAATAACACCCTTCACAATATCCTCTAATAATATAAAGTACCTTGGGATGACTCTAACCAAGCAAGTGAAAGACCTGTTTGAGAAAAACTTCAAGTCTCTGAAGTAGAAATTGAAGGAGAAATCAGAAGATGGAAACATTTCCCGTGCTCATGGATTGGTAGGATTAAGTGAAAATGGCCATCCTACCAAAAACAATCTACAGATTCAATGAAATTCCCACCAAAATACCAACACAATTCTTTACAGACCTTGAAAGAAAAATCCTCAGCTTCATATGGAAAAAGAAAAAACCCAGAATTTCCAAAATGATTCTGTACAACAACAGATCATTTGGAAGTATCTGCATCCCTGAACTCAAGCTGTACTACAGAGAAATAGTATTAAAAACTGCATGCGATTGGCATAGAAACAGAAAGCAGGATCAATGGAACTGAATAGAAGACCAAGAAAGAAACCCACACAGCTATAGATAATTGTTTTTTGACAAAGAAGCCAAAACCATTTAGTGGAAAAAAGACAGCATCTTCAACAAATGGTGCTGATCCAACTGTATGTCTACATATAGAAATATGAAAATAGATCCATATTTATCACCCTGCACAAAACTACAGACCAAGTAGATCAAAGGCCTCTAAATAAAACCAGATTCTTTAAACTGGTTAGAAGAAAAAGTGGAGAAGAGCCTTGAACTCATTGGCACAGGAGACAACTTCCTGATCAGAGCACCAACAACACAGTCTCTAAGAGCAACAAACAATAAATGGGACCTCATGAAATTGAAAAGCTTCTTTAAAGCAAAAGACACTGTCATCAGAATAAAATGACTGCCTACAGAGTGGGAAAAGTTCTTCACCAACACTATATCTGAGGGAGAGCTGAAATCCAGAATATATAAAGAACTAAAGAAACACCAATTAAAACTGGGGAACAGAGCTAAACAGAGAATTCTTTGTAGAGGAATATCGAATGGCAGAGAAACACTTAAAGAAATGCTCAACCTCATTAGTCATCAGGAAAATGCAAATCAAAATAACCCTGAGATTTCACCTTACACCCATCAGAATGGCCAAGATGAAAAACTCAAGTGATAATACATGTTGGAGAGGTTGTGGAGAAAGGGGAATCCTCCTCCACTGCTGGTGGGAATGTAAACTTGTACAACCACTCTGGAAATTAATTTGGTGTGTTCTCAGACAATAGGAATAGTGCTTCCTCAAGATCCAGCCATACCCATTGTTATGGCAAATTCTACCAGAGTGGATGCAGGACTAGCCAAAGGATTATCATCATGGATTGCTGCAGCCATGAATCATCTGAAGGAATGGGCAGGCATGGGAGCGTTAGCAGGCCTTCTGGTGTCGTTCTCCTTGGTTCGCCTGTGGTGTATATGCAAGATTAGAGTCTCACAACAGTGTAATGCAGCCATGATCATTCAGGCCTTTACAGGCATTGAAGCAGGACAGTCTCCCCAAGCATGGTTGGCTACCATAAAAAGCTAAAATGTTATGCTCAGGATGTGAGGCTAAGCACTGCACTCAGGGTTAGCCATTTTCGATCCAGAGAAGAGCATGTCTGATTGCATGCGGGTTGATGCCCCAGGTCCCACCTCTGAGAAAAAGGTATCAGAAGGGTCTGATGCTCTTTGGGTGGATGACACCTAAATGAACATTGGTACAAAGTCCCAATTTATTTCTAATATCAGAGATCAGACCTCTACTCTTGCCTGATGCGTCTAAAACAAAAAGGGGGAACTGTAGAGAGCTGCGTAATACCTCGCCTTAAAGATGGAGCTGGTTTCCACCTTCCACCTTCCCGATGGTGAGTGATCTCTGTCACAAACTGCTCCATATTTGGCTAAGGCCGAGGATCTGGCTTGCTTCCATGTATGTGGACCTATCTGCATTGCCCATGAGGCACGCTGGGGTTGGCTACCCAGAGGCTATTTTAAGCTGTGGGCTGGCTTTCCCCAGGGTCAGAAGATTGTTCAAGGTTCCTGAATAAACTGTATTGAGAAGAACAACAACAACAAAAAAAAATCAGAAAGAAGGAGAGTAAGACCTCCCCTATCAGTGGACTTGGGGAGAGGCATGCATGCAGAAAGGGGGAGAGGGTAGGACCGGGAGGGGAGGAGGGAGGGGCTTATGGAGGGATACAAAAGGAATAAAGTGTAATTAATAAAAGTTAAATAAAAAATTTAAAAAAAAAGATCCAGCCATACCACTCCTAAGCATATATCCAAAAGAGGCTCAAGTACACAATAAGGACATTTGCTCAACTATATTAGTATCAGCCTTATTTATAATAGCCAGAAGCTGGAAACAGCCCAGATGTCCCTCAACTGAAGAATGGATACAGAAATTGTGGTACATCTACACAATGGAGTATTACTCTGCAATGAAAAATAAGGAAATCCTGAAATTTACACATAAATGGTGGGACCTGGAAAGGATCATCCTGAGTGAGCTGTCCCAGAAGCAGAAAGACACAAATGGTATATACTCACTCATATAGACTTATAGGGTAAACCTATTAAAATCTGTACATCTAAAGAAACTAATCAAGAGAGAGGACCCTGACTAAAACGCTCAATCCCCATCCCAAAAGGCAAAGAGCATGGACATCAGAAGAAGAAGAAAGCAGGAAACAACCTAGGAACCTGCCACAGAGGGCCTCAGAAAGGCTCTGCCCTGCAGACTATCAAAGCAGATGCTGAGACTTTATGGCCAACTGTTGGGCAGAGTGCATGAAATCTTATGTGAGAAGTGGGAAATACTAGGTTATGGAGAGGACAGGAACCCCACAAGGAGAGCAACAGAACCAGAAAATTTGAACACAGGGGTCTCCCCAAAGACCCATACTCCAACCAAGTACCAGGCATGAAGATAACCTTGAACCCCTGCACAGATGCAATCCATGGCAGTTCAGTGTCCAAGTGGGTTACATAGTAATGGGAAGAGGGACTGCCTCCGACACAATCTGATTGGCCTGCTCTTTGATCACCTCCCCCTGAGGGGAAAGTAGTCTTACCAGGCCACAGAAGATGACAATGCAGCCACTTTTGGTGTGATTTGATAGACTAAGATCAGAAGGAAGGAGAGGAGGACTTCCCCTATCAGTGGACTTGGGGGGGGCATGCATGAATAAGGGGGAGGAAGGGTGGGATTGGGAGGGGAGGAGGGGGTCTAATGGGGGGATACAAAGTGAATAAAGTGTAAAAAAAATAAAAAAAGAAACGCTTAAAGAGATGTTCAGCATCCTTAGCCAGCAGGAAAATGCAAATCAAAATGAACCTGAGATTTCATATCACACCCATCAAAATGCAAAAATAAAAAACTCAAGTGAAAACACATGCTGGAGAGTTTGTCGAGAAAGGGGAACTTTCCTCCATTGCTATTGGGAATGTAAACTTATACAACCACTTTGGAAATCAATCTGGCGGTTTCTCAGACAATTAGGAATAGTGATTCCTCAAGATCCAGCTATACCACTCCTAGGCATATATCTAAAAGATGCTCAAGTACACAAGAAGGACGTTTGTTCAAACATTTTTGTAGCAACTTTATTTTGAATAGCCAGAACCTGGAAACAACCCAGATGTCCATTAATAGAGGAATGGATACAGAAATTGTGTTACTTTTACAGAATGGAATATTACTCAGCAATTAAAAACAAGGAAATCATGAAATTTGCAGGCAAATAATGGGATCTAGAAAAGATGATTATGAGTGAGGTATCCCAGAAGGAGAAAGATACACACAGTATGTACTCACTTATATAGACCTATAAGATAAGTTAAACATACTGGAATCTATACACCTAAAGAAGATAAACAAGAAAGAGAACCCAAGGTAAGATGATCAATCCTCACTTAGAAAGACAAATGGGATGGATATTGGATGTAGGAGAAAACAAATAACAGGACAGGAGCCTACCACAAAGGGCCTCTGAAAGACTCCACCTAGCAGTGTATGAAAGCAGATGCTGAGACTCATAACCAAACCTTCAGCAGAGTGCAGGGTATCTTATGAAAGAAGGGTGAGTATGACCTGGAGAGGAAAGGAGCTCCGAAGGACCAAATATATCTGGGCACACAGGTCTTTTATGAGACTGTTTCTCCAAACAAGGATCATGTATGGATATAACCTAGAACCCCTGCTCAGATGTAGCCCATTGTAGCTCAGTATCCAAGTGGGTAACCTAAAAAGGGGAACAGGGACTATTTCTGATATGAACTCAATGGCTAGCTCTTTGAATTCCCCCCTCCCCAAGGGAGGAGCAGCCCTGTGGTAGGATGAAGCATCCTTTGTGTATATTCCCAAGAGTGGTAAAGATGAATCTTATGGGAGATTGATTCTCATCATTCTAAGAAAATAGTACACTAATTACAATGTGCTGCAAAAGTTTTCACTCCCACCAGTAATGAAGGAGAGTTCCTACTCCACATCCTTTCCAGCATGAGCTGGTACCTATATTTTTGTTCTTAGGCATTATTAAAGGTGCAAGATGGGATGTCAGAGTAGTTTTGCTTATCCTCAGTTTGTGGAGAGCAACAGATATCTTTGGCAATAGCCTAAGTTGTTTGGGGGTTCTCTAGGGCCCCATTAGCTAACAATTATATGTAACTCATTCTTCACACTAGGTTGTTCATTTGGTGGATAGAGATGTCTAGTTGAAGTTGGGCTCCTCCATATGTATATGTAAGAGACTTCTACTGTACTGGTGTCCAATATAACACCAGATGGCACTTATTTTTAGCTATTCATCCTCTTATTTGCTTCTGTACTCCACACTTTTCTCCATTCCTCATTTGATCTTCTAGTTCCTGTCTCACCTCCTATTCTTCCATAAATATTAATTCTATTTCTACTTCCTAAGATTATGTTTCTATAGTCTAGTCCCTTACTTTATACCTAAACTCAGTGACTATATCTAGTGTAGCCTGCTTATCAATAATTAACACGTTAAAAGCCTCACATAAATCAATGCATGCTATATTTGTTGTTTGGTTCTGGTTACTTCACTCAGAATTTTATTTCCTTAATTTTGTTCCATTATTTCCATTAATTTCCATGGAAATTTCACAGTATGTTCAAAGTTTCAAGGTCCCCTTAATGAGATTCATTTCTTTCTTATTGTCCTGATTCATGTGAGCCAAATCACAAAACTCAAGTTCATGAACTCAGTCTTCAATACAAAGATGTTCAGAAAGCTGCCATGTGATGCACATAATTCCCACTTGGAAACTATGTAGAAACACATTCATGACATCACCCATTATGAAGAAATCTATATAAAGATTTCCATATTTATTAAGTTTAATCAATACTCTTGTCATGTCTGTGATTTCTGTAATGAAACACAGCTATACTGGTAAATATTTTCAGACCTGAAAGAATGTGACAATAGATATTAGCTCAGATGTAGTCCATGACAGTGTAGTATCCAAGTGGGTTCCATAGTAATGGGAAGAGGGACTGCCTCTGACAGACTGGATATTTTGACATTGAAATTTTCTAT
Organism: Meriones unguiculatus; assembly: GCF_030254825.1. NCBI lineage: Eukaryota > Metazoa > Chordata > Mammalia > Rodentia > Muridae > Meriones > Meriones unguiculatus. Next base: position 2,260,358 of record NW_026843580.1, on the reverse strand, counting down.
AAGAATTATCTCTTTGGAAAACTTTTTAAAATAAAACCACATTTAAAGTAGGTATTTCCTATGACTTTTAAACAGTACTAATGGATTATTTGTGATATATTAAAAAGATTAATGTGGAATCATGTCTTGTGACAACTAGCCAAAATTGAAATCATGTCATACACCGATTTATTAAATGTCACTTGAATGAGAAACCAGGAAAAAATGCATGTATTTGAGCTAGCAACAAATAAACATAGTGAATCAGAAACATCATTTGTTCCTAGTAAGAATGTTAAAAGTAGAAAATTCTTGTATCAAAATGAATTCTGGGAAATAAATCTGGTACAGTGTAAGTGAATCCAGAGAACTAGAAACTGAGAATTGAGGTAGAATATTGAATAGACACAGAAAAACCTAAGTCAAACATATCCAAGATATAAGTCACTAAACAGATTGGATATTTTTTTATTTTTTATTAATTACAGTTTATTCACTTTGTATCCCCCAATAAGCCCCTCCCTCCTCCCCTCCCAGCCCTACCCTCCCTTCCCCTTATTCTCGCTTGCCCTCTCAAGTCCACTGATAGGGGAGGTCCTCCTCTCCTTCCTTCTGATCTTAGTCTATCAGATCCCATCAGGAATGGCTGCATTATCATCTTATGTGGCCTGGTAGGGCTGCTCTCCCTCAGGGGGAGGTGATCAAAGAATAGGCCTATCAGATTCTGAGACTTAAGGCCAACTGATGGGCAAAGTGCATGGAATCTTAAGTAAGAAGTGGGAAATAGTAAGATCTGGAGAGGACAGGAACCCCACAAGGAGAGCAACAAAACCAGATAATTTGAACACAGGGGTCTCCTCAGGGACTCATATTCCAACCAAGGAACATGCATGGCAATAACCTAGAACCCCTGCACAGATGTAGTCCATGACAGTGTAGTATCCAAATGGGTTCCATAGTAATGGGAAGAGGGACTGCCTCTGACAGACTGGATATTTTGACATTGAAATTTTCTATAAGAATTATCTCTTTGGAAAACTTTTTAAAATAAAACCACATTTAAAGTAGGTGTTTCCTTTTTTCTTTAGAAAACAAGAAAAAGAATATTTTTTAATTTTTTAAAATTTTATTAATTACACTTTTTTCACTTTGTATCCCCCATAATCCCCCCTCCCCACCCGGTCCCACCCTTCCTCCTTTTTATAGTGTTAAAAATATATTTCTGAACAAAAATTCTACTTCACACATGCATGTTGAACTATCAACTGGTGTTGTCTTTGTGCCGGTCTTAATTAGATCACAATGTTGTATGGAATTTTGTTTGTGTGAACTTTTTTTTTTTGTTTTGTTTTTTTTTTTTTTTTTTTTTTTTTTTTTGTGTGAACTTTTGTTAGAAGTCCTGCATTGACATCAATCATTATAACTGTTTTAAGGTAGACCTGTGATTTTAGATCTGTAGAATTTCTTTTAAGTACTTGGGAGCATCACTTCTGGATATATCTCTTTGTGAAATCTGGTGCTCCTCTTGGGACCTTTGCTTCAACTCAACTAGTGTGTTTAGTTTATTTTTTTTTTTCATTTTTGCTATTTCTTCTTTTAAAAATTATACTAGAACTTTATAATCCCATAGTTCTTTTTTCTCCTCCCAAGTCCTTCCATAAACGCTTCATTCATCTCTTTCAACTTTATTGCCTCTTTTTGTTTAGTATTGAAAACAATTATTTTTCATATAAGATATCCTGGTTGTAGTTTCCTCTTCCTCTGTTTCTTATTCCCAGAATTCTCTCCGTTTGTGTTTCCTTTATTGATTTTATTTCCACTTTAGTTATTGGACAGTTTTATTTGTTTCCTTCAGCTGTTGGAGATTTCTTGGCTTTCTTTAAGAGATTTGGCCATTTTCTGCAACTTTTTGTTTGAAGCATTGATTGCTTCAAGGGATTTATTCTATTTCTCTTCAAGGACTTCTACCATCTTTGTAAAGTTTGTGTTAAGGTCTTTTTTTAGTGGTGCATCAGCTATGTTGGAATGTTCAGGGTCTGCTGTTTTAGCATACCTGAGTGTTAGTGTAGACATGTTGCCTTGGCAGTTATTAATTTTGTTGTTATGCCATCACCTAGGCATCTTGGTATGGGGTGGTTATATATCTAGGAGAGGATTTCTGGATATTTGTCTATATTAATTGGGTGTTTTGTTCCTTGGATTTTGTTTTCTCTCTGGATTATAGAGAGTGTGGTGGCTGTGTATTGCCTGTTTTACTTGCTTGCTCAGCTGATGTGTTCACAAGGAATGCCTCCTGGTGTTGGGGTTGGAATGATTAGGGGAAAGAAAATTTGGAAGAGAAAGTCCTTGTGATCTGTAATGGATGGAGTCAGAAAAGAAAGCAGAACAACAAATTTCTGCTATAGCACTGCAAATGAGACTTGGGGAATTAGATCTCAGAAGAAGTAGCAATGTGTGGGTCTATGTTGTGGGATATTTAATTGTGAACCCTGAGATTATGACATGTAAAAAAATATCTTCGTAAATGTTGCTCAAGTTTTGTTCCTAGAATTTTTCTGTGTATTATAAAACTACTTCTGTTGTGGTTCAGCCCTAGCATACACCTTTTAATCCAAGAGGTTTTTGGAAACAGGATTAAATAAAATTAACCCTAGGGCAAGAGGTGGGATGAGAAACCAGCTGACAGGGATTAAACACAAAGGAGGGACTTTAAATTGTAGGATATTTAATAATGGATAAGAGACTAGTCCAGTTAGTGGGTGTCCTCTTCTGTCTCTATGACCTTTACTACTAGAAGTTTCTGCTCAAGTACACATCATAACCTCCAAGGAGCCTACCCTGTTTAAGATCTCCAGGTTATCACAGAGAAACCCCTACCCTCAGATTCTTTTTTGTGTATAGGCATTCATTTTTCTCACTCTCATTCTCCCCAGGTCTGATCTCCACCCTCTTAACTCTCTTTGATTTTCTCCTACCTTGTTCCCTTTCTTCAACCACTACCTATGTCTCTATTATATCCTTTCTGAGTAATATTTATGCATCCTCCCTTGATTCCTCTATGCCACTTAATTGTCTTTGGGTCTGTGCCTCATAATATGCTTACCCTGTACTATATGAGTATATACTGTGTGTCTTTCTGAATCTGAGTTATGTCACTCTGGATAATCTTTTCTATTTGCATCCATTTGCATGCAAATTTCATTATTTCTTTAGTTTTAATAGCTGAGTACTATTCCATTGAGAGAAGGGAACACAATCCCATGCACGAAATCTTTTACCCAAAATGTCCACCCTTATAAGATTTACAGGGATAAAAATAGAGTACAGTTTGAGGGAATGCCTATCCAATGCCTGGCCAATCCATAGACTCACCCTATCAGAGAGTGCCAAACCCTGACACTATGAAGAAAGCTCTGCTAAACATGTAGACCACAGCCTGACAGAGTTTTCCTCTGACAGGCTCTACCTATTAGCATCTCCAAACAGATGTCAATACTCACAGCCAAACATTGGACAATGTGTAGGAAGTCCTGTGGAAAAGAGAGAGGAATGAGAAAAGGACCTGACAGTGACAGGAGTGCCACAAGAAGACCAATAGAGCCAACTAGTCAGGACCCAGAGGTACCGGCATAGACTGAAGCATCAAATAAAAACCAGGCAAAAACTGGACCTAGGCTCTACAAAAAGTTGTAGCAGATGGGCAGCTTAGGCGTCATGTGGGTCCTTTAGTAAGGAAAATGGAGATGTCATTGGACATCTGACAGCTTTTGATCAGTTTCTCCTGGCAGGACTGTCTTGCCAGGTTTCAGTGAGAGAGGACTTGTTTAATCCTGGTGCAGTTTCATGAGCTCTAAGGGTAGGACAGGGAGCTTTTCTTTTCTGAAAAAAAAAAAGGATAGTGAAAGGGGAAGAGAAGAAGGTGGGACTGAGAGAGGAGAAGTCATGGAGTTACAAGAATTTAAGGTGAAATAAATAAATAAACAAACAAACAAATTACACCCTTTCGGGAGAAGGGGAAAAAAAAGAAAGGAGTAGGGGCCTCTTCTTTCTGCCACATGAGCTAAGTATGAAAGATTTGTTTCCATCTGGAATGTAGGCTGAGTAAAAAGGTCAGCTGGGTGCTGTCTCTGCTTCCCTGAACTAAAAGGATTTCACAACAGCATGTGGCTCTTCTTTATTGGTAAAATTGGATGGGGGATATTTTTATTCTTTTAAAAAATAATAGGTTTGCTTTAGACTTCTTGTTGCCCTGCCTGACGGAAATGAGATATGAGACAAAGCAAAAGGAGAGAAAGGATAATGAGGGAAGATTTGTGGAATCCACAGGAGATAAGAGGTGCAAGGAAAGCTGCCAAGGCTGATCTGCTTTGGAGCCTGGGATGACAGAAGGTCTAGGAAATGAGAGAGAAGAGAAGCCTGTGGGCAGCCTAGCTGGATTTCTGGCAGGAATGACCACTGGTTTCCCAGGATCTTCCTGTTGGAGTTGGATGCTAGGATACAGCAAAGAGGGAGGAGAAGTAAAATGAGAGGGGTATGTCTGTGGAATCCACAGAAAATGTGGACAGGGAGCAAGAGAGGTTGCAGCAGGTGTCCTGTTGAACCAATAAGGATGAAATACTCTTTTTGATAAATATTCCTCCTGTGCATTTTAGCTACATTGTGGGTCCATAAATATGTTCAATATGCACAAAGTAGTACTTCAGTCATCAATATACTAAATCATTCACATTTTTGTTAGTGATTATATTTTGAAAACATACATAAATCAAAGTATGGTAAACACATGATAAAAATAAAAATTCAAAGATTCACTGATTCAATGTTAAAGAATAAACAAAGCCTGTTTTTAGAAAGAAGTGTTCTTCTATATAAATTAGATAAATTAGTTTATATTCATATATCATGTACCTTGATTAAGTCAGAGATAGAATTCTATGCCTAAAGCATACATTGAACAATAGAAATCAACAAAAAAATCACTCATAAAAGAAGCAAACAAATGAGCTCTGAATGTTGAAAAAAATGGAGAAAATATCTTTTTTTTTTTTTTTTATTTTTTATCAGTTACATTTTATTAACTCTGTATCCCAGCCATGTCCCGATCCCTCATTCCCTCCCAGTCCCTCCCTCCCTCCCTCATCTCCACCGTGCCCCTTTCCAAGTCCACTGATAGGGGGGACCTTCTCCCCATTCATCTGATCCTGTTTTATCAGGTATCTTCAGGACTGGCTGCAAAGCTCTCCTCTGTGGCCTAACAGGACTGCTCCTCCCTTCGGGGGTGGGGAGACCAAAGAGCCAGTCATTGAGTTCCTGTTAGAAATAGTCCCTGTTCCCCTCACTTTGGGAAACCAATTGGTTACTGAGCTAACACAGGCTACATCTAGGTTATATCCATACATGGTCCTTGGTTGAATGTCAGTCTCAGAAAAGACCCTGTGCCCAGATATATTTGGTCCTTGTGGAGCTCCTATCCTTTCCCCATCAGACTAACTCCCCTTCTTTCTTATGATTCCCTGTACTCTGCCAAAGGTTTGGTCATGAGTCTTTGCTTTGAAAACACTGCTAGTTAGAGTCTTTCAGATGCACTCAGTAGACTCCTGTCATACGTTCAATGCACATCCCATCTGTCTTTCTAAATGAGGATTGATCATCTTACCCCATGTCCACTCAATTGATTATCTTTTTTAGGTGTATAGATTTCATTATGTTTATCATATCTTATAGATCTATATAAGTGAGTATATCCCATGTTTGTCTTTCTCCTTCTGGGATATTTCACTCAGAATGATCTTTTCTAGATCCCACCATTTGCCTGCAAATTTCATGATTTCCTCCTTTTTGATTGCTGAGTAGTATTCCATTGTATAAAAATACCACAATTTCTGTACCCATTCCACCGTTGATGGACATCTGGGTTGTTTCCAGGTTCTGGCTATTACAAATAGAGCTGCTATAAACATGGTTGAGCAAGTGTCCTTTTTGTGTACTTGAACAAACTTTGGGTATATACCTAACAGTGGTATAGCTGGGTCTGGAGGAAGCACTATTCCTATTTGTCTTAGAAAGCGCCAGATATCTTTCCAGAGTGGTTGTACCAGTTTACATTCCCACCAGCAGTGGAGGAGGGTTCCCCTTTCTCCACAACCTCTCCAGCATGTGTTATCGCTTGAGTTTTTCATCTTGGCCATTCTGATGGGTGTAAGGTGATATCTCAAGGTCGTTTTGATTTGCATTTCCCTGATGGCTAATGAGGATGAGCATTTCTTTAAGTGTTTTTCTGCCATTCGATATTCCTCTGTCGAGAATTCTCTGTTTAGCTCTGTTCCCCATTTTTTAATTGGATTACTTGGTTTGCTGGTTTTCAGCTTCTTTAGTTCTTTGTATATACTGGATATTAGTCCTCTGTCAGATAAAGGGTTAGTGAAGATTCTTTCCCAATCTGTAGGCAGTCGTTTTGTTTTGATGATGGTATCCTTTGCTTTACAGAAATTTTTCAGTTTCATGAGGTCCCATTTATTGATTGTTGCTCTTAGAGCCTGTGCTGTTGGTGTTCTGTTCAGGAAGTTGTCTCCTGTGCCAATGAGTTCTAGGCTGTTCCCCACTTTTTTTTCCAATTGATTTAGGGTATCTGGTTTTATGTTGAGGTCCTTGATCCACTTTGACTTTAGTTTTGTGCAGGGTGATAAATATGGATCTATTTTCATTTTTCTGCATGTAGACATCCAGTTGGTCCAGCACCATTTGTTGAAGATGCTGTCTTTTTTCCATTGAATGGAATTGGCTTCTTTGTCGAATATCGAGTATTCATAGGTGTGTGGATTTAGTTCTGGGTCTTCTATGCGGTTCCATTGATCCTCCTTTCTGTTTCTATGCCAATACCATGCAGTTTTTATTACTGTTGCCCTGTAGTACAGCTTGAGATCAGGAATGGAGATACCTCCAGATGATCTGTTGTTGTACAGGATCGTTTTGGAGATTCTGGGTTTTTTGTTTCTCCATATGAAGCTGAGAATCTTTTTTTCAAGGTCTGTAAAGAATTGAGTTGGTATTTTGATGGGAATTGCATTGAATCTGTAGATTGCTTTTGGCAGTATGGCCATTTTCACAATGTTAATCCTACCAATCCATGAGCACGGGAGATCTTTCCATCTTCTGATATCTTCTTCGATTTCTTTCTTCAGAGACTTGAAGTTTTTCTCAAACAGGTCTTTCACTTGCTTGGTTAGAGTCACACCAAGGTACTTTATGTTATTAGTGGCTATTGTGAAGGGTGTTGTTTCCCTAATTTCTTTCTCAGCCTTTTTGTCTTTGGTATATAGGAGGGCTTCTGATGTTTTTGAGTTGATTTTGTATCCTGCCACTTTGCTGAAAGTGTTTATCAGCTGAAGGAGTTCTCTGGTTGAATTTTTGGGGTCGCTCATGTATACTATCATATCATCTGCAAATAGTGACACTTTGACCTCTTCCTTTCCGATTTGTATCCCCTTGATCTCCTTTAGTTGTCTTATTGTTCTGGCTAGGACTTCAAGTACTATGTTGAAGAGATATGGGGACAATGGACAGCCTTGTCTTGTCCCTGATTTCAGTGGGATTGATTTAAGTTTCTCTCCATTGAGTTTGATGTTAGCTATAGGCTTGCTATATATTGCCTTTACTATGTTTAGGTATGTGCCTTGTATCTCTGATCTCTCCAAGACTTTAAACATGAATGGGTGTTGGACTTTGTCAAATGCTTTTTCGGCGTCTAAGGAGATGATCATGTGGTTTTTCTCCTTCAGTTTGTTTATGTGGTGGATTACATTGATGGATTTCCGTATGTTGAACCACCCTTGCATGCCTGGGATGAAGCCTACTTGGTCATGGTGGATGATATCTTTGATGTGTTCTTGGATTCGGTTTGCAAGTATTTTATTAAGTATTTTTGCGTCAATGTTCATAAGAGAGATAGGCCTAAAGTTCTCTTTTTTTGTTGGGTCTTTGTGTGGTTTAGGTATTAAGGTGACTGTGGCTTCATAGAATGAGTTTGGTAGTGTTCCTTCTGTTTCTATTTTGTGGAATAGCTTGAGGAGAATTGGAGTTAGCACTTCTTTGAAGGTCTTGTAGAATTCTGTGCTGAAGCCATCTGGTCCAGGGCTTTTTTTGGAGGGGAGACTGTTAATAACTGCTTCGATTTCCTTGGGAGATATAGGGCTATTCAGTCTTTCTACCTGATCTTGACTTAGTTTTGGTAGATGGAATCTTTCAAGAAAATTATCCATTTCATTCAGATTCTCAAATTTTGTGGCATATAGGCTTTTGTAGTATGACCTAATAATTGTTTGGATTTCCTCAATGTCTGTGGTTATGTCCCCATTTTCATTTCTGATTTTGCTGATCTGGATAGTTTCTCTCTGCTTTTTAGTTAGTTTGGCTAAGGGTTTGTCTATCTTGTTGATTTTCTCAAAGAACCAGCTTTTTGTTTCATTGATTCTTTGGATAGTTTTATTTGTTTCTAGTTGATTGATTTCAGCCCTTAGTTTGATTATTTCCAGCCGCCTGCTCCTCTTGGGTGTATCTGCTTCTTTTTTTTCTAGGGTTTTCAGTTGGGCCATTAAGTTGTTTGTATGTGATGTTACGAATTTCTTCTTGCAGGCACTTAGTGCTATAAATTTTCCTCTGAGCACTGCTTTCAATGTGTCCCATAAATTTGGGTATGTTGTGCCTTCCTTTTCATTGAATTCTAGGAAGTCTTTAATTTCTTTCTTTATTTCTTCCTTAACCCAGCTGTCATTGAGTAGTAAGTTGTTCAGTTTCCATGTGCGTGTCGGCTTTTTGTTGTTTCTGTTGTTGTTGAGGTCGAGCTTTAGTCCATGGTGGTCAGATAGTATACAAGGGATTATTTCAATCCTTTTGTATCTGTTGAGGCTTGCTTTGTGGCCCACTATATGGTCTATTTTGGAAAAGGTTCCATGCGGTGCTGAAAAGAAGGTGTACTCTTTTGAGTTTGGGTGAAATGATCTGTAGACGTCTATTAGGTCCATTTGATTTAGGGATTCTGTGAGTGCTTTTATTTCCCTATTTGGTGTCTGTCTAGTTGATCTGTCCCTTGGTGAGAGTGGAGTGTTGAAGTCTCCCACTATTAAGGTATTAGGATCAATGTATGATTTAAGCTTTAATAATGTTTCATTTACGAATGTCGGTGCTCTTGTATTTGGGGCATAGATATTCAAGATTGTGATGTCCTCTTGGTGGATTTTTCCTTTGATGAGAATATAGTGGCCCTCCTTATCTTTTTTGATTAACTTGGGTTGAAAGTCTATTTTATTAGATATTAGGATGGCTACTCCAGCTTGTTTTCTGGAACCGTTTGCTTGAAAAACAGTTTTCCAGCCCTTTACTCTGAGGTAGTGTTTGTCTTTGTTGCATAGGTGTGTTTCTTGGATGCAACAGAATGTTGGATCCTGTTTCCTTAACCATTCTGTTAGCCTGTGTCTTTTTATTGGTGAGTTGAGTCCATTGATATTGATAGATAATAGTGACCAATGCATGTTAGTTCCTTTTGTAATGGAGTCGATGATCTAACCCTGTTTCATTGCTTGTTTTCTTTTCATTTTTGTTGGGACATTATCTGTATGCCCTGTTTTCTTGGGTGAATTTGTTTTCATTGGATTGGAGTTTTCCTTCTAGTATCTTCTGTAGGGATGGTTTGCTGTGTAGATATTGTATAAATTTAGTTTTGTCATGGAATATTTTGTTTTCTCCATCTATGTTGATTGAAAGCTTTGCAGGGTATAGTAGTCTGGGTTGACATTTGTGATCTCTTAGAGTCTCCATGATACTTGCCCAGGCCCTTCTGGCTTTCATAGTTTCTGATGAGAAGTCCGGCGTGATTCTGATAGGTCTACCTTCATATGTTACTTGGCCTTTTTCCCTTGCTGCTTTTAATATCTTTTCTTTGTTCTGTAGATTTAGTGTTTTGACTATGATGTGACGTGATGTGTTTCTTTTCTGGTCTAGTCTATTTGGAGTTCTGTAGGCCTCTTGTATATTTATGGACATCTCTTTCTTTAAGTTGGGAAAATTTTCTTCTATGATTTTCTTGAAAATATTTTCTGGACCTTGGAGTCTGGAGTCTTCTTTTTCGTGAATTCCTATTATTCTTAGATTTTGTCTTTTCATAGCATCCTTGATTTCTTGGATATTTTGTGATTGGAACTTTTCTGATTTTACTTTTTCTTTGAGAGAAGTATCCATTTCTGCAAGTGTGTCTTCAGCTCCAGAGATTCTCTCTTCCATCTCTTGTATTCTGTTGGTGATGCTTACTTTTGTTGTTCCTGATCTTTTCTCCAAGTTCTCCAGCTCAAGGGTTTTCTCATTTTGTGTTTTCTTTATTGATTCTAATTCTGTTTTCATGCCTTGCACCATTTCTTTCATGTCTTTGAATTTGGATTCCTGTCTCTCTACGATGGCCTCTATTTCTTTTTTCATTTCCTTCTTATATGCCACTAATTTTTCCTCTACTTGTGTATCTATTTGTTTGGCTATGTTTGCCTGTGTTTCTTTAAGGATATTGTCTATTTCTTCTTTCTTTGCCTCCAATTGACTGGCCATCTCTTTGAAAGACTTGTTCATTTCCTCCTTATGAGCCTCAAATAATTGGGCAAGCATGGCTTTAAAATCATTTTCCTGTGCTTCTGCTGAATTGGTGTATCCACCGATTTTGGGGTTTGCTGGTGAAGTCATGATGTCCTGATTTATGTTGGAAGTGTTCTTTCGCCTACCTCTGGCCATTGGCTTATCTGAAACCTTCCCTGTTTGTTTTTGGATTCTGCAGATCAGACTGGTGCTGTCTCTCTCTGGTGTCTGGAGAGTTCTTCAGGAAGCTGAGCACTCTCAGCGTGTGCTGAGGACTAGCTGTACCTGTGGGAGGAAAGTACGCAAGCGCAAACGGGGCAAATGCAAGCGTGTGTGTGTGTGTGTGTGTGTGTGTGCGCGCGCGCGCGCGTGCGTGCGTGTCTGTGTGTGTAAGTGTGCGTGGATGAGTTTCTCGAGGGACAGAGTGATGGCTAATGTTAAACCCTTGAGTGTGTGGGAGGGGCTCTGCACTGTATATGTCGCAGGCGCTAATGATGATCGCAGCGCAATTTCTGGCATTAACTGTCTTAGCTCCTCAATCAGGCCCACAGGGCAGGAACTTCAATGCCCCTAGTGCCCCTCTGTTTCCCAAAGTGGGTATGTGGGTGGGAGGGGGGTTCGATGCCTGGCTTCTGATTTAGAAGGACCCAGGATCTGGGGAACTGCAGATTCTCAAGGATGCACTCACTTACAGGCAGGTCTCTTGGCCGAGATCGTGGTATCCGGGGCTCTCTGCTCTCTGGTTTGGCCCTGCTTCTTTGATGTGTTCCGCCAGTTCTGTGCTGCTGTCACTGCCAGGTTCTGAGGTCTTGCTGCAGCTGGAGATTTCAGGGTGGTCACTTCAGCAGGGATGGGGTAACCAGGCTCTCTGTTCTCTGGTTTGGCCCTGGTTAGTCTTAAACTGGAGGGCTGTGGTGCCCCGCCAGTTCAGTGCTGCTCCGCCTCCACGTCCCCCTGTAACTGGAGACTGGGTTGCTAGTCCCAAAGCTTTCTGGGAAGTCCTGGGATCTCTTCGTTGTGCTCTCCAAGCTTGGGAGGCCCAGCGCCTGGTGTGTCCAGGTTGTATGACGTTTCTGCCTGGTTTCGGTGAGTATATAGCGTATTCTCTGTCACTGTGGGATTGGGCGGGCCGCACCGTCAGTGATGGCGATCCTGCGGAGCTAGTATGGTGTCTAGCAGATTCGTGCCCTGGGAGGATGGTGCAGCCGCTGCGCGAATCTGGGAGTCCGGGGCACGTACTGCTGGCTTTTGTCTGCCGCTAAAGTGCTTGGGGCTCCGTCTCAGCGGCTGTATACCCCAGGCAGTTAGGTCTGCGCTGAGAAAGATGAGTCAGCTGTGCCGCTGTGCCGAGGAGGAAGGAGGTCTGGGGGAAGGGAGTGCCGCAAGAACAAAGGATCGTTTCTCTCCTTCCCCAAGCAAGTCTCCGGGTGACCGGAGGCCAAAGTTTTCACCTCCTGCGATGTTCTCTGGTGTTCAGAAAGCCTCGCTGTGGTTTTCCTGGGTTGGGGTTCCTTCCATTCTCCAACTCAGAAGATCAGGTATCCCCGAGAAAATATCTTAAGAAAAGAAAAAGAAACAAGATAGTAAAACAGAGATTTTATTATCCTGAAAATAAACTTGGCAAATATTTAGCTGAAATTTTAAACACAAGAAAATCCATTGATGTGGTGGTGGTTTTCAAACATATACAAAGGTTGAATATATGTAATAAAAATATGACATAGTAAATCGAGGGGTATATATTTTCAATTCAAGATAAAAGACACAAATGTTTAGGAACAAAGAACAAAGAAATCTTTCAAAAGTTCTCTAACAATATGTTAAAATTCTCTAAAGCTAAATATAACAATATAATAGAAGTGCAGTGTTTAAGCTTCAAGAACAAAATTATATGTTTTATTTAAAAATTATTAAGCATATGAAACAAAGTAGAGTATCGTTGGATTATAAGAAAAAAGTAAATGTGAATCCCCTGTTTGAGAACAATATTTTCGTTTAATTAAATTTGTTAATTAATTTCAAATACTGTTATCCATATTGTACAAAATACATGTCCAGAATTAGAGATTATTTTCATAAGGGGATGTAAGAATTAAATTATAATTATACATTATTATTTGGTAATCTTATGATTTATAAGACAAATGCAACCTAAACAGAGAAATAAAATTGAGCTTCTTTGATTTTTGTCACCATTGGTAAAGATGGCTTTATTGATTTGAAATGATTCACAGAGTATTTAAATACATGTTTCTGAAACAATAAAGGATGGTGAGTCAAAGAACATTTCAATGAGCTGAGGCTGAGTAACAGCTTAGGGTGAAGGGTACTACCTGAGGATTGAATCACAGACACTTCATTTCTGAACAGATATGGACCAGTGTGTGAAGTGTCCAGAAAGTCACTATACAAATTCAGAGAAGAACCACTGCCTCCAGAAAACTGTGAGCTTTTTGGCCTATGAAGACCCCTTGGGGATAGCTCTCACCATCGCAGCACTGTGCTTCGCTGCACTCACAGCTGCGGTCCTAGTAGTCTTTGTGAAGCACAGAGACACAGCCATTGTCAAGGCCAATAATCGGACTCTCAGCTACACCCTGCTGTTGACACTCATCATCTGTTTCCTCAGTTCCTTGCTCTTTATTGGTCAGCCCAACACATCCACCTGCATCATGCAGCAGACAGCATTTGGGATTTTGTTCACTGTGGCTCTCTCCACAGTGTTGGCCAAAGCTATCACAGTGGTTATTGCATTCAAGGTCACTGTTCCAGCTAGACTGGTGAGGTGGTTAATGGTATCAAGAGCCCCTAATTTCATCATTCCTTTCTGCACAATGATCCAACTTATTCTCTGTGGAGTCTGGTTGTTTTCCTCTCCACCCTTCGTTGATCAAGATGCTCATGCTGAACATGCCCACATCATCATCATGTGCAACAAAGGTTCAGCAGTTGCTTTCCACTGTGTCCTGGGATACCTCTGCTCCTTGGCACTTGGGAGCCACACCATGGCCTTCTTATCCAGGAATCTGCCTGACACATTCAATGAAGCCAAATATCTGTCATTCAGCATGCAGGTATTCTTCTGTGTATGGGTCACCTTCCTCCCTGTCTACCACAGCACAAAGGGGAAAGTCATGGTGGCTATGGAAGTCTTCTCTATCTTGGCCTCCAGTGCAGCACTGCTTGGCTTGATCTTTGCCCCCAAATGCTACATCATTTTGATAAGGCCAGATAAGAACTGCTGTGTTGACATCAGGCACAAAACCCATTCAAGAAGGAATATTCATTTCGAATGTAATTAAAAGTAAAATTATTCTATGTTAGTGAATTTAATACAATGGCTGAAGCAAGTGTCCCACCATCTCTTTATCTCTTATATGATTGTGATTTTTGTTGGCTCAGAATTCTTCATTTAAGTTCAATAAAGTATGCTAGTTTTGGCAGCACATATACTAAAATTGGAATGATACTCAGAAGATTTGCATGGCCCATGCACAAAGACTTGCAAATTTGTAAAGCACTCCATTTTTTTTTTAAAACAGGACTCTTATCTCAAATAAGAGCCAGTGTATGATGCATTTAATGTGTAGGACCACAAGGGCAAACATGCAGGTTGAGACCTTCTGTGGCTGATATACCTATAATTTCATGGGGAAGGAATCATTTACAACAATGGTGTGCTCAAATTAATATTTCTGCAATCCCAGAGACAACAAATGATGAAATTGAGGGTGAAATGTTAGATGCTCCTGGGGAAGATATTGATGTGTGTAATCAAGAACGATCTCAAGCTGTGCCTACTGTCCAAGCACAGGATGTGACAGGGATTGAGTTTTCAAATTTATACTAGGGGCCACTGCTGAAATACCAATATCCCTGTCCTTGAAGTTGCTATCATGTCACACATGTCTCTGTGTGGTGAGAGCAGTGGCCCATAACAAAAGAAAAATTGAACACACTTGACCAACTGGTAGAAGAAGCTCAACATATAGCAGAGTCTACCAACTCATGGAATTCCCCCGTGTTTGTTGTAAAAAAAGAAATCAGGGATATGAAGGATGATAACAGATTTAAGGACAGTGAATAGAGTCATTCAACCAATGGCACCTTTACAAACTGGGATTCCTTTCCTTCTTTGTTACCTAGCTCTTGGTCTGTAATAACGATTGATTTAAAAGATTGCTTTTTCACAATACCCTTGCAAGAGCAAGATAGGGAAAGCTTTCTCAGTACCTACTCTGAACAATAGTGGTCCAAGAAAGAGATACCCCTGGAGATTTCTTCCACTGGGAATATTAGTCCAAATTTGTGTCAGTATTTTCTGTGATGACCGCTAGAAATATCTCATAAGCGATTTTCTCACTCTATCATTTTTCATTACATGGATGATATTTTGTTGGCTGGGTCTGATGCAGATATTTTAGAGAAAATGTTTAAGGAAACACCACAAAGAATTCTTCCATACTCAGGGTTACAGATTGCTCCAGGAAAAAAAAAAATACCAAGAGTAGATTCTCTTAGCTATTTCAGTTATAAAATAAGTCAACAAAAAATTCGACCATGAAAGGTACAGTTACATATGGACAAATTTCAAACTCTTAAGGATTTACAAAATTTATTGGAAGATATTAAGTGGATGAGGCCTACAATTGGATTAAGTACTTATGAATTAAGGAATTTGTTTCAAACATTACAAGGAAATTCAGATTTAAACAGTTCAAGGTGCTTAACAACTGAAGCAGAAAAAAAAGTTAATTCTTATAGAACAAAGGCTGCAAGATGCATATGTGGATCAAGGAACGTTATCCTAAACTCAATTATATTTTGGTCATTTTGCTTCAATTCATTCTTCTACTGGGCTCATAATGCAAAGAGAAGAAGCCACAGAGGAGGACATTGCAGCCAGTCCTGAGGATACCTAATGAGCTGGGGTCAGATGGAAGGGGAAGAAGACCTCGCCTATCAGTGGACTTAGAGAGGGGCAGGGAGGAGTTGGGGGAGGGAGGGTGGGATTGAGAAGGAATGAGGAAGGGGGTATGGCTGGGATGCAAAGTAAATAACCTGTGATTAATATAAAAAATAAAAATTAATATATAAAAAAAAAGTGAAAACTTAAGATGTACATTGAATAGGTTTCTGAAGTATAAAAGGTAGAACAAGACCACATCCATTGTCAGGGACAGACATGGTTGAAATTGTAGTTCCTCTTACTAATGCTCAGATTATGTCATTGTGGATTATAAATGTAGATTGGCAAAGGGATTGCAGTAACTACTCAAAAGAAATTAATAACAAATATCCTAAAAGCAAACATCTACAGTTTATTAAAATAACTAATTGGATTCTTCCACATATTGTAAAAGCAACACCCATTCTGAGGCACATCTGTAATGATACAAACAAGATGGCAATGACAGGATATATGTCAGACAAATTAAGCAAGGTGATCAAAAGCCCATATGCCTCAATTCACAAAACAGAATTCTATCCAATCCTTATGGTATTCTTAGATTTTCCCAAATCTCTTAATATGATTACTGCCTCTCAATATGCAGAATTGTTTTGCATATAGAAACTGTGAAATTTATTCCTAATACCTCACAATTGACTTTGTTATTTATGAAATTGCTACAAGCCATCTGAGGTAGCAACTCTCCAGTTGCTATTACTTATATTCAGTCTCATAAATTCTTGTCAGGTCAATTGGCACAAGAAAATGGGGAAATTGACAAATTACTAATAGGAAGTCTGTTAGAAGCCTTAAAATTTCATGAAAAACATGTTAGCAGTAAAGGTTTAAAGAAAAAATTCTGTCACTTGTTGCCAAGTGATAAAAAATACCCCATGTGTTCTCTCTGTAACCAGACTCCACTACCTATTGGAAGTAACCCTGGAGGTACCAAAAAAATGAAATCTGGAAGATAGATGTGTTTCATTTTGTAGAATTAGAAAACAAAGGTACGTGTATCGTTCCTACATACTCAGGGTTTCAATAGGCAACTCCTTTAAGTTCTGAAAAGGCTGATAGTGCAATTAAACATTTATTGGAATTAATGACAATTACAGGGGTACCTGCTCAAATTAAGGTTGATAGTGCACCCCCATATGTGTCCAGTAAAATGAAGAAATTTTTGCATATTATAATCTAAAGCACATTACTGGTATACCACACAGTCCCACAGAGCGGACAGTTATACAAAGAGCTAATTGTACTTTAAAAGAGATGCAGATTAAACAGAAAGAGAGAGTAAACACCACCAGAGACAGGCTGACTAGTGCTTTGTTAACTTTAAATTTTCTTGATGTTGGTGGAAAAGGAATAATAGCAGTCCTGGCCCTGTCATCTGGAGGGTATCTGCTCATGAGCAAAGCCTGGAATGTCCTTTTAGGGAGGGGGAACAATTAGCACATCTTGTGGTTTTTCTTAGTAGCAAGGCTATGTGACCTTAGTCACTAGCTAAGGGCTATCTGGGTGGGGTAAAAGGGGCCATCTGGGTAGTTTGCCAGGCAATGGTATCTCTCAAGGGCATGCCTGGTTACTTTTCTGCAGCAGGGAGGGTCTGTCTCAACTTGCCCTTTCCTTTGTCTAAACTTGTACCCAGGACCTCAGGAATGTTGCCCCAAGATTCAAATTTTAAATTTAGGACCTCTCAATGTTAGGAAAGAAATGCAATATCTTATTTGTGGTGTCTGGAATATGTGACAGCAGCTTGTTCAAAAGGTGTAGACCAGCTATTAGAAAGTGTGACAGGAAGGAGCCAGAGATAACATACCCACCCCTCCAGGAATCTGTCCCCAGTGACTACCTCCTCTGGCTAGGCTTCTCAACATAGCACCACCTGCTGGTTACCAAGTTTTCAAACACTTAGCTTGTGTGGGATATTTCACACAATGTTCAAGGGAAGAATTTTATTTCATGGCTGAGCCTTCTGCTCTCCACAGGATTAGGAATAAGCTGGTGACCCCCAGCTGCAGCAGGGAGACTCTTGTATAGGTCTTTCATGACCTTTCCAAGCAGAAGCAAGCAAAGCTTAAGAGGAGCAGAACTTTTACTATTGATCGAAGTTTTTAATGCTGTTGTGGGTAGCCAGTTTGGGAAATCCTCATTTATTTTTCAAGTCTGGTCAACCTGGAGGTATTTGTGGCGATGGTCTGAAAAATATCTGCACAGCAGGAAGATGATTTTATTTTATATATATCATTACCTGATATATACAAACATCAAAAGTTTGCAAATGAGATTGGAAGCTGAACAATAGGGAGAATGAAGATTTTGTTATTATTTAACCCCATATTAAAATCAATAGTGAAGGCAGAAATGGGGGCATCAGCTTCTGACAATCCCACATGAAGGACTTCTTGGGAAAGGACCACTACATGACTTCAAAATGTCTTCTGATAAGGTTGGGTCAAGCCTGTCTCAGGCCTAGAAAAGAGGAGCAGAAACAGGTTTCTGTCAGCTGATTCTGGAACCTGGCACCTCCCAAGCCCAATTATCCATGTAATCACTGTGGCTAATTATAGCTCAGCAAGAGCAGACAGATGATTTTCAAGGCTTCAGGGGCACCTTTTTCTGACAGTTGAAGGGAAAGCTGGGATAACCCAGGTAGCCAATATGATCTTGAGAACAGACCTCTTGGTGGGGCTGCAGGGCTTGAGGAACTCGGTTCTCACCCCTGGTGAGAAGTCAGGACTGTTGCAAGAAGACTGACAAGTGAATGTTATTTGAGGGAACGCTGTTCACCCCATTGCTCCTTTCTGGCCCTCCCTGGTTCTCGGATTACTTCCCCTCACTTCTCTTCCTCCTGCTAGCTCCTTGCTTTCCCCTGCTGCCACCTCTGAAACAGTAAGAGAGCAGACTCTGTATAAGTAACTAACTCAGCTCATCTCCCTCCTCCTCTTCTCTATTCCAGGCCTACATCCTGCTCACACACTCACCAGCTAAGGGCAGGTACCACTGTTATGCCTGAATCGTGAGCCCCCAAAAGACCACCACCAGGAGTCAAGTCCATTGCAAAACACATGAGTATCGTTTTATTACAAAGCTGCAGCTTGGGCTCACACCCTTCACCGCCAAAGCAGTGAGAGGTCAAGAGCCCCATGCTCAGGTTAGTTGGGTGATTTAAAGATTTCAGTCTCTCCCAGGGTGCCCAAAGCAGGGGGATTCCTGCCAGGCAGGCATCTATTGGTCGAAACACAAAAGGGATGTTGCATTTTGAATTGATTGGCTATAGGAAGGTCCCCAAGCCATTAATGATCTGGTGTCCCTCCCTAGGGGGATGGGCCGGTTTCCTAGCAACTGTATCTCTAGTGGGCAGGAAAGAATGCGGTAAAGCTGGTTCTGCCCCTCAGGGCATTAAGGCTAGTTCTTCCCTGAAGGTGGCTAGGCTTCTCTCCGTTTGGCTTGGTTCAGGCTTGTGCTCTAAGCTTTGAAACAATTCCCACTGATTTTTAAGTCTTTGCTCTCTCAGATGCAGGGCTTGAGGAGCTCGGTTCTCACCCCTAGTGAGAAGTCAGATCTATTACAAGGAGACTGACTTGTGAATGTTATTTGAGGGAAATGTGTTCACCCCACCCCATTGCTCCTTTCTGACCTTCCCTAGTTCTAGGATTGCTTCCCCACACACACTCCCCTTCCTTCTGCTGGCTCCTTGCTTCCCCCTGCTGCCACCTCTGAAGCAGTAGGAGGGAGATCAGACTCTTTATAAGTAACCAACTGAGCTCCTCCCCGTCCCCCATTCCAGGCTTACATCCTGTTCACACACTCACCAGCTAAGGCAGGGGGGGGGGGTGTACCACCAAGGACTTGGCCAACTCAGTGGCTCTGGAGTACTAAGGATCTGGTTCTTTGGGAATGATGGAACCTTACATGTGTTCTGCTTGGTGTTTTGACCTTTCTAACTGATAACAGACAGACCAGCATGGTCAGTCCCTAAGGACACTGGGATCATGGGAAGGGCTTCTATTCTGATCACATCTCACTAAATAGGTCAGAGAGAGGCCCTTCTCTTCTTCCTCCCACCCCCCGGGGTTAAGAGATCTTCCAGCTTAGATAACCTAAATATAGGCATTGAGGGCTAAATTCGACTGAGAGCTTACACCAGAGAAAGTCAAAGACACATTTCTTCCAACCCCTGCTGGATACCTAGCAATTTGATATGTACACAGTGTATGGTCCTTCACCCGTGTAGAGAAGCCTTTTCTCACTCCCTGGCGTTTGTTTATCCCTGTAACCAGGGCCTCATCCCACGTCAAGGATTTTACAGAGGCTTAGCCTCCCCATCCAGCTGTATGGTTTTGCCTTGGCTGGAGACGTGAGAAGCAAAAAGCCTCTCCTTATACAAATCAAAAGGCCTTTGGTTACAATAGATGCAGTCATCAGTTTATATTCCTGTGCTGGCAGACACCAAGCTGTCATCACTTGCACAGGCAGTGCCTGGATGGAGGTGTGTTCTGCAGCGGGTGTGTGTTTGCCTTCTCCAAAAACAGTCTGGCTTCTGTGGCTTTTTAGGTGGTCATAGAGGATTTGAGGGACTGTTCTTCAACCTGAACAATTCTGAAACTTCTTTCTTTACATACAGTCTTTTACATAGCCTCTTACCTTTGCTGTAAGATGCTGCAGGCAT
The DNA here is from genome assembly GCF_030254825.1 of Meriones unguiculatus. Classification (NCBI taxonomy): domain Eukaryota; kingdom Metazoa; phylum Chordata; class Mammalia; order Rodentia; family Muridae; genus Meriones; species Meriones unguiculatus. The sequence continues at coordinate 2,240,139 of NW_026843580.1, read as the reverse complement.
CTCAGAAATAAGGGAAGAATTTGTTCAGGCACCTGCACCTAAGGAGAAAATGCCCCCCCCCCAAAAAAAAATGATTCCCTTTTCTCTAACTCATGATTTCCTTTGACCTAGTGTATTTCAGAAAAGCGTTGAGATTTTTTTTTTTTTAAAAAAGTAAGTACACAGATTTCAGCATTAGATCCTATTAGAGCAGATAACTGAAGGGATCAGAGTTCAGAACTGTTACCTTTCTTCAGTATGCTAGATATTCCTCCTATTTTTTTATTTTAGAAAATAATTGTGAAATGTAAATAATTATCATTCATGTGCATGCTTTAGCTTTCTCAGTTTACACAGTGATTCATAAAGTTTCTAATTTCAACACCAATTTCCAAATGACAACAGAAACATAGTAAACAGATCATGTTAGGGGCAGAAGAATACTTTGGCTCATTGATGTTGGAATTGCTTGAGTGGGAAGACAAGACAAGAGTGACCCAAAGGGTGAGTATAAACAGATTCAAAACCATGGCATGTATGAGTGAGGCTTCTCCAGAGCTGTTGACTGGCTGGTTGTGGTGGTGCATGTCTTTAATCCCAGCACTCACAAGACAGAGACAGGCAGATCTCTGTGAGTTTTAAGCCATCCTGGTCTAACAACTCCAGTTCCAGAACAGCCAGAGCTGTTACACAGGGAAACACTGTCTCAAAAAACAAAAACAAACAAACAAACAAACAAACAAAAAAAAAACTGTACTTGGACTACTGATTGGGAAGTGAGGAATCTGGCAGTTCCAAACGTCACTGTGTTACCTGACCCTGTATTCCACTGAAATCTAGACAGGCACAGATTTGGGCCTTCCTAACTGACACCAAGAGAAATTCTTTGGATTAAATTGTATCATCTGAAAAAAATCTCATTTCTGTAATTCTTTTTAAAAGAATATTTTTTTTTTCGATAGTGGAACCATTTTTGCCATAGAACTGTATGGCAACATTTATTTCAGACTGTACTGAAAGAACCAAGCCTGACTCCACTCTTATCCCAAAAGCCACCAGTCCCAGGAACTAGGCCATAGGTCACCAATTCCAAAAATAAGATGACCGAGTCCCCTACCCAAGGATTCCTCTGGAGAAAATCCAGTAATATTTAACCGTCACCCCTAGCAACGGCTAATCATTGAATAACGGGAAATTACCCGGGTGTTCTTTACAATAGGATGAGTAAAACAATCATTGTTTTGCTTGGCCCTCTGGGCAAACAATTTCCTCAGGACACCCGATATTGGCTAACTACCAATCAATCATAAAACTGCCTAGCTGGAATTTCCCAAACCTTGCTGTAACACTAAATATAAACCCTCCTCCCGCTGAGGTCGGGGCTCTACTCTCAACAGCTTCATCTGGGAGGGTCGGGGCCCAAGCTCCAGCTTGCAATAGAAAGAGTCTACTGCGCCTGTGTCGGAATCGGCTCCTTGGTGGTCTTTGGAGTCCTTGATACTCTGGCGTAACAATAAAAGAAGTGACTGCGACCAGTCTGTTATCTAGTAAGCTTTTAGATAAATGGAATGAGCTGGAGGGCATATCAGAAAAGAAAATTCCTAAAAACAAGTCATTCTTACAGTCTCCATTTAAGGTTCCATGTTTCTGCTTTATCTTTCATAAGAAGAAAAAAAAAAAAAAACATGTAACAAGTCATGTTTTGCTCTGGCCATGCCTTGTTAATACTACAGGAGACTAAAATAATATATAATTTCTTCGTGTTCATATTAAAAAAAAAAAAAACTAAATAGGAAACTGAGACAAGAGGGTTCTCCACTAAGAAATTAATGTGATTCATTCTCCCATTATTCTATCACTATTAAAGCTTTTATTTCTTCTAAAGCTGAAGACCTCCACTAGGAATTTTCTATGGTCCCTTTGTATCCAATTATCCATGAATCACTCTGACTAACCTGGACCCACAGACCACTCAAACCAGGCTAATTGCAAATCTTCACCTTTCCCTCATTCCACAAATTCCAATCCCCCAGTCTCATCCCTAGCTCTTTATCAGACTTTCTGCTGTGGCCTTTCCAAGCTCTCTCTCTCTCTCTCTCTCTCTCTCTCTCTCTCTCTCTCTCTCAATCTCTCTCAATCTCTCTCTCTCCCTCAATCTCTCTCTCTCTGTCATTTTACCTGGGGATGACACACAACTCTACACTCTCCTAAAAACCAAAGAAGAAACAGGAGCCAAGAACAAAAACACCAAAACAACAAAGATAAAACCAGATATCAGATGTCCGCACCTAGAATTACAATCTTCCCAATCTCAAATGCCTACAAACAAGCATAAAAACACAACCATATACCAGGCAGGGCATTATTTCTCTGCTAGAGCCCAATAATAGCACCACAGAAAGCCCTAAATGTTCAAACATGACTGAAACACAAGAAAAAAAAGACCTTAAAATAGCCTTTACAAATATGATAGAGGTTCTTAAAGAAAAAAATTAAAAAAAAAAAAACTTTAAAGAAATCTGTGAAACCACATACTGTAGAAGGAAATAAATAAAACACAGCTGACTTGGAAAGGGGCAGGGAAGAGATGAGGGAGGGATGGAGGGAGGGTTTGGGAGGGAATGAGGGAGCGGATACAGCTAAGATACAGAGTTAATAAAATGTAAGTAATAATAATAATTAAAACAACACAGCTGAAGACCTGAAAATAAAGACAGGATAAATAAAGAAAACCTAAACTGAGGGAGGTCTGGAAATAAAAATTTAAAAAAAAAAAAGGAACTCAAATAGAAACTGCAGAGGCAAATCTCACCAGCAGAATATAACAGATGGAATTAGAGAATCTCAGGCATTGAAGATATAATAGAAAGAATACATACATTGCTCAAAGAAAACGTTAAATAAAAAAGAAAGAGAAAGAAAGAATAAAGAAATAAAATCCAGTTACAAAATAGCCAATAAATCTAGGATATTAAAAAATACAAAGAATATTTTCAAAAAAAGGTATAGAAGAAAATGTCTTTAACCTAAAAGAGAGGCTTATCAAAGTAAAAGAAGCACACAGAATATCAAATAGACTAGACCAGAAAAGAAAATTCTCTTGGTATTATAATAGCCCAAACACTAAACCTACAGAACAAAGAAAGCATATTAAAGATGCAAGGGGAAAAGACAGATTAACAGATAAAGGTAGACTTATTAGAATTATAGGTTAATGCTCAACAAAGACTCTCAAGCCTAGAGTACTAAACCCAATGAAACTTTCAGTCACTATAGATGGAGATATAAAATGTTCCATGATAAAACAAACTTTAAGCAATATCTAGCTACAAATCCAGCCCTATTTAAGGTGGTAGAAGGAGATTTCCAAACTAATGAGGTTAACTACAACCACAAAAAGTCAGGAAATAAATAACCCCACACCAGCAAAATAAAAATAGGGAAGCATATACATGCACAATAAAAACAAAATAACAAATCAACAATCACTGTTCATTCATAGCTTTCAACATCAGTGGTCTCAGTTCTCCAATAAAAAGACAGGAAGTAACACAAGAAATGTAAAGTAGGATGTATCCTTCAGCTAGCTAAGAAATACACCTTAACATCAAGGATAGACACCACCTCAGAATAAACGGTTAGAAAAAGTTATTCCAAGTAAATCAATCTAAGAAGAAACATGGTCCTTGTGGAGCTCCTATCCTTTCCCCATCAGACTAACTCCCCTTCTTTCTTATGATTCCCTGTACTCTGCCAAAGGTTTGGTCATGAGTCTTTGCTTTGAAAACACTGCTAGTTAGAGTCTTTCAGATGTGCTCAGTAGACTCCTGTCATACGTTCAATGCACATCCCATCTGTCTTTCTAAATGAGGATTGATCATCTTACCTTATGTCCGCTCTATTGATTATCTTTTGTAGTCTGTGGTAGCTCAGTAACCAATTGGTTTCCCAAAGTGAGGGGAACAAGGACTATTTCTAACAGGAACTCAATGACTGGCTCTTTGGTCTCCCCACCCCCGAAGGAAGGAGCAGTCCTGTTAGGCCACAGAGGAGGGCTTTGCAGCCAGTCCTGAAGATACCTGATAAAACAGGATCAGATGAATGGGGAGGAGGTCCCCCCTATCAGTGGACTTGGAAAGGGGCACGGTGGAGATGAGGGAGGGAGGGGGGGACTGGGAGGGAATGAGGGATCGGGACACGGCTGGGATACAGAGTTAATAAAATGTAACTGATAAAATAATAATAATAAAAAAAGAAGAAACATGGTACAGCCATTTTTATGTCTGTCAAAATAGACTTCAAACCAAAACTAATTAGAAGAGATCAGGAAGGACAGTACATACTCAATGAAAAAAAAAATCGACCAAGAGAACATTGAAATTCTTTAACATCCATGCCCACTCAATGCTACAGCTTAAATCACGTATTGACACTCACACACTTAAAGTAGAAGACATCAGCATCCCAATCTTGCTAAAACCTAAATGGAGAAATGTAGCCTGTCTTTGCTACTTTGTGGGTTTTTTTCTCTTTCACCTTTCTCTACCCTTTAAACGCCTTACTTCATGACCTTGTGGGTTCATCTTTCTTCCACCCTTTCAGTCACCCAATAAGAGAGAAAATAGGAGAGAAAAAAATGATAGAGGGGAGAGAGAAAAGGAAAGAGATCCCTGAATCTAACTTCCTTTCGTTTATGAGCATGACTACCAACAAACCCAAATTATAAACCCATGAAGGACCAAAAAACAAAGAACTCTTTCTCGCAGGGTCACATAATTGCAGAAACTCCCTGTATCTGACAGAAATCATGACCAAGACAAATCATAGCTGCTGTGGACGATCTGAAGCAGCCCCATATCCCACACCTGCCTGGAATTAAAAAGAAATGGCTTCTTAAGACAGATGGCTCTGGTGTGTAGTCCTGGCTTTCCTGAAACTGACTGAGTAGGCTATGAATCCCAGCACTTGGAAGGCAAAGGCAGGCAGGTTTCTGAGGCCAGAGAGAGTTCCAGGACAGCCAGAGCTATACAGAGAAACCTTGCCTAGTCTCAAAGTTTTTATTTGTCACTGTATGTGTGTGTTTCCCTGCTCATATATGCCACAATTTTTAGTTCTTTGTGTCCACCATGGTTCTCAGGGACGAAACTCAGATCTTCATACTTGTGCAGCAAGTTTGTTTACCTGCAGAAGGACCTTGCTGCTACTGCACAGTGTGTGTGTGTGTATGTGTAATTTTCATATAAGTATGTACTATATGCAGGGCATTCCCCCCCCCACACACACAATGCTATTATCCTTGAATTTCTTGCCTCTTCTACCATTTCTTTTATCCCTCAGGACAGTTTTACACATCTGTGCAAAATGTAGGAACACACACAAACTGAGTAAAACAGAAATAAATTTTGAAACTAAAAATGCATGCATTCCTTTCGTTCAGCATTCATTTAGCATAATCTTTTTCTTTGATTTATTTCTGCAAAATTCATGTATAATAACTAATGGTCAATCAGCGTGAAGTTTTTCCTTACGGTTGATAATGGCTTTTCGTTGACATCCTTGGGATTTTCATAAATGTTATCATACTACCTGAAGACAAGAATAACTGACCTCTTCCTTTTTAATTCTTATACCTTTGTATTAGTAAGTATCGACAAAAGCCTTCAACTTAATACTGCATGATAGAATAGGGACCCTGGTCAAGTTGCAATTCATACTAGTGGCAGGTCTTAAAATATTACTCTTCTTCCATTCTGACCACAGTTCTATTCTGTCTCTCAGGGTGATCCTCACTTAGTAGGGCATGGTGGTGGAAACAGAAGGGGGGTACTGCTGGGACCTCTTCTGGTCAAAGATGGTCATGTCCTTGTCCTGAAGAAATGAGGCTATGCGATCCAGGTGCGGGGAGCCATCTTGTGGAAGAATCTAGAGCACTTGATCTGTGTCTTCTCCCATAATGCAATTACCTACTTGGTGGCCTGAATCACTCTCAGCAAAAGCATTTCCCAACCTTTGTCATAAACGAAAGACACACTTGGACCTTAAGTGAGATTTATGCTCCTTTAAACAAATATATTTATGATGACCTAATAGGAAGCTAATTTTGTATGTGTGTGTGTTGTTATTTTTTATTATTTTTTTAATATTAGTTACAGTTTGTTAACTCTGTATCCCTGCTTCCTTCATTCCCTCCCAACCCCACCCTCCCTCCCTCATCTCCTCCCTACCCCTTTCCAAGTCCACTGATAGGGGAGGTCCTCCTCCCCTTTCACCTGACCCTGAATTATCAGCTATCTTCAGGACTGGCTGCAAAGTTCTCCTCTGTAGCCTAACAGGGCTGCTCTTCCCTGGGGGTGGGGGGCAGGTCAAAGAGCCAGCCATTGAGTTCATGTCAAAAACAGTCCCCGTTCCCCTTATTAGGGTCCCCACTTGGATACTGAGCTACCATGGGCTGCATCCGAGCAGAGGTTCTAGGTTATATCCGTACATGGTCATTGGTTGGAGGAAGTTAATATTTTTGTGGTTGTAGGGCATCAAGAGGAAACTGCCTGTCCTAGTGGCAGGAGTAGATAGGTATCAGGATGTATAGTACATCCTGGTTTACATGAATAGCTTCAGGCTAAATACAAACGGAAAGAAACCTTCTGTTCCAAAACATGATTTTCTGTATTTGACAACCAACATGAAAGTGCCTTGGCAGACGCGTGCCCCTCTGTGCGCAGTGTCAGATCAAACTTTCTTATGCCAAGAGAACATTCGTGAGAAGTCAGACCAGATCAACCGGGCAGGTAAGAACAGAAGTGATTAAAACAATAATATAAGAATGTAAAGCTAAGTTTGACGGATGATGTTTTGAAAGCTAAAGCGGCTGACCTTGTACTACTTAAAAAGTAAACTAAAAATAAGGTCAGGTGAGATGGCTCAGAGCATAAGGGTATTTTTTTTTTTTTTGCTTAGCCTGAGGGCCTGAATTCAACCTCTGTGACTCCCGCTGGTGGAAGGAAAGAGCCAACTCCTGCAAGTTATTTTCTTATGTCTTCTGTCATGTAGGTGTACATGCAAGCAGAAAACAGTGAACAAAATAAATAAATAAATAAAATCTTTTAAAAAAAACATTGTATATATAATAAATAATAATCATAAATACTTAGAAAAATAAAAATAAATAGGTTAGGAAGTCTACCTGTACTTTATTTCAAAGTACAACTGTATCTACTGCTATTTTACCTGAGTGTTTTGAATCCTACAGCATTTTCATTTATAACGAAACGCCCTAATGCCTCCCTATCTTTGAGAGCAAAGTCATTATGGGACCAACTTTAAGCTAAGGCGTCTATGTACTACTGCCGCTTCAGTCCAGAAAGAATAGCTTTGGGGGTGCGTATGTGTGTGTGTGTTTATACAAAATTACATATTTGAAAGAAAAAGTAAAAGTGTTTGAGAATGTTTCAGGGGGGAGGAGCATTAGAAAGGAAATTCCTGACTGGGATTCGACCTGCCAACTCGGAAGTGGAGCCGAGAGAAACTAAATAAATAAATAAATAAATAAAAATTAAAAAAAAAAAAAAAAGACTTCTTTGTGTTTAGCCCTGGGAGAGCTGGATCTTTTTTTTTCCCCAGACCAAGCTATATTTGAAGCCACAGAAAACACCTGAATTTTCTTTTTCAGTTTTATTTTTCTTTTCACAATTCATTCATTATATATCCCAACTGAATCCCTTTCCCTCAATCTCCCCCAGTCCCACTCTCTCTCTCTCCCTCTTCCCTTGTATCCATCCCACTGAAAACGGCCTGCCCACAGCTTTTCAAGTCTTAACCAGAACTGTTTCTGCCTTATCACCATGACTGTGACCCTAGATGAGCGACCCAAGAGCAGAGAAACCAAGTTGACATTGACATGCAGTAGTTAAAGGAGGACTCTGGCAATCTAGAACAGCCAGAAACAACCTTTAAACAGCAGATTGGTGCAAGTTGACGGTCCCTGGGTTAGCCATTCGGAAAGAATCTTTGTTTGGTTGTGGTGAGCATCTTTGCTTACCTCTTCCCATCACGCAATTCTTTCTATGTAAATGAAAACATTGATCTGGTTGCAGGTAATTCTGATTGACTACCTGATTCTGGCAATTTTTATTTTATTTTATTTTTTTATGGCTCCAGGGGAGTAAAAAGGATCCTAGCCTTTTCTGTGCCTAAGTTTTTTTTTGAGCGTGGTTGAAACGCGGATCTGTGCTCCGTTTTGGCCAAACCCCTCCCTCCACCCTTTCTCGCTCTCACCTGCCCTAACAAAATGGCTTCCAGGGAAAACAAACAAACAAACAAACAAACAAACAAACAAACAAGCCAGGCAGTGGCGGTGCACGCCTTTAATCCCTTTAATCTGAAACTGAAGCATTCCAGAAGCAGAGACAGGCAGAGCTCTGTGATTTCTAGGCTAACTGGTCTACCAGGACAGCGAGGAACCCAGTCTCGAAAAGCCACACACCCAAAACAACCAACAGGACCAACAAGCCCGAGCGCGGGAGCGTTCCTGGGACCCCAGACTTCCTCCAGATGTAACTGTGGCTGCGCACTGGAGCCGTAGCTCTTTGTGGAAGAGGTGGTGCTAGAGGCTTGGAGACAACCACGTGGTGCCTCACGATCATCTATGATAAGATCTGATGCCTTCTTCTGACCTGTCCAGGACAGCAAAGGCCAAACGGAGAAACCCTGATATGCAAAACAAACATCCACCGATGCGTAAAGAGGTGGAGCCCTGACTGAGCCTCTGAATGCCTGTCCTGCCCTAGCCGGACCCTGACAGGGGCCAACCAGTAGCCTAGTATTTGTTTGACCTATGCAAGGACAGGCTGCCTCCTGGGAGCCTGTCATCTCCGGTTCTGCGCGGGACAGTTCCAAGCCGCCTCGTTCGTTTTTCTGCAGGGGAATCTCCCGTGTGCGTGGCCATGGTACCGGGAGAATACATAGTTTCTATGGAAGTCCAAAGAGAGAGCCTGGCCGGGGGCGCGTATCTCTGAACACGATCGAACTTCCCTTTGAGACCATTAAATCTGAGAGAGAGAGAGAGAGAGAGAGAGAGAGAGAGAGAGAGAGAGAGAGAGAGAGAGAGAGAGAGAGAGAGAGAGAGAGAGATCTGAGAGTTGCCTAGCACATTATACATCCTATGGGGAATCGACCTGGCCGCAGGTGCGGGCTCGGACACTTTGCCTCCGGCTTCGGGTGTCTGTCGTCTGGGTCCTGGAACTTCGCGGTTCCAGCCGGACCTCAGACGCATCTTCTGATGACTCGGAGCTTCTCTGCTCCAGCCGGGCCTCAGAGGCAAAGGAAGCCTGCGGTTGCTCGGAGGCCACCTTCCAGGGCAGGTCTGATAAGGGGGTCCTTTCAGGGCCGGTGTGTTAAGGTGGTCTGGGCTTTTCAAATAGGGAATAGGCTGGTTTTGGGTGGCTTATCAGCTTCTTCATCAAGAGTCTGGCCTGCCTCGCCTGGGTAGGCTCAGGTTACAGTTTTATACACTTTGGGGGGGCGTGGCTTGGCTTACCGTTCTTTCACAGGCGCCAGCTGCTAATCAGCTGAGTTACCTAATTTCCTTACTTAATATCTTACGGACGTTACTTTAATTGTTATACTTTATTCCAGGGCATCGCTTAGCTTATCATTCTTGCACACACGTCAGCTGCCTTAAGGGTGTTCTTAGTTACTGTTACTACGAATAGCTTCTTATCTATCCTTGACAGCTCTGAGGTCTGACAAGCTCTCGAGGTCTTAGGGGCGTCGCCCAGTCACTGTCACCAAAAATGTCTCTTAACTTTGCTCCTGACAGCTCTGCTGTCTTACAGGCTCATTATACACTGCCTCTATCGCAGACAGACTACAGTCAGATGAAAGGGGAGGAGGAACTCCCCTATCACTGGACTGGGAGAGGGGCACAGGAGAAGAGAGAGGGAGGGAGGGTGGGATTGGGAAGGGATGAGGGAGGGGGCTACAGCTGGGATACAAAGTGAAAAAACTGTAATTAATAAAAAAATACATAAATAATTTTAAAAGGCCTTGAAAAATATGCCACATGGCTGCTTCCCCACATTGGTGAGATCAGGAGCCATGATGCCTGCCATCCTCAGGGTGGTTTCATTTTGAAAGGGTCAAGGGCCAAGCCCTAGGCCAACTAGTTACTAGTTTTGGACAACTGTGATTTGAACACCCCTATACAGAGAGTGAGGGAGGGAAGAAGAGAAAGAAAGACATACATCACACAAGGAGATCGCGTCACACACACACACACACACACACACCACAATGTTTCTGTGTGAAGCCTTGGCTGTCCTGGACTCACTTTGTAGACCAGTCTGACCTCCAACTCACAATCATCTTCCTGCCACCCTGAATGTGCCACTATGTCCGGATGTCAGTACATTAATTGGTCATCAGCAATTGATTCCTTCACAACTCCTTGCTAATGTCAGCTACTGTCAAAGCTGGAAAGCTTTCACCTTCCTTGCTGTCCATCTCTTTTTGTACTGTAATTATTCCATCTTCAGATAAGTCATAGAACTCAATTATTGCACAGGCCCTCTTTATTTGTACTCCTTAATTAAAGGACACTCATTCACTGACCTATTTCTTCTTTTCACTGTTCAGCCAAGGTCTAGCCGGAAAGGAGTAGTAGGGGTGTTCTTTCCACACTGGGAAGCAGAGGAAGCATTGGGGGTCCAAAGCAATTGTCAATTGTACAGCATGAGGCAAGCCTGGCCTTGTTGCTTTATACAGAAATACATAACCAATATCACTGAGAAAAACTGAAAGAAATTCTTAATTGCCTGGAAACACTGGGGGATAAACACAAATAAGAGATTCAAGCAATAGTGCATTTAGAGAAAATCAAATTTAAAGGAAAAAATCAATAATTGAGTTTTAAAAAGGATAAAAATATTGAAAAAAAAACTCATAGCAACAGTGACTTTGAAAAAGAGCAGTAATAACATTAATAAGATGCTGTGTAATCTGGTCCCTAAGTACATTGTTAGTTGTTGAGATTTGCAACCTGATAGATACATCTACAGCCACTGGCCTGTGTCTCAACCCTCAGAGCTGACTTAACTGTGCAAGCAGTGGGAAATTCAAAATTCATTGCATCAAGCTAACCTCCTCAAATGTACACCTACCAATCTGTTCTGCCTTTATTCATCTGAGATGAATTAATACATGGTGGGACATTACAAAATCACTCACTCTTCCATCTATCATGTCCTTTTTCACAATGTTGGCATCAGCAGCTGTTTACCTTTTACCTACCCTGTTTGTTTGTTTGTTTGTTTTTCCGCGTGATGTATACAAGTTAGCTATCCTATTCCGGTCTGAAGGTAAAAGCTGCAAAGAACTGTTGACTGTATGACTCAAATGGGCAATTTTAACACTGAGTGTTGGCACATACCTTTAATTGAAAAAAAAATTGTTAGCTTAATCAAGAGGGCAAGGCAACAAACTGAGATCAAGGTCACCTGACTTTGTCTCAGGAGAATTTGTCTCAAATATTTTTCTAAACTTCTCAAGGTGCAGCTGGTCTAGAATCAATACCCTTTCCAAGGAGAAAAACACTCCATACACTTAATGATGAATAAAGAAAAATCTCTTAAATGCAAGCATGCCCTAAGGTTTGGCTACTGCTCAAGAAGAGCATCCTAGAACTCATTTCACATTCCAAATATGCTGTCATCCTTAGGTCTGTTTTTGGTTCAGACCCCAGGTTATACTCAGAACATTTTCAATATAGACAAAAAAACTGCAAGAATAGCCAGCCACTAATGCCAGCCTTGTATATAAAGCCAGCCCCGGACAGCCAACACTATAAAGACAAATCCTGTCTTGAAAAGAAAGATCCCAAACCACAAAAGCCCCACATATTCATAAAATAGTATCCAAGGTGTGTAATTATGCAAGAAGCTTTGATAAATTGACAGCATGTGCTTCCACCAATCCTGAAATCCACCTGTTTCATGATTTATTCCACGGCTTCCCCTGAGGTGCTGGTTCATTCACTGAATATGGCACATGGGCTGAGGATCACCTTACAAACATGCAAACTATTATGGTTGCGGCAAACAGTCTAGAACTCATACCTGCTCCCCAGGTGCTTGCTCTGTTCAACTCAGCTGCCCAAGTGGCTGCATTTACAGGCACGATCCACTCTCTCTGATTGCAATTTCAGGTTTGTCTTGGAAAAACTTCTTGCAGGTACCATTTAGAGTGGCTCAAAGTTGTTGTATTTTCTATCGTAGGCTAAATTTTAATATTATATTATAGTATAGGTTCACTTCAGTCATAGCAAATACACAATTGTAAAGATCCCTGAGGCCTTATGGGATACAATCTCCTTTTTGGTAGCAGTCCAAAGAGATTTTGCAAATGTTTCGTGAACAGTAAGCATATCATGCAGACCTGCTCACTAGCTATTGGCCCTGTGGCAAAAAAATAAAATGGAACAGAGACAAAAGTTTAGTAATAGAAGTCTGGTTAGTATACTAAGATAAGAAAGGGTCGCCTGGAGGGCTGAAATTTGCTAGAAAAGGAAGCACAAAAGCTCCGGAGTCCTTATCTGATCGCCTCTTCCTAAGGAATGTGGTAACTGTCTTTTCAAACCTCAGAGGCTCCTTCGTTATGTAAGAACTGGTGCATATGAAAAGAGGGAGGAAGAGGAAGGAAGACGTTGCTCAGGGAAGGAAGCGTCACAGCTCAGACCAGCAGATTCCTAGAATGCAGACATGATCCTGGGAATAAACACGAGTATGCTGGGTGGAGGACGTGTTGAGGTTTGAATTCCATGTCTTAAATACAGGTTTGATAGTCATTGATAGAAAAGGTTGATCGCTGATATTTCTCGCAAACATCAGTGTGGCCGCAATTGTTGAAACCACATAGGAAGTGGCTTCTTCAGGAGCATATCGGGCTATTCTGATCACCTCCATATCCAGAGAGAGCTCTAAAGAGGGGGGGCTCTTTATCTGGAAGACAGATTATCATTTCACAAATACATCACCCTTGGTGGATTGTTGTAACTTTGTGCTAAGTAGAGAAGTCAGTTTTTTTTTCGTTTGTGTATTATGTACTCAGTGTCCTATTGAATTTTTCTGCTTTCCCTACAGCTTTAGAATCAGTTTTTCTTTTAGAAGGTTGTTGGGCATATTCCTTGGGTTTACATGAATTTACACTGCAAATTAAGCCTGCGAACATCCTAATACTGAGTTTTCATATTCACAAGGATCACTGAATATCACACCATTTATTTAGTTCTTTTATTGTTGGTTAATATGTGAAAGACTTAGTTTATTCAATAAAAATTATTTTGAGACTGCACAGGTGTCTCAGCAATGCTTTCTTGAGGATGACCGAGGATTAGATCCCAGCAACCAAGTTAGGAGACTCATAACTATCTACAACTACAGATCCAGCGGATCCGACACACTTTTCTCTGAGGGATCATTTGTAGACACACAGGAGACATTCTCTCTCATGCATACTTGGCATCCTTCTTCTTGTAGGACAGATTGTTGACTCCACCTCAAGTTGAGTGCAAGCTTTGCAAGCTGTCCACTAGATTCCAGGATGAGGGAGGGGAGGGGCTTACTGACTGCTGGAAGCAGAAGGGTAGGCTATGGGAGGACAAGCCCAAGTGCTACTGAAAGGCACATCTCTGCAGACCTGCCAAAGGTCTGGCCCTGGAATGAAGCCGGTGGCAGGAACCACTATGCTTGGTCCCTTGAGTACACTCTAACCCTGAGGGAGATGCTCATGTCACTCAAGACCCATCAGCCAATCAGGACGCGCATCCGAAACCTCCAATCAGAGGAGAAGGGTGGCCTTCCGGTCTCCGGGCCGCGGCGGCTGGTTCAGTTTGGTGGCGGAGCAGGACTGAATGGTTGCTGAGATGTGGTCTGAGCCGCCTTCCCCGTCCTGTGAGGGGACATCAGGCGAGTTCCTAAATCTCGACATGGTGAGTGTGTGGCCGCCCCCCGTCCCTCCCACCTGGTGGAGCAGTGGCCCAACAGTGGGAGCTGGTGTGGTCTGTCCTTCCCGCGGTTGGGTGGGAACCACCAGCCAGATGCCCACCAGTGCATCTGGGCCCTTCTCCTAGCCACTCCAGGAACCTGGCGGTGGCATCTGAAGAATTCTCTGTGGGGTCTTCATTTTCACAAAACATTTGCAGCCCAGGCTTGGTAGGAAGCCAAACTCAGAGAAACCTGGTTTCTCCAGTATCTTCCCCAAGTTCTAACCCTGACACTTAACGTTTGTTTATTTCTGGATTTCTTATCAAACGTCAGATGTTTGTGTGTGGTTGGAATTATACCTGCGTTATATCTGGATCTGCAGCTTGATTCCATGATCAAGGGGTCTGTTTTCATGTCCATACCGTGTGCATCTTTCCTTGTTCTGGTAGTATATTGAAGATGATATGGAGAGAGTGGACAGCCTTGCCTTGTCCTTCGTTGTAGTGGAATTGCTTTGAGTTTCTCTCTATTTAATTTGATGTTGGCTATGGGCTCGCTGTAATTTATTATTATTATTATTATGTTTAGGTCTGTTGTTTTTATCCCTCGTCTCTCCAAGACTTTTATGATGTAGTGGTGTAGGAGTTTATCAAAGGCTTTTTCTATGTCTAATGAGATGATCATGTGTGTTCTTTTTTTTCCTGTCAGTTTATTTTTATGGTGGAATACATTTATTGATATTTTTGTATTTTGAACTCTCCTTTTATCTCTGAGAAGAAGTCTACTTGATCACTGTGGGTGATCTTTCTGATGTGTTCTTGGATTTTTGTTGGCAAGTATTTTCTTGAGTATTCTATTTTACTGTTATACATTTTCTTTGTTAAATCTTTGTTGCTTTTGGTATCAGGGTAATTGTGGTCATATGATCATTTGGGTAATATTCCTTTTATTTGCATTTTGTAGACTATTTGGAATATTAATAGTGTTATGTCTTCTTTGAAAGTCTGCTTGAATTCTGCACTAAAACCATTGAGCTCTGGCTCTTTAGGCGCAAAGTCTTGGAACAACTTCTATTTCACTAGGGGTTGTAGGTCTATTTACATTTTCTGTATTATCTTGATTTCACTTTTATAAGTTGCACATATTGAGAAATTTTTTCTTTATTTGAGATTTTCCAATTTTGTGAAATATAATTCTTAAAAATGCCTACGAATCTGAGAATTTTCTAATTGTTGTGTTGTTACCTGTTTTGTTTTTATTTTATTTTATTAATGTGTACATTTTGTCTGTTTTTTAATTAGCCTGGATAATTGATCCTCTATTTTGTTGCTTTTCTCAAAGAACCAAGTCTGTGTTTCATTAATTCTTTGTAAAGTTTCTTTTTTACTTGTTTCGATTTTACTTTTTAAAGCCATCAATTTAATATTTTCTTGCTGTTTTTTTGTTTTGTTTTGTTTTGTTTTGTTTTTGTTTTTGTTTTTTTTTTTGCTTTGTATTTTTTAACTTCCTTCTGTTCTAGAGCTTTCAGGTGTGCTGTTAAGTTCCCAGAAAAAAGTCTATCTCTTTTTTCTATGCATGCATATAGTGCTATGATCTCTCTTCCTATCACCAGTTTCATTGTGTCACTTAAGTTTGGATATGTTGTTTATTGATTTTTATTTACTAGTAGAAAGTCTTTAATTTTTTTTTTTACTTTTTTTATTACACTTTATTCAGTTTATTATTTGTATCCCAGCTGTAGCTCCCTCCCTCCATTCCTTCCCAATCCTACCCTTCCTCATCACTCCCATGCCCTTCTCCAAGTCCATTTAAAGGGGAGGTCCTCCTCCCCTTGCGTCTGACCCTAGCCTATCAGGTCTCATCAGAACTGGCTACACTATCTTCCTCTGAGGCCTAGGAATGCTGCTGCCCCCCTCATGGGGAGGTCATCAAAGAGCCAACCACTGAGTTCATGTCAGAGACAGTCCCTGTTCCCCTTATTAGGGAAACTGCTTGGATACTGAGTTGCCATGGGCTACATCTGTGCAGGAGTTCTAGGTTATCTCCATGCTTGGTCTACCAGTCTCAGAAAAGACCCATGGGCCCAATTTTTTTTTTTGTTTTCTAGCTCTCCCTGTTTAGCTCCTGACCCTTCCTGTTTTTTCTATCTCCCCCTTATTTCATAAGAGTCCCTGCACTCTGCCTAAGGTTTGGTAATGAGGCTCAGCATCTGCTTTGAGACCTTGCTAGGGAGAGTCTTGCAGAGGCCCTCTGTGGTAGGCTCCTGTCCTGGTTCCTGTTTTCTCCATCTTCTGATGTCCCTCCCATTCGTCTTTCTTAGTGAGGATTGATCATCTTAACTCAGGGTCCTCCTTTTTGCTTAACTTCTTTAGATTTTCAGATTTTAGTATGTTTTTCCTATATTGTGTGTCTAATATCCACTTATAAGTGAGTGTATACCCTGTGTGTCTTTCTGCTTCTGAGATACTTCACTCAGGATGATCTTTTCTAGATCCCACCATTTGCCTACAAATTTCATGATTTCCTTGTTTTGAATTGCTGAGTAGTATTCCATTGTCTAAATGTACCAAAGTATCTGTATCCATTCATGTTGGGGGACTTGTTGGTTGTTTCCAGATTCTGGCTATTACAAATAAAGCTGCTGGTATAGCCGGGTCTTGAGGAAGCACTGTTCCTAATTGTCTGAGAAATAACCAGATTGATGTCCAAAAGTTTACATTCCTGCCGGCAGTGTAGGAGGGTTCCCCTTTCTCCACATCCTCTCCAGCATGCATTGTCACTTGAGTTTTTGATCTCAGCCATTTCTGATGGGTGTAAGGTGAAATCACAGGGTCGTTTTGATTTGCATTTCCCCGATGATTAAGAACGTAGAGTATTTCTTTAAGTGTTTCTCTGGCATTCAGTATTCTTCTATTGAGAGTTCTCTGTGTAGCTCTGTACCCCATTTTACTTGGATTACTTGATTTGTTGCTTTTTAAGTTCTTGAGTACTTTGTATATTCTGAATATTAGACCTATGTCAGATGTAGATTTGCTGAAGATCCTTTGCCAGTCTGTAGGCTGTCATGTTGTTCTGATGACAGTGTTCTTTGTTTTACAGAAATTTTTCAGTTTCATGTGGTCTCACTTATTGATTCTTGATCTTACAGCCTGTCCTGTTGGTGTTCTCTTCAGGAAGTGGTCTCTTATACAAAAGATTTCAAGGCTCTTCCCCACTTTTTCTTCTAACAGATTTAGTGTATCTGGTTTTATATTGAGGTTGATCCAGTTGGACTTTACTTTTGTGCATGGTAATAAATATGGATCTACTTGAATTTTTCTACATGTAGACACCCAGTTAGACCAACACTATTTGTTGAAGATCCTATCTTCTTTTCCATTGTATGGTTTTGGCTTTTTTGTAAAAACTCTAGTATCCGTTGGTATGTGGGTTTATTTCTGGGTCTTCTATTTGGTTCCATTGATTTACCATTCTGTCTCAATGCCAGTACCATGCAGGTTTTATTACTATTTCTCTGTAGTACAGCTTGAGATCAGGAATGGAGATACCTCCAGGGCATCTGAAATACTTTTCTCTTGGATTATGACTTGAATCCACACAGGAGACATTCTCTCTCATGCATACTTTACATCCTTCCACCTGTGAGACAGATTGTTCACTCCACTGCAAGCTGAGCAATAGGCTATGGAAGCTCTCCAGCTAGATTCCAGGATGAGGGAGGGGAGGTGCTTACTGAGTGCTGGAAGGGTAGGCGATTGGAGGACACGCTCAAGTACTACTGAAACGCAAATCTCTGCAGACCTGCAAAAGTTACATTCCTGGAATGAAGCCTGGGCCAGGAACCACTATGCCTGGTCCCTTGAGTACACTTTAACTCTAAGGGAGGTGCTCATGTCACTTAAGGCTCATCAGCCAATCAGGACGGGCTGCGGAATCCTCCCGTCATTAGAGGAGGCGGGTTCTTCCGTTTGCCCTGCTGCCACTGTAGATTCAGTTATTTGGCAGAGCAGGATTGAATGGTTGCTGAGATGTGGTCTGAGCCCCCTTCTCCGTGCTGTGAGGGGACGTCAGGCGAGTTCCAAAATCTCAGTCTCGACATGGTGAGTGTGTGGCTGCTGCCCCCAACCTGGTGGAGCAGTGGGACCTGGTGTGGTTTGTCTTTCCCGCCGCTGGGTGGGAACCAGCAGCCAGATGCGCCCACCAGTGCATCTGGTCCCTTCTCCTAGCCTTGCCAGGAACCTGGCGGTGGCATCAGAATAAGTTCTCTATGTTTTCACAAAACATTTTTCACAAAACATTTGCAGCAGGAGCCTGAATGTAGAAACATGCTTGGTAGGGTGCCAGACTCAGAGAGGCCTGGTTTCTCCAGTGTCTTCCACAAGTTCTTCCCTTGACACTTAACATTTGTTTATTTCTGGATTTCTTAATAAATACCAGATGTTTGTATGTCGGTGGAAATCTGTCTGGGTCTTCAACTTGATTCTATGTTCAAGAATCTGTTTTTATATGGCTACCGTGTGCATCTTTCATCATTCCAGAATCTTTTAGCTATCCTGGTTTTGTTATTTCATAAGAAGCTGGGAATTGTCTTTTAAGGTTTTGTAAACCATTCTCTCTCTCTCTTTCTCTCTCTCTCCCTTTCTTTCTTTCTTTCTTTCTTTCTTTCTTTCTTTCTTTCTTTCTTTCTTTCTTTCTTTCTCTGTTTCTTTCATTCTTCTTTCTTCCTTTCTTTTAGAATTTTGATAAGGAATGTGTTGATTCTGTAGAATCCTTTTGGTAACATGGCCATTTTTACTGTCCTAATCCTACGAATACCTGAATATCTTTCCATCATCTGGTGCCTTCAATTTTCTTATTCAAAGCCTTGAAGTTTTCATCGTACAATCCTTTCATTTGCCTTTTTAGAGTTACACTAAGATATTTTGTATTGTTGGAGGCTGTTGTGCAGTGTTGTTTTGCTGATCTTTCTCAGTCCATTTGTCATTTTATATAGGAGATATGGGAGGGCTACTGATTATTAATTTTTAAATCTTGAATGTAGTCATGTTCCTGAAAGTATATGTCAGCTGCAGGAAGGTGGTAGTGGAATTTTTGGGATCCCTAATGTATGCTGTCATTTCCTCTTCTATTTGGAATATTTGACTTCTTCATTTCAAAATGATATCCCCTTGATCTCCTTCAGTTGGCTTATTGCACTAGCTAGAATTTCCAGTAATATATTTATTATGATATGGACAGACTTGCCTTGTTCTTGATTGCAGTAGACTTGCATTGAGTTTCTCTCCATTTAATTTGATGTTGGCTGTAGGTTTGCTATAATTTTTTTTATGTTTAGTTCTATTGTTTTTTTTCCCTTCATCTCTTCAAGACTTTTATGATGCAGTGGTGTTACAGTTTGTCATAGCCTTTTTCATTGTCTAACGAGATAATCATGTGTGGTTTTTTTTCTGTCAGGTTTTGTGTGTGTGTATGTGTGTGTTTGTGTGTTTGTGTTGGATTACATTTCCTGATTCTCTTTTTTTTAATTTTGGACCTTCTTGCATCTCTGAGAAGAATCCTATTGGATCTGTGGGTGATCTTTTTGATGTGTTCTTGGATTCAGTTTGCAAGTATTTTCATGAGTATTTTGGAATCTAGTATTCTGTTACACTTTTTCTTTGTTAAGTATGCTTTTGGTATCAGGGTAACTGTGGCTTTATATGATCATTTTAGTAATATTTCTTTTATTTCTATTTTTTAGGGTATTTTGCATGTTAATTTCGAAAGTCTGGTTGAGTTCTACACTATAACCAATGAGCCCTGCCTTTTTATGTTCAAAGTCTTGTAATGGCTTCTTCTATTTCATTAGGAGTTATAGGTCTATTTAAATTTTCTGTATTATGTTGATTTAACTTTCATTAGTTGCACATATTGAGAAAATAATTTTTTTAGTATTTTTGAATATTGTGAAGTATAGATTTTGAAAACATATCTTTGTGATTCTCAAGATTTCCTAATTGTTTTGTTGTTCCCCCTTTTATTTCTGATTTTATCAATGTGGACATATTTCTGTCTTTTAATTATTTAGGATAAGAATTTCTCTTATTTTGTTGATTTTTTTTTCAAAGAACCAAGTCTGTCTCTCATTTAGTCTTTGTAAAGTTTTCTTTTTGCCTATTTTATTTAATTTATCTATGTATTTTTATATTTTGTATTGATTACAGTTTATTCATTTTTTATTCCATCTATAACCCTCTCCCTCATTGCCTCCCAACCCCACCCTCCCTCCCTCATCTCCTCCCATGCTCTTCTACAAGTCCACTGTTAGGGGAGGTCCTCCTCCCCTTTCATCTGACCCTGTCTTATGAGGTCGCATCAGGATTGGCTGCATTGTCCTCCTCTGTGGCCTGGTAAGGCTACTCTTCCCTCAGGGGGAGGTGATCAAAGAGCCAGCCACTGAGTTCATGTCAGAGACAGTACCTGTTCCCCTTACTAGGGAAACAAGTTGGAGACTGAGCTGCCATGTGCTACAACTGAGCAGGGGTTCTAGGTTATCTCCATAAATGGTCCTTGGTTGGAATATCAGTCTCAGAAAAGATCCCTGGGCAACCCAGGGGTGCAAAAGCAGAAGTGCAAACAGAAGAGGTGTGAGGAAGGGCAGAATCCATTTCTACTTGGGGTTCTCAAAGGCCCAAGAGCTAGAGGCCTCAATCTGTTCCCTTCACTTTTATAGATTTTCCTGGAGTTGTTGGATTTTGTCTTTTACTATACCCAACTGGTTGCCATAAAAACGGCATTCCTGGAGAAAAATGCAAAGTCCACCTTTAGTTGCAAGAAGATCCAATCCATGTCTTGAATGCATGTTTTGAAGTACTACTGCTGCCAGCTAGTTAATCTGCCCTTGGAAAGTTAGTATTGTCTGAAGCCACTTGCTGGAGGTCCTGGATGAACTGGGAAGAAAGCTGATAATACAAAGTTAGTCAAGTGTCTGGTCCTGCTGTCCCAGTCCCAACAGCTGCCATGATTCCTGCAGCAGCCAAGAGGGGCAAGATTTGAATTGCCCTCTTAGCCTCCTGAGCAGCTATTTGGTCCATGACTGGGATTGGTCCTTTTCATTTATCACCATCAGCTCAGGGAAGAGGAGCACCAGCGTGCAAACTCCTAACTAACCAGCAGGCAGATTATGGTAAACCTGAGTACCACAAAGAATTGAGGTATTATCAGTAGGGCATTGGGGTTGAGATGAGGTATAAAGGATTATAGTTTTATCACAGTCTAAGGAACTTAGCATTCCTACGGAATATGTCCTGGATGCCTTGAAACAGCTTGCCACGCCAAAGAGGGTGATACGAAAAAGGTAGGTTGTGGCAACATCAGAACCAGGGCAGTTAATGAATGGTGAAGTACGGTTACTTGACAGAGTCATCGGAGAAGCTCTCAGTGGTAGTTATGAGTTGTTCCCAGGTGGGACACACAGCCAGCAAGCTTTAAAACAGCCTGGTTGGGTCACATTAAGGAGCTTGTGGGCCGAGGTCAGAGTCTGATGTAGGAGACAAAATGACAGGTTTGTATTTGGGAGGGATGACAGAGGGGCGATAACCTTAGAGGAGTGTTTAATTACCTCCTCTACTTTTCCATCCCCAGTAATATACCGGATGAGATCCTGTAGCTGAATGACCACAGGGGAATGGTGCCTAGCAACAGAAGGGTTTTGGACATCCCAGCCTTGGGGGGTCCACTTGGAAGGCTGGTAAAGGAAGTGACATGTCACAACTGGTAGGTAGGGTAGCTAGGAGAAGGAGGAGAGAGGACAGATGCTGGCGAGCTTGGGGTCAGGCAAATAGATAGAGTAAAGGAGATAGAGGCTCCCACTTTGGCCAAAAGGTCCCTTCCCAGTAAGGGAACTGGACAGATTGGCATCACTGAAAAGGAATAAGTCAAGGGAACACCTCAAAAAATACAATTAAGTAGTGGAGTCTGACAAGGCTGGCAAGGCTGTCTCCGTACCCTGAAAATAGGGGAACTAGAAGGAGAGGTTGGTCCCCAATACTCCGTCAGGACTGAGTAAGTAGCACCAGTGTCCACAAGGAAGGAGATGAGCTGCCCCAATACCATGATAATTACCCATGGCTCCCTGCTAGTGATAGCAGTGGTTGGGTCAAGGGAACCCGGGCACCTTCATTCGTCCGTAGCCAGGCCTAGGATATCAGCCAGAGGGTGGTTTGGTATGCCCCCATATCATGGGAGAAAAGGTTGCAGTCAGCACCCCAATGTCCCTCTTGGTGGCATTTTGGATGGCTTCGGTGCATGTCCAAAACCAGGCCCAGTGACCACATTTGAAACAGGGACCTCCCGGTCTTCATCCCTTAGGAGGAAAGGGAGCCTGGGTGGTGGCTGAGGCCAGTTGGATGGCCTTGGCTAACATTTGTTATTTTTGCTTGCAGGCTTTGTCATCTCTCCCATGGTACACCTTAAAGGCCAGCACTAAGACTTCTGCCTGTGTAATCAGAGGTCATTCTCTCCAAGCATTTAAGCTTAGCCCTAATGTCAGGGTAACTCTGGGAGAAAAAAAAATAGGTCATCAGAAATTTCCTAAGCTCTGTACTTTCGGGGTCTAGATTAGTATGTTGTAAGAGGACCTTTGTAAGGCACCCTAGGAATTGAAAAGGTTTTTATTCTTGTTCTGAATGACCTCCTGGAGATTCTCATAATTAACTGGCTTGAGGACAGCCTTGCAGAGACCAGCCAGGAGGCAGGTCGTGAATTGATCTCTGGCTAGACTCCCTTCCAGGGTAATATATAAGCCCATTGTGGATCCTGGTCAGGCACTGCCTCAGCACTAATGAGGTGTGCTTCATTTGTTTGGTGAACCTCATCTGCATGCACTCTAGCCTGTTCACAAACTCACCTGCACTCCTTAGGTAATAGGTTATGATAAGAATCATATATATATCATGGAAGGTAAGACTATAAGATTGAGTGAGATACTGAAATTCTTTAATGAAAGTAGAAGGATTAGAGATATAGGATCCTTGACTCTTTTCTACTTGAGAAAGTCTAATTAAGCCATCCACACCAGCCATCTCACGCAAGGGAAGAATTGAGGCTGGTTTATGGTGAGTAAAAGAAGAAGGGGAATAGAGAGTGGGTAGCAGGGGACCTAATAGCTGTTGTTGGGGTAAAAGTAGGTGCCAAGATAGGATGAGTAGGATAGCCTGTTGCTGGGGAAGGGGCTGGTGAGGTGGGTGAGGATGCTGGAGAAGCCAAAGAGGAAGAAGCAGAGGAGGAAGGGGAACACAGAGTTTGGGGGAAGATGGAGGCTGAGAAGAAGCTCGATGTTGAGAAGGACCCGGAGGTTGAGAATGGCAAGGTGGAGGTTCATCTGCAGGGTCAAAGGTAGAGAACTCTTGAGGTTGAGACTTTACAGGTAGAAGAAGTGTAAGAACAGAGAGAAGGTTTGGAGTGGAAAAGGGAGAAAGCTTGAACAACAAGATACCTCCTTCCATTTGCCAGATCACTGACAGGAATTAAAAAGATCCTGTAAATTATTAAGATTTAAAGTGCCATTAATCGGCCAAGTTGAATCATTATCTAAGGAATATGTAGGCCAAGTTTTATTACAGAGGCATGTAAACTAAAAGGCCTTTAATTCACTTTTCATTCAGTAGAAAGTTGTTCAGTTTCCCTGAGTATGTAAGCTTTCTGTTGTTTATGATATGCATCTTTAATTCATGAGGGAGCAGCACAGGAGAGGGAGGGAGAACCTGTGCTGAGGAGCAGGAAGGTGGAGGGGAAGGGAAAGAGAGTGAGCAAGAAAGGGAAGAGAGGGGAAATGGAAAAAAGGACAGTGGAACCAAGATATCTGGATTACATAGTGAAGGGCCACTGGGAGAAAAGACGCTCCACCACTAGGTAGAGGGCAGGGTATGCTAGCCAAGTCCTGCAGCAGAGAGCCCTAACACTCCAGCCTTCTGTTCATAATAAATGGATAATGGGTGAAGAAACTGGTCCTTGGCTACTTACTGCTGATATTGGGGACATTGATTTTTTGGGGGAGGAAGTTGGCATGTTGGCCAAGTCCAACTAGACAAACTGACAAAGTTTCAGCTAACTTTTTAGCTGATTGGTTCTGAGTGAGGTAAGTGAGGCAGGAGTTAGTGTCTTCCAGAACACAACCAAAGAACAGCCAAGTGCAGAGACAGCAGAGTTCAACCAGCATGTAGCCAAAGGAGGAGGTAACAGCATCAATTATGACACCGCTGAGTCATCAGGAAAGATAAGATTAATGTTCACCTCTGGCCAGGTTTGATAGTATCAGCTGTGAATGACTACTTCTGGGCAGTAGAGGTAAAATTTCTTGAACTTAAATTTACCTTGTAAACACAATAGAAACTGAATACAAAAATGGCTGCAAGTGGGTCAATTGCCACAAGGAGAAGGCCTCAGCACTGCCTTGCCTTCACGCTCATAGACTCTGTAGCTTAATCACAGAAGAGAAAGTAGAAGCAATTGCTATTCAGTTCTAAGGTATTTTGCTAGCCTGTTGATTTTTTAATTTTTAATCTTGTTCTTTTTGGTTTTGTTTTTGAAAAGAAAGGTTTTCTGTGTCGACTTGGCTGTCCTGAAAGTATATATGTAGTCCAGTCGGGCCTTGAACTTAGAAGTCTACTTGATTCTGACTACAGAGTGCTGGGATTAAATGTGGGCCAATATGCCTGGCATTTTTGATTTGTGTAGTGCCTGAATTGCCTGGTATGTAAGTTTTTTGTTCATGTCAAGCATATGCTATTATGCTGCACTTCATCTACATCTACATTTGAATTTTGAAAATTGTCAGAGAGTATATTCTGTTTCTCGGGATGGCATGTAATACTGCTGGAGCCATCTGAGTCATTGGATTGCAGGTGCATGACATTATTGCTACCTGTTGTGAACGTTTTGATTTTTTTGAATGAAGGAATATGAATCAATAAGAATTCATGCCTGTTTTCATGAATATGAATGCTATGTGTTTCTAGTCTTAACAATAGTCAGAAGATGGTATCATAACTCCTGAACTTGGAGTAATGGATAGTTGTGAGCCTGCACGTAAGTACTGGCAATTAAGCCCACTTATTTACAAGATCAGCAAGAACTCTTAGCTGCTGTGCCATCTCTCCTGCCTTATGTTGTTATATATGATAAACATTTACATTGCTAATATTTTTATTTGTCTGTTTGTAACTTTTTAAACATGCATTCCCTTTTAATAAGATGTTACTAGTGTTACAGTCTAAGCTGGGGTACTTCAGGTTACTGGAAGACCAATACAGAAGTCGAATGAATGTATAATTCTTTACAGGAATGTCAGTAAAAACCTCTGAGCTCTTTCTTTCTTCTTTGGTTGATTGTTGCAGGAGAGACAAGGTCTTAATATGTATGTCTGGCATTCCTGGAACTCATTGCATAGACTAGGCTGGCATCCATTTCAATGAGATACCATGCCTCTGTTTCTTGAGACATGAGCAATTACACTCTTCTTGCACATCAGTTTTTGTAGTTATTATTTGTTCGTCCAGTTTCTCTGTTTTGCGCTCAGTACTGTTTATCCATTTGCTTGATTCTTTCCCTTTATGTCTATTAAGTTGCGTTTCTCTTGGAAGGCTGTATCCTGTTCAAAGAGTGAAGAAACGACAGCAGGCAAGCATCATCATTCAGTTTCCTTCTAAAATGACTTGATGATTACATTACAACTTCTGTGTGAGGAAATAAGTTGGAGAACCACCAGAATTATACGAATGCATTATCAATGAAGTACAAATTTACAGTATTGTCATTATTGTGCTTTCTCTTGTATACTTGTTGGCATATTTTAGGATGGAATGAATTATCATGATGTGCATATGAACTTCAATTGGGAAGAGGGAACTTTACTGGATCCTTTCCATTATGATCTCCTCCCGGAAGGCATGCTTGAGACTGACAACAACCTCACTGATATAGGTAAGACAGTGAATTTTGGCTCACCTTTTAAACAAGGAGGCAACTGCAGTTGTTGTGGTTGATTCTCTTATGTAATTTCAGTTTTGAGCAAGAAGGAATGAGTGAATAAATACAGCATGGTTCTAAGGGTCTCTGAAGATAGTAACTTAAATTTTGCCTAACTTACAATAATATATCACAGTCTTCTGGTACATATTTTAGGCTACAGTTGGGAAGACCATACTATTGAAGAATATTGTCAAGATTCTAGAAGAAATGAAAGGTAATTTTCATGTGCATGCTGATATAAATATGCCTCTGAAGAAATTTTAATGTGCCCCACAAGTTTTAAAGAAAATCAGCTGTGTAAAAAAAGAAAGCACTACTTTAAGTGCATTAATCATTATTAAATTCTCATAAATCCATGTACCTAAGAGTTGGGTTATCCAATTTGTGCCTGCAAGGCATTCCTCTAAGAAAGAATGCACTGTCTTCACAGACATTACAATTTGAATGTTAGCTACTCTGTAGAAATGCCAAATTGTTTAGTCTCATGCCACTGAGATATTTCAGAATTTATCCACCTTGCATATGTGATAAATAGA
The DNA here is from genome assembly GCF_030254825.1 of Meriones unguiculatus. NCBI lineage: Eukaryota > Metazoa > Chordata > Mammalia > Rodentia > Muridae > Meriones > Meriones unguiculatus. Next base: position 2,213,642 of record NW_026843580.1, on the reverse strand, counting down.
TGTCCCAAACCTCTCATAAGTGCTATAAGAGTAACATTGCTAACTTTAATAAGGGTCAGTGTATAATTGTCAAGAATATGGTTCACGAGTGTCTATGAACAACAAAGAGTCAAAGGGTGTGAACATGAAACCCTTTCATTTGTTATTTTTCTTTTAGTAAGTATATCATTTGTCCAAATGGATGCAAGTCATATGATCATAGGGATATTGAAAGAAGCAGCATAGCTCTTTCCCAGAACAATTAGAAGATCTGTAGTAGTCCCCACTTTGAGCAGACTTTCTGAATGTGATACAAGTTTACAGTTAATTTATTAACTATTAATCGATTAAAAAGTGAAAGAAAGTTTACTGTCTTACCAACAGTAGTGAGTCTCTAGTAGGTCTCTGGTATCACATCATTGTAGAAACTCTGCTGGGAAGGATCCAGCCAAGACTACTTTCCCTGAGTGAATTTTACATGCCTATCATAGGTCATTTCTTTTTATACCATCCCATACATGTGTTATAACAGAAAGCATGATAGTGAAAACACAATAAATATATACTTCCTTCAGTTGCTTATTATTAATAAGTGAATTGAAAATTCCTATCACATTCAGAAAGTATCTAAGCGAGGGGATATGAATAAACTAAACTAATATAAATAATTAGTCTTCCAACTATATTGGGAATACATCTACAAAAGCATACTGCAGAAAATGTCTGTGAGTAGTACTAGGAATCTGGAAATTCTCCTGTTTGTTCTGGTTCATTTTACAAATGTAACATGACTCATAGTACAGGAAAACTTATTAATGCAATCAGTGTGGTAAAGCTGAGATTTTCCAGTTCTCTTTGAATAAGTGAAAAATCTCCTATGGAAAAAAGATGCTATAATGTGAGCCATGGAATAAATAAATGCTCTTAGCATCACAGGTATGTTCAAAGCTGCAAAACATCCATAATGAAAGGGAAAACTCTGAATTTAAACAAAGTGAAAAATCTGTAAGTTCTACTTTTGGTTTAAAATTAGACAAAACTGTGACACTAATTCACATACATAAAAAATCATTAGTGTAATAAATGTAGTAAACCTTATATATCTACCAATTATCTTTGCAGGAATGAACTAACATATACTAAAGAGAAACCCTATGAATTTAATCAGTATGATAAAACCTCTGCACATGACAGTGATATTGAAAAGCAGGAAGGAATTCATACTAGAGAGACATCCTTCAAATATAATAAATGTGATAAAGCTTTTGAGTGTCCTAGTAGTCTCCAAATACATCAAATAACACATACTGGAGAGAAACCCTATGAATGTAATCAATGTGATAAAACCTCTACACATGACAGTGATATTGAAAAGCATGAAGAAATTCATACTGGAGAGACATCCTACAAATGTAATCAATGTGATAAAGCTTTTGAGTGTCCTAATAGTCTCCAAATACATCAAATAACACATACTGGAGAGAAACCCTATGAATGTAATCAATGTGATAAAACCTCTGCACATGACAGTGATATTGAAAAGCATGAAGAAATTCATACTGGAGAGACATCCTACAAATGTAATCAATGTGATAAAGCTTTTGAGTGTCCTAATAGTCTCCAAATACATCAAATAACACATACTGGAGAGAAACCCTATGAATGTAATCAATGTGATAAAACCTCTGCACATAACAGTGATATTGAAAAGCATGAAGAAATTCATACTGGAGAGACATCCTACAAATGTAATCAATGTGATAAAGCCTTTGAGTGTCCTAGTAGTCTCCAAATACATCAAATAACACATACTGGAGAGAAGCCCTATGAATGTAATCAATGTGATAAAACCTCTACACATGACAGTGATATTGAAAAGCATGAAGAAATTCATACTGGAGAGACATCCTACAAATGTAATCAATGTGATAAAGCCTTTGAGTGTCCTAGTAGTCTCCAAATACATCAAATAACACATACTGGAGAGAAACCCTATGAATGTAATCAATGTGATAAAACCTCTACACATGACAGTGATATTGAAAAGCATGAAGAAATTCATACTGGAGAGACATCCTATAAATGTAATCAATGTGATAAAGCTTTTGAGTGTCCTAGTAGTCTCCAAATACATCAAATAACACATACTGGAGAGAAACCCTATGAATGTAATGAGTGTGGTAAGGCTTTTTCAAAACATAGTACTCTCCAAATTCATGAAAGAATTCATACCAGAGAAAAACCCCACAAATGTAATCAGTGTGATAAAGCCTTTTCAAAATACAATCACCTCAAACTTCATAAAAGAATTCATAGTGGGAAAAAAATCTACAAATGTAGTCAATGTGATAAAGCCTTTGTGTATAAAAATAGTCTCCAAAAACATGAAAGAACACATACTGGAGAGAATCCTTACAAATGTAGTCAATGTGATAAAGCCTTTGTGTTAAATAATAGTTTCCAAAAACATCAAAGAACACATACTGGAGAGAAACCCTACAAATGTAGTCAATGTGATAAAGCCTTTGTGTGTTCTAGTAGTCTCCAAAAACATCAACGAACACATACTGGAGAAAAACCCTATGAATGTAATCAGTGTGGTAGGGCCTTTTCACAACACAGTCATCTCCAAATTCATGAAAGAATTCATACTGGAGAAAAACCCTACAAATGTAATCAATGTGAGGAAGCCTTTTCGATTCATAGTAGTCTCCGAATACATCAAAGAACACATACTGGAGAGAAACCGTACAAATGTAATCAATGTGATAAAGCCTTTGTATGTCTAAGTAATCTCCACATACATAAAATAATACATACTGGAGAGAAACCGTACGAATGTACTCAATGTCAGAAAGCCTTTTCATGTCGCCAGGATCTTCAAAAGCATCAAAGATCACATACAGGAGAGAAACCCTACAAATGTAATCAATGTGATAAAGCTTTTTCACGACACAGTAATTTGCAAGTACATAAAAGAACACATACTGGAGAGAAACCCTACAAATGTAATCAATGTGATAAAGCCTTTTCACAATTCAGTCATCTCCAAATTCATAAAAGAACACATACTGGAGAAAAACCCTACAAATGTAATCATTGTGATAAAGCATTTTCACACCAAAATAAATTCCAAATTCATGAAAGAATTCATACTGGAGAAAAAAATGTAATCAATGTAACAAAGCCTATGTAGTCTCTAAATACATCAAAGGACACATACTGGAGGGAAACCCTAAAAATGTACTTAATGTCAGAAAGCCTTTTCAGGTCACCATGAACTTCAAAGGCATGAAAGAGTTCATACAGATGTAATTAATGTGATAAAGCATTTATTATTGCCCTTCAAAGTCATGCAAGAGTTCGTGTTGTAGAGAAACCCTACAAATGCAATCAATGTGATAAAGCATTTTCACAAGACAGAAATATGTAACTACATAAAAGAACACATTGTTGAGAAACCCTACAAATGTAATCAATGTGAGAAAGTGTTTTCAAAACATAGTCATCTCAGAATGCACAAAAGAACACATACTGGAGAGAAACCCTAAGTATGTAACCAGTATGGTAAAGCCTTTGCATGTTATTGGTCTAAAGGCATGAAATAACACATAATGAGGAGGAAACCTGTGAATACATTTAACATGATGAAGCTTCTGTACATTTCTATATTCTTCATTATCATGAAAAAATTTATACTGGGGAGAAACTATGAATGTATTGAATATGATAAATGCAATCTTTGCATTAGCATGTATTTTGTAGAGACGTAATGGAGGGCTGGATAGGAGGACTAGCTGCAACAGTCAAAAGGCAAGAGATGAAGCCAGAAGAAAAGTTTACATGATATTTTTGCTTTCATTTAGGTTCTGTGTTTGTATCATGAGGAAGTACAAAGATGAACTGTGACCTGGGTTCTTCAACCAGATGTACCTCTTGATTACCTTAGTTGGCTTGTATTAGAGAATTTACCTGAAGCAAAAGAGAGGCAAGTTACAACCTAAAATGGTACCTCAAAAGTGATTTTGTTGCTGAAAACAGCTAAGAATGTTGTCTTTTAGAAGAATGTGAGAGATATCAGGACTTTCAATGGCAAAAGAGATAGAAAGCTATACCCAGAGCTTCATCATCTATTCTTTTATGACCTGGAAGATTGGAGTGCTGAGATTAATGCAGAGATTTCAGTGTGAAAGGAACTCTAAGGAAAATTAAGCTAGAGGTCCCAAAATGTTTGTTACTTTGCCCATTTCCTACAAAATTAAGGCAGAAGTTAAAATAATGTACAGCTTTTTTTTTAAGACAAATTATTGTTTTTGCTTGATGGTTATTGCTGATGAATTATTAAGCTATACAGTGAAAATGAGCAATAATTGGGGTAGAAAATGTGAAGTCTGTGTTATGTTCAGCAAAACAGTACGTAATTTTCAGTTAGCAGTCAAATGCTGAAGCAGAGGCTGGAAGTTTCAAGGAGATCAGAGAAAATCTACTTCTCCTACCAGAGAAGGCCCTTGCTCTGGATTGGAAGCCTAAAAAGGTGCCCTCAGTGTAACAGTCCATCCTCTTCAGCCTTGAATTAGTGCAAGGGGAAAGCTAAGTGATTTCTGTTCGAAGGAATGTTAAGCTGAACCTGCTACAGCTGTCATTCAGGCATGGTATGGTCTGTAACAATTTAGAAGCCAAACAGGACAGGATCAGCCATTTTGTACTGGTTGTGGGAAGAAGAAAGTTTCAACATTTAAAGGCCATGGATTCTGCCTGTGTGGTTTCAGTTCAGGCCTCTCACACCTATTCATGTTTGTCAGAGTCAGAGCCCCAGGGGGAGACTACAAGAGTTAATTTCATGAAGCTTTGCGGATGAATCCTAGGTTGACTTTTGAGACCACAAAGTATTGAGATACCCAAGCTATGAGGCATCTGCTCTGGAGAGCTGCAGACAGGGAGTGGCCATATTCAAAGAGAGAAGTTGCAGGGAAAATGAGCCAAATAAGTCCTTTGAATTTGAAGCCCCATGTATCTCAGTAAGAGAAGCATGATTGGGCGTTCACCCTGCTTGGGTTCAGTCTTTAACTTTTGTTTTGGGTTCGGTCTTTCCTTGGTTCAATCTCTCCCCACTATATTCCTATGCTTTTGTTTTGTAATGGGGGGGTTGAAGGAGTGGGCTTCAGTTGGGATATATAATGACTAAACTGTGAAGAACAAAAATAAAAATTATAAAAATGAATTTGTATTTTGTGCACTGTATGTTGGAAAGATATATTTTTATTTTATAATATGTTTTGGTCAAGAGATTTCTTTGGGTGTCAGAAGAGACTTTATACGTTTGCGACTTTGTTGAACATTGTTGGGACTTGTAAACTGCAAGGATGATTGAAGATAGAATAAACGATTTTAACCATGGGATGACCATGAACCTACAGTGACCAGGGTCAGAATGGAAATCCTCCTAGTCAGAATGATGTCTTTGAACACTTATCTCTGCTTGTTAGCTTTTCGGGGGTGCTTAGGAAACCATAAGTAGGCAGAGCCTTTCTGTGGGAAATGGCTCACTGGAGGTGGGATTTGAGTGCCTAGCACCTCTCCCCACTTCCTGGTCATCCTGTCTATTTTCTTTTGGTTGAAACTGACAAGCCAGCTTCCTTCTCATGTTGCCTTGCCTTCACCATTATAGACTGTTTGTAAACCTCATAAGATACAGTAGAAACAATTGCCATCCAATGCTAAGGCATTTTGCTAGCCTGATGTATATATTTTTCTTTTCATTGTTCTTTAACTTTTGTTTTTAAAAGGCGAGTTTACTGTGTGAAATCTTCGTTATCCTCAAAGTAGATACGTCAACTAAAGCTGTCCTTGAACTCCGTTTTTTGTTTGTTTGTTTGTTTGTTTTTGTTTTTTTAATGAATGAGTCTATACATATATATGTCCATCACTTGTGATGTGTCAGAAGATGGCCTGCAAATCCCAGGATTTGGAATTACATATTTAAATAATGCCAATTGAGCTCATGTCCTCTCCAAGATGAACCAGAATGATCAGCAGCTGAGCCAACTTCCCTGTCCTGTGTTGTTTATTTATGGTCAGTATTAACATTGGTAATGCTTTTACCTGTCCATCTGTAACTGTTGAAATACATGTTCTATTTGAGTAAGATCTTGATAAGATAAAAGTTTAAACTGGGACACTTCAGGCTTCTGGAAGATGAATACAGATGTGTAATGAATGAATGGGAGTTTGTAGGGACTTCAATGTAGACCACTTCTTTCTACCCTTTTTGTTTGATTGTTGCTGGAGATACAGTGCCTTATGTACTGCTGCCTGGCCTGGAACTCATTGCATAGACCGGGCTGGCATGCAACTCAATGAGATATGCCTGCCTCTGCCTCCTGAGTGTTGGGATTAAAGGCAAGAGAAAACACACCCAGCCTCCGAAACATTCTTTTTTATAGTAATCATTCAAATTATTTCTCTGACATGTACCCCCTACTGGGGATCTTTTGGCTACACTCTATTTTTGTTTAATAGGCATTTTTTTCTTACAAGGTTCTATCTTATTCAAAAGGCAACAGAAATGACAGGTCTGAAAATCTGCATGAATGTAGGTAAGGGGGCCAAGCCTTCACATGTCGCAGTAGTCTTCAAAAATCATGTAAAAATTCATGTTGGAAACACTATGAATATAATTAGCATGGTAAAGCCTTTGAACATCACAGTCAAGTTCTAACACATAAAAGAACTCATTGAGGAGAGAAACCTTATGAATATTGTCACTTTGATAAAGGCATTGAACTTTTTAGCAGTCTTCAGAATCACAAAGAAATCCATACTGGAGTTAAAACCTACAGATGTAGGCCATGTGGTAATGCGTTTGTATGTTACAGTTATGATCAACTACAGGAAATAACTCATACTGGAGAGAAACCCAATAATTATAAGCAATGTGGTAAAGCCTTTGCACATCACAGTAATCTTCAAAGACATGAAATATTCATATTGAAGAGTAACCCTATGAATGTAATAAGTGTGGTAATATTGCACACCTGGCTTTTTAAATTATGAAAATTTCATAAAAGCTTTAAACTTTTAGTGTATAGTCAGTTTGTTAAACATGTGCATTATCCCAGTAGTTTTTGTGGAGCTGACAGAAGTCAAATTGAAGGGAATCTGTGGCTATGAATGATTTGTTAAGATCATTAACCTCAGCATCTGCTTTGATACCCAGCTGGGTGGAGTCTTTCAGAGGCCCTCTGTGGTAGGCTCATGTCTTGTTCCCTGTTTTCTCCCTCTTCCATTGTCTGCCCCTTTGCCTTTCTGAATGAGGATTGATCAGGTTCCTCCTTGCTTAGCTTTCTTGGGTGTACAGATTTTAGTATGTTTATCCTATATTATATGTCTAATATCAACTTATGAGTGAGTATATACCATGTATGTCTTTCTGCTTCTAGGATACCTCACTCAGGATGATCTTTTCTAGATCCCACCATTTGCCTGCAATTTCATGAATTCTTTGTTTTTGATTGCTGAGTAGTATTCCATTGTGTAAATGTACCACAATTTCTGTTTCAGTTCCACAAGTGAGGGACATCTGGTTTGTTTCCAGGTTCTGGCTATTACAAATAAAGCTGCTATGAACATGATTGAGCAAATGCACTTGTTGTATATTTGAGCAACTTTTGTATATATGTCTAGGAGTGGTATAGCTGGATCTTGAGGTAGCACTATTCCTAATTATCTGAGAAAGCACCAGATTGGTTTCCAAAGGAGTTGTACAAGTTTACATTCCATCCAGCAATGGAGTAGGATTCCTTTCTCCACATCCTCTCCAGCATGTGTTGTCACTTGAGTTTTTGATCTTAGCTATTTTGATGGCTATAAGGTGAAATATCAGGGTCCTTTTCATTTGCAGATGCTGAGACTCAAAGCCAAACTTTAGGCAGAGTGCAGGAAATCTTATTGAAGGGGGAGAAAGAAAGACTTGGAAGGGACAGGATCTCCACAAGGAGAGCATCAGAACCAAAATATCTGTGCACAAGGGTCTTTTGTGAGACAGATACTCCAAATAAGGACCATGCATGGAGATAACCTAGAAGCCCTGAACAGAGGTAGCCCATGGCAGATCAGTATTCAAGAGGGTTACCCAGTAATAGGAACAGGGACTGTCTCTGACATGAACTCCATGGCTGGTTCTTTGAACACCTCCACCAGAGGGGTGAGCAGCCTTACCAATTCCACACAGGAAGACAATGAAGCCAGTCCTGATGAGACCTGATAGACTAGGGTCAGATGGAAGGGGAGGAGGACCTCTACTATCATTGGACTCAGGGAGGGGCACAGGAGAAGAAGAGGGAGGGAGGGTGGGATTGAACTGGTATTCGGGGATATATCTGGGATACAAAGTGAATAAACAGTAATTAATAAAAATAAATCATTAATCAGCACACAGTTCATACGAGACTATTATGGATAAAAAAATTGAAAAGCGTCAATCTGTTCAAACATTAGCATGCTTGCTTTTATTTTGTTTGTACATAAAATCTCAAATGGACAAAACCCTTGTGAAATTAAGCAATCAGCTATTGTGAATTGTTTTAGAGTAAACACTAATATCTGTCAAGCTCTTGCTTGAACACATAATACATCTCAAAGAAGAAAAAGATTTTAAACTGCTGCTGTGAACTCATGATGAGGATATAGATGAAACTACTTGATATAGACCAGGCTGGACATGCACTAACACATTCACCTGCCTCTGCCTCGCAAGTGCCGGGATTTTGTTTTTGTTTGGTTTGCTTTTCAGTTTTTCATTTTCTTTTCAGATAGGGTTTGTTCATAACAGCTCTAGCTGTCCTGGAATTTACTCTGTAGAAACAAACCTTCTCAGAGGGCTAGTGTTGCTCTTTACTTTAATTATTAAAAGAGAGAGATACAATGATAATCAGAGGGCTCCATCCGTGTAAATATGGCATGATATAGACTTATAGCAGGATTAAACATCCCTCTCCCCCGTGTCTTCTGGCTGCCACCATGATCTCTTGACCCTGAACCTGAGAATCCAGGGTTCGATTCCCTCTACCTCTTTTCCTTTAGAGGCCCTCTCCACAACCAGAGGCCCATGGAAGTTTAAGAATTAAGTTGTACATAAAAAGAGTCATTTTCAATTTTAATTTCTTTTTATTTTTCCCTGCAACCAGCCTGGAAGTTTTAGAGTTGGTGTATATAAAGAGGGAGCAGCAGCAGCAAGGCTACCGGCCTGAAAGCCGAAGAGTTAAAGTATATAGAGAAACCCAGCCACCAGCAGTTCATCCCTGGCTCTGAGACCTGCCTTGCTTTTTCCCTGTGTGCTGGAGCTGTTTGGTCTCTGGCAATAGATTGTTTAGCAAGTTTGGGTAGCTGTGCTTTTGTCAGTTGCTCCAATGTAGAAAATCTTAGGGAACAATTTGAAGTTTCAAAAAGTTCACTTTTAATAGTTGAGCTAGGAACTCTTTTTTCTTTATTTTTTCATTCCTTCTTTCAATCTTCTCTCCCTTCCTCTCTCTCTCTCTCTCTCTCTCTCTGCACTTGGTTGTACCAAACCTGCAAAGAGAAACCCCATTTCAAATAAGCTGAAACTAAAATAATAATAATAATAATAATAATAATAATAATAATAATAAGCCTGCCTGGCATACAGAAGGAGTTCCACCACAATTATGTTTATTTGATCTTACTTTTATTGTCTGTCTTCCTCTTTGTTTATCAAAACTACACAGAAAAACCACACCCCAAATAAGCCAAACTAACTAACTAACTAACTAACTAACTAACTATATATATATATATATATATATATATATATATATAGTCTTTCTGTCATAGGAGGACTTCCAGCACAATCGTCTTTTTCATTTTGTTTTATGTTTTAATTACAAATAATTAAGATGACATCAGTTCATTGCTGCTCTGACTTAGGTTTGCCCTGTCACAACAATATGTTTTTCAGTCCTGTTTTCTCTCTCTGTGAATCCACATTTCATTTATTTTTATTTTTTGTTTCACATACAGTATGTCTAGGTGAGGGTATTGGGTCTCCTGGAGCTAGAGTTAGAGACACTTGTAAGCTGATGTTCATAAAGCCCTATCCTTACACTCAGATCTCCAAACACATTATCTCACTGTTTGGCTCCAGGACTTCTTCCTGAGCACTGCCATGACAGTAATGAGCTCATCCAAATTATTTGAAGTCATTGTTGCTGTTGCTTTTATATAGAATAAACAGGGAGACCTACACAGAAATCTAGCACTGTCAAAGAGCAAAGGAGACTTCTCTGGCACTGGGAATTTACATAGATTGGTGTTGAGTCTGTGTGTATGTCCTTTTATATTTAATGTGCATTTCTTTAAAACTGTTATTACTCCTGTGGTGGTGCTATAGTGGCGTCTCCCGAGCCCTGACCCTGATCCCAGTTCCTGGGTCTGTGCAATGCTGCTGAATTTGCTGTTAGACTTCTTGTCTCTCTGTAGCTTGTTGCTGAATTGTTCTTGATTGGCTGGTTTTGACTTTATTATTTATATTGTGTGTTGATGTTTTGCCTGTCGACTTGCCTGCCTGCCTTCCTACCAGTATTCTCATAGTCCCCGTGTGTAAGTTTCACATTTAGAGTTAGAATTTGTTCAGGGAGATAGATAATGTCCATGCTGGGGCAACTGCCACCAGACAGGCTCTAATTCAATGTTTGTTTTTTTTAATTATTTGTTTATTGTTTTTGTTTGTTTGTTTTGAAACAGGGCTTCTCTGTGTAACCTTGGTTTTGTAGACCATGCTGGCCTGGAACTCACAGAGATCCATTTGCTTCTGATTCCCTGAGTTCTGGGGTTACTGTCATGTGCCAGCATGCGTGGCCTAGGTTTTAATTTTATTTCTTGTTTGGTTGAGACAAGATTTTAAGACAACAGCTCTCTATCTTGTGCTGTAGGCCTGGCTATCTTTTATGTCAAGTAGTTGCCACAGCACAGTTTTTTTCATGCCTTGAAGATTTCTCCAGTTTATTTATTTATTTACTCATTTATTTTTATTGTATGTGTGTTGGTGTGAGGGTGTCAGATGACCTGGAACTGGAGGTACTGGAGGTTGTAAGCTGCCATGTGGGTACTGTGAGTTGAGTCTGGGATCTATGGAAGAGCTGATAGTGCTCTTAACCACTGAGCCACCTCTCCAGCCCCCAAATTTATTTATTATTTGTTCACTAGTTATTTATTTATTAGAGAAAAAATCTCCCTCTACATAATCTCTGTCTCTGTGTGTCTGTGAGAGACAAAAGATAGAGACAGAGCTACATTTTAAAATTAAATTAAATGGACAATAAGGTAACAAGAAATTAAAAATAAACTTTGGTTTTTTGTTTTTGTTTGTTTGTTTTTGTTTCTTTTTTTTTCTCTTCAGAAACGGTTTCTTTGTAATGTTCATGACTGTCCTGCAACTTTCTCTGTAGACCAGTCTGGCCTTGAAACAAAGAGAAGGCCTGCCTCTGCCTTTCGTTTGTTTGTTATATTCCTTCCCCTATGCAGTCAAGCAAGGGCTTCTCTGTATGGTGCTGGCTGTCCTAGAACTCACTCCAAACTAGGCTGGACTCAAACTCAGAGGTTGATTGGCCTCTGCCTCCCAAGTGCTGGAATTCTGTTTGTTTGTTTGTTTGTTTGTTTGTTTTTCTGTGCAGTTGAGGGTTTCTCTGTGTAGTCCTAGAACTCAGTCTGGAGACTGGGCTGGACATTTTGTCTTTTTTTTCCTTTCCTGTCTTTATTTTATTTTGTTAAAGACAGGGAGTTAAACATATATGTTGTTTTTCTTTTCATGTAGAGAGGGTACTATGTAGATTAGGAGTGCTTCCTCAAAATTCTGCACATGCAAATTTGATTTAAGTTCCAGTCCTGTAGAGAGGCTAGTACACAGAACAAAAAAAAATGCCTTGAATAGTATGTCATATGCCTGCTTCCATATTGGTGAGGTCAGGAGCCATGATGGCTGACATCCTCATGGTGGCTTCATTGGGAAGAGGTCAACAGCCAAGCCCTAGGCCAAACAGTTACTGGACCATTTTGAACAATTGTGATTCAAACACCCCCATACAGACAGTGGGGGGAGAGAGAGGAGAAAGAAAGACATACATCACACACAGAGATCCTCTCTCTCTCTTACACACACACACACACACACACACACACACACACACAGGGCTTCAGTGTAAAGCCTTGGCTGTCCTGGACTCACTTTGTAGACCAGTCTGACCTCCAACCCACAGTAATCTGTTTGCCACCCTGAGTGCACCCCTATGTCCAGATGTCAGGACATTTATTGATCATCAGCAATGGATTCCTTCACTACTCCTTGCTAATATCAGCTACTGTTAAAGCTGGAAAGCTTTCACTCCTTGTTGTCCATCCCTTTCTGTACTGTGATTATTACAGTTTTAGATAAAAGGCAAAAGATATGTAGTTCTAATTAATCTACCCAAGCCATAAAATGAATTTCTTTGCATCTGTAAATTGCTCCCCATTCTAGCTCCTGTCTCTCCTGCAAGGTACTCAGATAATGAGTTATGTTTTTTCAGCTGACAAGTTCTCATCTGGAGGAATCAGTCTTTCCTGAGAATGAGATTCCAGGAAAAAAATTGAATTTTATGCAGTCTACATGTTTGCCTATGTGATAGAAATGTCTCCTTAGAATATCCTTATTACTAGCAGGCAGGCAGGTTTCAGCAATGACAGAGTGAGGCCTGAGGAGCTTTAAGGTCCACTTGGAAACCACCAAGTATGGGCCTCTAGGGTGCTGTCACTAAGAGTTACATGTAGTTACCAAGAAAAAGTAGAAAACTTGGACCCAGCACAGCTGAGTGGATACAGACAATGCTGGAAGAGGCAGCTCATCCTCACATAAACCCCAAGCATTCCTCTTTGGCCTTTTCATCCTCTTCCTTTATCATACAAAGCTCACTCCCTAATAATTCATGCACAATCCACAGCTTTCTGTAAATGCCTGATTTCTCCAGCCTTATCCTGACTTCTATTTGAACTCCACATTTCTCTGACAATAACACCATGTCAACTCCGCCACTCAGGGCTCCTGACAATGCTTTGCAGGCATCTGGAAATCAACATAGGAACCTGTTCAAATCAGTTGGTCTTCATGCCTGCAGGTTCCTTTCTCTTCCTACAGTAGGCATAAACCCCAGGAAGGGTATACCTGATTTGTTTCGTTGTAGGCTTCCATTGCTGCATATTTACCCCGTCATATAAACTCAGTCTTGTGGCTTTTTTCTAATTGTCAGCCACTTGTTAAAGACTTGTACTGTCAGTTTCTCTCCTGATCTTTTTATTTTTTTGACAACTTCCCTCATTTTGAGAACATCCAGTGTTCTTAACCTCTGAGCCTTCTCTCCTGCCACCTGCTTTCTGGTTTCATTGTTAACACAGTTCTCTCTCTCTTTTTGTTTATTTGTTCTTGTTTTTTTGAGACAGTGTTTCTCTGTTTATAGCCCTGGTTGTCTGGAACTTGATTTGTAAGGCTGACTGTCCTTGTGTTCACAGAGATCCGCCTACTGCTGCCTCCCAAGTGCCAGGATTAAAGGCTTGTGCCACCACACAAGGCAACACGGTTCTCACAGCTAATGGGAGTAAAGATACCAAAAGAATTTGTTGAAACCGGTCAGAATCCAGTAAGGTTTTTATCAGGAACATTTCCAAAATTTACATTTATAGTTTTCCTTTCATTATGGGTGTCTTGCACCTTTGGAGACAGCTGTCATGGTAAAAACATATACTACATGGATCACTTATAACATCTTTTTCTGTACGAGGTTTTTCACATGTGTGAAGACAAACGGGAAATCTCAGAGCTTTACCACACTGATTACATTCATAAATTCTCCTCTACTGTGGGTCATACTACATGTGTAAAGTGAACCAGGATAAACAGAGGAAGTTGTACGTGCCTAGAACTTATAGGGATTTTTATCTACTGTGAATTTGTGGATATATTCTCAATTAAACTGGTAAACTAATGAATTGTATTAGGTTATTAGAGGTCTCCCATTTTGTGTAGGCTTTTTAAATATGAGACAAAATTGTAATTAATTTATTATTGCTGCTAATGACTGGATAACAAAGTATAATTTATAGTGTTGTCACTATCATGCTTTCTGTTGGACACATGTATGGAATAGGTTAAAATGCAATGACCTATGGTAATGTGCATGTGAAATTCACTCAGCAAGAGAGGGCTGTGCTGGATCCATCCCAGAAGAGTCTCTACAAAGATATGATGCTGGATACCTACAAGACCATCACTGCTATTGGGAAAACAGTAAAATTTCTTTCAACGTTTTATTAATAATTCATTAATACTTAACACCAATTTAATTGTACATTTATACAACATTCAGATAGTCTACTCAAAGTGGTGACTACTTTATATCTTTTAGTTGTTCTGGGAGGTATATCACTTTTTTCAATATCCCTATGCTCACATGCCTTGTATCCACAATAGCAGGCCTGTGTCACCATGTCTGGCTGAGGTGGCTTCAACCTCACTTAGTGATTTCTTAGAAAGATGAGTTGAGTAAGATGAGCAGGTACATTCAACTCTATTGAAAACTAAATTATCTCTGTGAGCCTGCATTTCACTATCTCTAGAATAAGGACAGACACTGCCCAAGTCCCTAAATCAGTCATACCAGATTGAGTGACAACAAAAATCAATTTTGCCCATATTTGCCAGAGAGTGGAGTTTAAGGCAGGAGGGCTGCATTTGATGGGAGCCTTCTTCTGTTACTGGAATTAGGAGCAGAGCTGGATACATAACCAGACAATGTCATCCATTCATCCTCAATAAGCCAATTGAAAGAACCAAATTAGCTGGTTGTGATGTACCCAACTATTATACAAGTCATCTGCAGGAAAGATCAGCAAATCTCTCTGATGTTCTTGAAGGCTTATATACTGAGTTCCCAGTCAGCCAGTGATTTCTGGTAAGACTATTCTTTTAAACAATAAAAAAAAAAGAGAAAAAAAGAAACAGAAAGAAAATTAATGCTGAAAATCAGAAATATATTTATCCAGTGTGACTGAATTGGAACAGTGGTGAATATAAAAGCCAACAGATACATGCACAACAAAGTAATCTAACCAAGCAGTATAAGAAATTTACACCCATACCTTAAACAGGACGCCATCCTCAGCTCCTGTATCTTCTTCAATATATTTATTCAAATAAGTTACAAATGCTTCAGAAGCAGAAACAGCTTCTGAAGTCTCAGTATTTCCCAGAGTATGATTCTGGGGAAATCTGAATGTCATGCAGTCTGCTGTTTCACTAATTGCCATCCCAAGGAAGAGATATAAATGCCTTGTTAGAATATCCTTTTCTTCCCAGGGAGGCAGGGTTCATGGAAGACTGGGCCAGGACTGCCATGGACTGAGCACAGGGTGCTCTCACTGGCAGCTCCATTGTAGTTTCCAAGAATAAAGAAAGAGAAGACAAAGAGAAGACCTGCAGAAGGCTGTTCCGCCGTAGCTGGGTGGATACAGTGAGTACAGTAGTCAGCTTGTCTTCAGGTCCACCCAGAGCATTGCCCTCTGGCCTTTTGATCTTTTTGCATTTATGTGTAAACCATGCAACCTAAAAGCTCATCTGAGCTCCGCAGCTCTTTGTAAATGCCTGATTGCCCGAGCCTTACAGTGACTACTGTTTAAGTCTCGGGATCTCCCAAAAGAGTCATGTGGAGTCATCACTTCTCAGGGCTCCTAACAGAATTGTACAGGCATCAGAGAGGCAGAATAGAATCCTATCTAGACTAGTCGGCCTTCATACCTGAAAATTTCTTCTCTCTCCTTGCAGCGTGCAGAAACTCCACTTCTATTGCTATTTACCACATTTGAGATAAACTCAAATTTTGGCTTTAATAAAATGACTTGTCTTGGCACTTTCTCTCCTGATCATTGTTTGCATTTTTTTCCTGCCTTTGTAAAAGATTTGTGCTCTGGAATTTTTTTAAAGCACCAGATCTAAGTTATTTTCTGATGCTGTCAATATTTCTTCTTGGTGATGATGGGTGAGGTAAAGATAAACACAGAACCAGCCATTCACACATTCCTATTAATCATATGTTCATGGGTCTAAATCAGCAGGCAAGAACACTGGCTGTTCATCCTCAGGTCCTGGTTTCAATTCCTAGCACACACCAGGCAACTTTCTGTAACTTCAGTCATGGAGGATATGATACCATTTCTGGTCCCTGCTGGTACCTGACATGCATTTGGCATACAGTGGAAAACTTACACACTTAAGTCAAATTTAATTATTAAAATAACGTACACATGATGAAATCTTTTTTACAACCTGGAGTTATGTGTGCATTTGTCTTTCACTGTTTGCAACCTGGTGTCCTAGAAAGCCAAGAGATAAACCAGATTCCCGGGACGAGCAATTATGGGCAATTCCAAGCTAACTGATGTGGGTGCTAGGAACCAAATTGGGTACACAACAGGAGCAGTGGCACTGAGAAAAAAAATCTTCACCTACCAAATATGTCATGATATGAGCAAGATCAAGATGACTGAATGTTCCTTATGACTATTGTCACTTATAGGTGATGAATGTCCCTGCTACATGGCTGTCAAATGATTCAGTGGATTTCTGTCCCTCTGTAAATAGCTGTTCAACACTGCTTCTCATTTTCACAGTTAGCACAGTTTTCTTGCTGTGAGTAAAGACCAAAAAAGAAAAAAAGGCACTATTGAGAACAAATGTACCTAGCCATAGTATATTAGTAAACTTTGTGACTATATGGACTTTTTGAGACAGGCTCTCTCAACATAGCCATAGCTATCCTGGAAAGGACTATGTGGAACAAGCTAGCCTAAAACACAGAGAAATCTATCTGATTCTGTTTCCTAAGTGTTGGGGTTACAGGTAGGAACCCATATACCCATCTGAGATTTGTTTACTTTTATGATCTATTTTTGAATCACAGAATGGAGAATGTAAACTTTGGAAAAGAAGCATCATTGTTCTGATGGATTCAAACACTTTGAAATTTTACAAAAATGTGTTCATTTCATCTGGTAAATCATTCTGTATGTTCTCACTATCTTGGCTGTTTCCTTTGCTTCATCATTTTCATCTTTTAACAAAATTTTAACTGGATGTATACAATTGTGCCATGGTGTGCACAAGCATTCAGAGGACAACTTACAGGTGTTTGTTCTCTCCTTCCTCTATGAGAGTTCGAGAGAAGAACCCCAGGTAGTCAATTTGGCTGCAAGTGGCTTCACCGCATATTAGTTGGTTTTAAAAAGTATTTATGAAAAAAAAAAGGTATTTATGTATGTGCTGGTGAGTGGGTGAGCATATACCACAGCTGAAGTGAAAGAATAAGAGAAAAAATATTAAGAGTAATATGGGTCTCCTAGGGTTCTTAGTCTTAGCAGCAACCAACTTTAACTACTGAGACAATTCTGTGACATTCATTTGTTGTTTAGAGAAAGTGTTATGAGCAAGTGATTACCCCTAAAAATAAAATAACATAATGCAAAAAAGAGATGTATATCATTTTTATTCGCAAACAGGATTTCCTCTTCAAATTATTCTGCCTTTCCTCTGTTCTTGGATAAAAATATGCTTACAATCTAAAACAGAGGCATTTTTTAAATTATAAAGTTTATTAAAACAATCTCTGGCCACTATTCTTGTGGGGATGGATCAGTGTAATGACATCATTCTAGAATTACATGTATAATTAAGTGCCACAGACTTAAACACGTATTACCATTACCTTTGCAATCCATGGGCTTACTAGGCATTAGCAGAATCCCAACTTTCGATTGTGTTCTCGTAAGACATTCGTTTCTGTAATTTGCAGGGTCTTGATTTTTATAGAAAAGATAATAAACTGGAGCCCTTCTTTCCTTAGGAGTGGAATCGTGCCAAGTCTAATTTTTGGCATCAGTGAGGCTCTTATGAATGCAGCTGTCAGGTAAGGACAGCATGTGGTCCATAAGGTAGGTTTTGACCACTTCTAAATATTCGTTAACTTAAAATGTTGAGCTACATGCAGGAGGAGAGGAGATATATTCATCAACAGCACCTAGGGGACCAGATGGTCTGAACCAGATAGCATGTTCCTTTAATTAGTTGCTCATTCATGCCCCTCCCCGCTTTAATGGGCTAATACAACAGTAGGTTTACAATTTAAAGCAAATTCTTTTTTTTCCCTTGAGGAAGAGTGGACGCTAAAACTTATCAAGTTTAAACTATTCTGATACATGGAAGGGTCTCCCACTCACAGAGCTGTTTGTAAACTTTAAAATCGACTGAGGAGGTAGGAGAGCACGTTTCAGGGGAATCACTTTTCTTCTTACTACTTTTTTAATTAATTACTTTTTAAAATAGTTTATTCACTTTGTATCCCAGCTGTAGCCCCCTCCATCTTCCCCTCCCAATCTCATCCTCCTTCCCTCCCTCATCTCATCCCATAACCCTCCCCAAGTCCACTGATAGGGGAGGTCCTCCTCCCCTTCCCTCAGACCCTACCCTATCAGGTCTCATCAGGACTGGCTGTATTGTCTTCTTCTGGGGCCTGATAAGGCTACTCCCCCCCTCAAGGAGAGGTGATCAAAGAGCCAGCCACTGAGTTCATATCAGAGATGGTCCCTGTGCCTGTCACTGGGGAACCCTCTTTGATACTGAGCTGCCAAGGGCTATATTTGTTCTAGGTTATTTCCATGCATGGTCTTTGGTTGGAATATCAGTCTCAGAAAAGACACCTGTACCCAGATTTTTGGTTCTGTTGCTCTTCTGGTCTTTCTATTTCACCCTTCTTTCCCAAGATTCCCTGCACTCTGCCCAAAGTTTGGTTAGGAGTCTCAGCATCTGCTTTCATACCTTACTGAGTAGAGTCTTTCAGAGGCCCTCTGTGGTAGGCTCCTGTCCTGTTCCTCGTTTTCTCCCTCTTCCAATGTCTGTCCCATTTGCCCTTCTGAGTGAGGATTTTCATAGGACAGATAAAAACATTATCAATGTTAATATTGACCATAAACAAACAACACAAGGGAGGGAAGATGAATCAGCTGCTAAGCATTCTAGCACATCTTGGAAAGGACATGGGCACTATTTAAATTGGGCTCACAACTATGTACAACTCCAAATCCAGGCCTTTGCAGACCATCTTCTGACTACTATAAGCACCAGACACATCACAAGTGGTGGACACCTATATGTACAAACTCATTCATTAAAAAATAAAAACAAAACAAAACAAAAAAAAACTGAGTTCAAGGACAGCTTTAGGAGACATATCTACTTTTAGGATAACCAAGGTTTCACAGAGGAAACCTGTTTTTAAAAAAACAAAAGCTACACAATAATGAAAAGAAAAACAAATAAACCATGCTAGCAAAATGCCTTAGCATTGAATGGCAATTGTTTCTACTGTATTTTATGAGGTTTACAAACAGTCTCTAATGGTGAAGGCACAGCAGCATGAAAAGGAAGATGGCTGGTCAGTTTCAACCAAAAGAAAATAGACAAGATCAGGAAATGGTGTAAGGCGATAGGCATTCAAATCCCACTTACTGAGAGGCACTCCCCCCAGAAAGACTCTGCACACTATCGGTTTTCTAAACACCCCCTGAAAAAGCTAACAAGGAGGGGTAAGTGTTCAAAGACATCAACCTGACTAGGAGGATTTCCATTCTGACCCTGGTTATTCTAGGCTCATTGTCATGCCGTGGTTAAAATAATTTATTCTATCTTCAACCACCCTGGCAGTTAGCAAAAGTCCCATTCAAAAGTTCAAAGTCTCTCTGACACCCAAAGAAATCTCTTGACCAAAACATATGAAAAAATTAAATATATATATATACATATATATATCTTTCAAGCATACAATGCACAGGATACAAATTGTTTATTTTTATTTTTGTTCTTCACAGTTTAGTCATTATATATCCCCACCAAAGCCCACTCCTTCAACTCCCCCATTACAAAACAAAAGCATAGGAATATAGTGGGGAGAGATTGAACCAAGGAAACACTGAATCTAAGCAGGACGAACACCCAATCATGCTTCTTACTGAGATACATGGGGCTTCAAATTCAAAGGACTTATTTGGCTCATTTTCCCTGCAACTTCTCTCTTTGAATATGGCCACTCCCTGTCTGCAGCTCTCCAGAGCAGATGCCTCATAGCTTGGGTATCTCAACACTTTGTGGTCTCAAAAGTCAACCTAGGATTCATCCGCAAAGCTTCATGAAATTAACTCTTGTAGTCTCCCCCTGGGGCTCTGACTCTGACAAACATGAATAGGTGTGAGAGGCCTGAACTGAAACCACACAGGCAGAATCCATGGCCTTTAAATGTTGAAACTTTCTTCTTCCCACAACCAGTACAAAATGGCTGATCCTGTCCTGTTTGGCTTCTAAATTGTTACAGACCATACCATGCCTGAATGACAGCTGTAGCAGGTTCAGCTTAACATTCCTTTGAACAGAAATCACTTAGCTTTCCCCTTGCACTAATTCAAGGCTGAGGAGGATGGACTGTTACACTGAGGGCACCTTTTTAGGCTTCCAATCCAGAGCAAGGGCCTTCTCTGGTAGGAGAAGTAGATTTTCTCTGATGATCTCCTTGAAACTTCCAGCCTCTGCTTCAGCATTTGACTACCAACTGAAAATTATGCACTGTTTTGCTGAACATAACAGACTTCACATTTTCTACCCCAATTATTGCTCGTTTTCACTGTATAGCTTAATAATTCATCAGCAATAACCATCAAAAACAATAATTTGTCTTTAAAAAAACTGTACATTATTTTTACTTCTGCCTTAATTTTGTAGGAAACGGGCAAAGTAACAAACATTTTGGGACAAAATACAACACAAATGACCTCAAGCTTAGTTTTCCTTAGAGTTCCTTTCACACTGAAATCTCAGCATTAATCTCAGCACTCCAATCTTCCAGGTCATAAAAGAATAGATGATGAAGCTCTGGGTACAGCTTTCTATCTCTTTTGCCATTGAAAGTCCTGATATCTCTCACATTCTTCTAAAAGAGAACATTCTCAGGTGTTTTCAGCAACAAAATCACTTTTGAGGTACCGTTTTGGGTTTTAACTTGCTTCTCTATTGCTTCAAGTAAATTCTCTAATCAAAAGCAACTCAGGTAATGAAGAGATCCATCTGGTTGAGTAACCCAGGTCACCGTGTAAGCAGCAAAACCATGTGTAAACCTTTTCTCCTGGCTTCCTCTCTTGCACTGTGACTATCTACCCCTCCATTACATCTCTACAAAATACATGATAATGCAAAGATTGGATTTTTCATATTAAATACATTCATAAAGTTTCTCTTCAGTCTGAATTCTTTCATGATAATGAAAAATATAAAAATATACAGAAGCTTCATCATATTAAATATATTCATAGGGTTCCTCCCAGGTTTATTTCATGCCTTTGAAGATCAATGTGACATGCAAAGGCTTTACCACACTGGTTACATATTTAGGTTTCCTCTTCAGTATGTGTTTTATTATGTCTTTGGAGATTACTTTGACATGTAAAGGCTTTATCACATTGATTACATTTGTAGGGTTTTTCTCCGGTATGAATTCTTTTATGAAGCTGGAAATTACTAAATTGTGAAAAAGCTTTATCACACTGATTACATTTGTAGGGTTTCTCTCCAGTATGTGTTCTTTTATGTATTTGCATACTATTGTGTTGCGAAAAAGCTTTACCACATTGATCACATTTGTAGGGTTTTTCTCCTGTATGAACTCTTACATGCCTTTGAAGATAAGTGCGATATAAGTATGATTTATCACATTGATTACATTTATAGGGTTTCTTTCCAGTATGAATTTTTTCATGCCTTTGAAGATCACGGTGATGTGAAAAGGCTTTCTCACACTGATTACATTTATAGGGTTTTTCTCCAGTGTGTGTCACTTTATGTATTTGGAGTTTACTCTGACATGCAAAGGCTTTATCACATTGATCACATCTGTAGGGTGTTTCTCCAGTATGTATTCTTTTATGGATTTGGAAATTACTATGGCGTGAAAAGGCCTTACCACACTGATTACATTTGTAGGGTTTCTCTCCAGTACGTATTCTTTTATGTACTTGCAAATTATTGTGTTGCAAAAAAGCTTTATCACATCGATTACGTTTGTATGGTTTCTCTCCAGTATGACTTCCTTCATGTCTTCGAAGATCACGGCCATGTGAAAAGGCTTTCTCACATTGACTACATTTGTAGGGTTTTTCTCCAGTATGAATTCTTTTATGAAATTGGAGATGACTGCATTGTGAAAAGGCTTTATCACATTGATCACACTTGTAAGGTTTCTCTCCAGTATGTGTTCTTTGATGTATTTGCATACTACTGTGTTGCGAAAAAGCTTTACCACATTGATTACATTTGTAAGGTTTCTCCCCTGTATGAATTCTTTCATGCCTTTGAAGATGAGGGCGATATAAAAATGATTTATCACAATGATTACATTTGTAGGGTTTCTCTCCAGTATGAATTCTTTCATGCCTTTGAAGATCATAGTGCTGTGTAAAAGCTTTCTCACATTGGTTACATTTGTAAGGTTTCTCTCCAGTATGTGTCATTTTATGTATTTGGAGTTTACTGTGACGTGCAAAGGCTTTATCACATTGATCACATTTGTAGGTTGTTTTTCTAGTATGTGATCTTTTATGGATGTGGAGATTACTATGTTGTGAAAAGGCCTTATCACACTGATTACATTTGTAGGGTTTCTCTCCAGTATGTGTTCTTTTATGATGTATTTGCAAACTCTTGTTTTGGGAAAAAGCTTTATCACATTGATTACATTTGTAGAGTTTCTCTCCTAAATGAACACTTTCATGCCTTTGAAGGAAAGAACGATATGAAAATGCTTTATCACATTGATTACATTTGTAGGGTGTTTCTCCAGTATGAAATCTTTCATGAACTTGGAGATGACTGGTTTTTGAAAAGGCTTTACCACACTGATTACATTCATAGGGTTTCTCTCCAGTATGGGTTCTTTGATGTATTCGGAGACTACTATGATACTCAAAGGCTTTATCACATTGACTGCATTTGTAGTGTTTCTCTCCAGTATGTGTTCGTTGATGAATTTGGAGATGACTGTGTTGTGAAAAGGCTTTATCACATTTTTTACATTTGTAGGGTTTTTTTCCACAATTAATTCTTTTATGAATTTGGAGATGACTGTATAGTGGAAAGGCTTTATCACATTGACTACATTTGTAGGGTTTTTTCCAACTATGAATTCTTTTATGAATTTGGAGATGACTGTATAGTGGAAAGACTTTATCACACTGATTACATTTGTGGGGTTTTTCTCTAGTATGAATTCTTTCATGAATTTGGAGAGTACTATGTTTTGAAAAAGCCTTACCACACTTGTTACATTCATAGGGTTTCTCTCCGGTATGTGTTCCTTGATGTAGTTGGAGACTAGTAGGACACTCAAAGGCTTTATCACATTGATTACATTTGTAGGGTTTCTCTCCAGTGTGAATTCCTTCATGTCTTTGAATATCACTATCATTTGCAGAGGTTTTATCACATTGATTACATCCATAGGATTTCTCTTCAGCATATGTTATTTCATTCCTGCAAAGATAATTGGTAGATATATAAGGTTTACCACATTCATTACACTAATGATTTTTTTGTCTATGTGAATTAGTGTCACAGTTTTGTCTAATTTTAAACCAAAAGTAGAACTTACAGATTTTTCACTTTGTTTCAATTCATAGTTTTCCCTTTCATTATGGATGTTTCACAGCTTTGAACATACCTGTGATGCTAAGAGCATTTATTCCATGGCTCACATTATAGCATCTTTTTTCTATATGAGATTTTTCACATATTCGAAGAGACCTGGAAAATCTCAGCTTTACCACACTGATTGCATTAATAAGTTTTCCTGTACTATGAGTCATGTTACATTTGTAAAATGAACCAGAACAAACAGGAGAATTTCCAGATTCCTAGTACTACTCACAGACATTTTCTGCAGTATGCTTTTGTAGATGTATTCCCAATATAGTTGGAAGACTAATTATTTATATTAGTTTAGTTTATTCATATCCCCTCGCTTAGAGGAGACTTTCTGAATGTGATAGGAATTTTCAATTCACTTATTAATAATAAGCAACTGAAGGAAGTATATATTTATTGTGTTTTCACTATCATGCTTTCTGTTATAACACATGTATGGGATGGTATAAAAAGAAATGACCTATGATAGGCATGTAAAATTCACTCAGGGAAAGTAGTCTTGGCTGGATCCTTCCCAGCAGAGTTTCTACAATGATGTGATACCAGAGACCCACTAGAGACTCACTGCTGTTGGTAATATAGTAAACTTTCTTTCACTTTTTAATCGATTAATAGTTAATAAATTAACTGTAAACTTGTATCACATTCAGAAAGTCTGCTCAAAGTGGGGACTACTACAGATCTTCTAATTGTTCTGGGACAGAGCTATGCTGCTTCTTTCAATATCCCTATGATCATATGACTTGCATCCACTTGGACAAATGATATACTTACTAAAAGAAAAATAACAAATGAAAGGGTTTCATGTTCACACACTTTGACTCTTTGTTGTTCATAGACACTCGTGAACCATATTCTTGACAATTATACACTGCCCCTTATTAAAGTTAGCAATGTTACTCTTGTAGCACTTATGAAAGGTTTGGGACATCTATTTATCACATATGCAAGGTGGATAAATTCTGAAATATCTCAGTGGCATGAGACTAAACAGATTGGCATTCTACAGGGTAGTTGCAATGGAGCCATAGCTCAACTTGTAATGTCTGTTAAGACAGTGTTTCCTTGCATTGTTTCTTAGAAGAATGCCTTGCAGGCACAAATTGGATAACCTGACTCTTGGGTATGTGGATTTATGAGATTTTAATAATAATTAATACGCTTAGAGTAGTGCTTTTTTTTTTACATTGTTGATTTTGTTTAAAATGAGTGGGACACATTAAAATTTCTTCAGAGGCATATTTATATCAGCATGCACATGAAAATTACCTTTCATTTCTTCTAGAATCTTGACAGTGTTCTTCAATACTCTGGTCTTCCCAATTGTAGCCTAAAATATGTACCAGAAAATTTTGATATATTATTGTAAGTTAGGCAAAATTTAAGTTACTATCTTCAAAGAACCTTACAATCATGCTCTCTGCTCAAAACTAAAATTACATAAAACATTAACCACAACAACTGCAGTTGCCTCCTTGTTTTAAAAGGTGAACCAAAATTCACTGTCTTACCTATATCGGTGAGGTTGTTGTCAGTCTCAAGCATGCCTTCCGGGAGGAGATCATAATGGAAAGGATCCAGTAAAGTTCCCTCTTCCCAATTGAAGTTCATATGCACATCATCATAACTCATTGCATCCTAAAATATGCCAACAAGTATATAAGAGAAAGCATGATAGTGACAACACTGTAAATTTATACTTCATTGATAATACATTCGTATAATTCTGGTGGTTCTCCAACTTATTTCCTCACACAGAAGTTGTAATGTAATCATCAAGTCATTTTAGAAGGAAACTGAATGATGTTTACCTCCTGTCATATCTGCACTCTTTGAACCCTCTTCCAAGAGAAACGCCACTTAATAGACATAAAGAGAATCACGCAAATAGATCAATATTACTGAGTGAGCATCAGAGAAACCAGATGAACAGTTAATAGCTACAAAAACTGATTGGAAAGCAGAGTGTATTTGCTCATGCCTTTAACCCTAGCACTAAAGAAACAGAGGCAGGAATATCTCTTTGAAATGGATGCCAGCCTGATCTATGCCATGAGTTTCAGGACTGCCAGAGGTACATATTAAGACCTTGTCTCTCCTGCAACAATCAACCAAACAAGAATGAGAGAAAGAGCTCAGAGGTTTTTACTGACACTCCTGCAAACAATTATACATTCAAAATCCAAGATGGTGGCCACCAGCACACACCATATCTGAGTGGCAGAGGATCTGAAACACCAAAATTGTTGAATAGAGGGGCATCTGAAGTCAGAACATCAACACTGGGGCTTCTTGGGCAAGAGGGGACAATACGTGAGCAAAGACCATTTGGATCGCGGCCACTTGTTGACTTCTCTGGGGTCTGACAGTGGCGAACCTTGTTCCCACTGCACTTTCCCTTGTTGGGCCTCCCTCCTCCTTGGTGGAGGTGGCCCACAGTGTCCATGACTCCTAGCAAAGAAATACCTGCTCAGTGACTGAGACAGCAGAGGCGGGCCTCCCAGTCCTTCAGGGGCAGACTGCTGGCTGTACCGGCCACCCAGGTCCATGGACAGCTGTAAGGGCTCCCCAGGCCCTCTCCAAAGGCATCTGTACTGGCCTCCTAGTTCTGCTGCTGTGGCTGGACTCCCAGGGGATGGCTATACCAACCTCCAAGTTATGCTGCTGCAGCACCACTGAGCTGATGGATTGCCTACACCTGTATTTGACCCTGTAGGCCCAAATCTGAGAGTAGAGAATAGGAGAACCCCTGTGCTTTCTGATTAGACCTGCTAGAGAGTGAGTGTATCTTCAAGTGATGGCGTTCAGAGCCCCAGATCTAGGGTCCCTCTATGCTAGCAGCCAGACATCAGATCCCAACCACCCACAGCCCCACTGTCAGCAACACTGGGATTCTTGGGACAGTGTTCTCGACAGTGAATCTCCTGTTCTGTGGGTCTACCAGTGGAGTCCAGGCAAACAACTCCTGGAGCCCAGACAGGGCTGAGTACCAGCAGGACGGTATGACAGGCCTATAAGATACTCAGGTATTCAGGGAATCTGGCATGTGCATTGCACCCACAAACAGTGCCAGCACCTATACCTGCTCCTGCGCCTGAACGCCACCTGCCCCACATTCTAGGCATCCACACTATCTCCCTGTCCATTAAGGCACACTTCCATGCACACACACACACTTTCTCGCCCACACGTCTACGCCTGTGCCTGCAGACTTTCCTCCCTTAGGTATAGCTGAAACACCCACATTCTCAAACCAGTGGACCTCTCTCATCTTCATGAAGAATATTCCAGAAACCAGAGAAAGATGGAACCAGTCTATAGTACAGACTCCAGGAACAAACAGTGAAAGTTATGGATAAGCAGAAGGACAGATATTGGCAAAAGGATACATCCAACAAAATTCAGGACATCATGGCTTAACCAGCATCCCCCCCAAATCAGTGGATATTATAATTCACTGGAAATACAGGAAAATGATTTTAAAGCTATGTTAATCCAGTTATTACAGGCACATAAAGAGGAAACATACAAATATCTCAAAGAAATAGCCATACAAATTGGAGACTAATAAAGAGAAAATGAACAAAGCTTTCAATGAAATACAGGCAAATAAAGCCAAACAAATAGAAACACAACAGAGGCATAATTATTGGCAGATAGAGAGGAAATGAACAACAAAAAAAGAGGCCATCATAGAAAGACAGGAACCCACATTCACACAGATGAGTGAAATGGTTCAAGGCATGAAAAAAAGATTTAGAATCAATAAAGAAAACACAAACAAAGAAAAAAAGAGAATGGGAGAACTCAGAGAAAAGATCAGGAGCCACAAAGGTAAGCATCACCAATAGGATACAAGAGCTAGAAGAGAATCTCAGGTGCTGGGGATACACTTGCAAAAATTGATACTCCTCTCAAAGAAAAAGTAAAATAGGAAAAGTTGAAAACAAACAAACAAAAAAGTCCACGAAATCAAGGATGCCATGAAAAGATGAAATCTAAGAATAATAGGAAGGGACAAAAAAGATTCCAGGCTCCTAGATCCAGAAAATATTTTCCAGAAAATCATAGAAGAAAAATTTCCCAACTTAAAGAAAGAGATGTCCATAAACATACAAGAGGCCTACAGAACACCAGACATACAAACAAACAAACAAACAAACATCATAGTCAAAACACTAAATCTACAGAACAAACAAAACATATTAAAATCAGCAAGGGAAAAAGACCTACTAAAAAGGCCACCTATAAACATGGACCTATCAGAATCACACTAGATGTCTCAAGAGAAACTATGAAAGTCAGAAGGCCCTGGGCAGACGTCATGCAGACTCTAAGGGACTACAGATGCCAATCTAGAGTACTAAACCCAGCAAAACTTCCAATCAACATGGATGGAAAAAACAAAATATTCCATGACAAAACTAAACTTAAACAATATCTATACAGCAACCCAGTCCTACAGAATATACTAGAAGGAAAACTCCAATCTGATGAAAACAACTACATCCTACAAGACATACGGTATAGATAACTTCACAACAAAAACCTGAAAGAAAACACGCAAAGAAACACAGTAACACCACCAACTCCACAATAAAAGAAACTAACGTTCATTGGTCACTATTATCTATCAACATCAACAGACTCAACTCTCCAATAAAAAGACACAGACTAACAGAATGGTTGTAGAAACAGGAACCAACATTCTGCTGCATCCAAGAAACACACCTCTGCAACAAAGAAAAACACTACCTCAGAGTAAAGTGCTCAAAAAATATGTTTCAAGCAATGGACCTAGAAAACAAGCTGGGGTAGCTATCCTAACATCTAATAAAATAGACTTTCAACCAAAATTAATCAAAACTGATGAGGGGCACTTCATTCTCATCAAAGGAAAAAATCCACCAGAAGGACATCACAATTCTGAACATCCATGCCCCAAATACAAGAGCACCAACATTTATAAATGAAACGTTATTAAAGCTTAAACCACACATCGATTTCCAACACCTTAACAGTGGGAGACTTCAATACTCTACTCTCACCAAGAGAGAGATCATCTACACAGAAGCAAAATAGGGAAATAAAGGCACTTACAGAGACCCTGAATCAAAAGGACCTAATAGATGTCTACAGAACTTTCCACCCCAAATCAAAAGAGTATATCTCTAGCACTGGAAAGATGAATATAAAAAAGATGGATTCGTGAGGCTGAGGCATGAGTTTAGGTTTCCCTGTATGTGAATGTGAATGTAATGCCTCAGTCTATGGAACTGATAGCTGGGGACCCTGATACAGGTGCATTATGAAATATTTGTACTTTTTGAATAGCTTGTATCACTTACTACGATGTTGCTGAGGTTCATTCATGTGTAATTTGTCAGAATTTTATTCATTTTAAAGACTAAAAATGTTAAATAAAATGCATATCTTACATTTTTTTCTATCTAGTTCACATTTCACCTACATGTTGGTAACTTTCATCTTACAAAGAGGAAACGAACTGTTTTCATTAAATGAATTGTAAATAAAATACATGGAGGAAAACATTCACAATTAAAAAAAAAAAAAAGAGTATACCTTCTTTACAGCACCTCACGGAACCTTCTCCAAAACAGACCATACAGTTGGTCACCAAGCGAGATACAAGAAGATTGAAATAATAGCTTGTATCCTATCTGACCATCATGGTCGAAAGCTGGACCTCAACTACAACAGAAACAGCAAAAAGCCTGCATATACATGGAAACTGAACAACTCACTACTCAGTGATAGCTGGATTAGGGAAGAAATAAAGAAATTAAAGGCTTCCTAGAATTCAAGGAAAATGAAGGCACAACATACAAAAACTTATGGGACACAATGAAAGCAGTGCTAAGAGGAAAATTCATAGCACTAGTGCCTTCAAGAAGAAATTTGAAACATCTCATACAATCAACTTAACGGCTCACCTGAAAACCCTAAAAAAATATAATAAAAAAAGCAGATACACCTATGAGGAGTAGATGGCTGGAAATAATCAAACTTAGGTCTGAAGTCAATAAATTAGAAACAAATAAAACAATTCAAAGAAACAATGAAACCAAGAGCTGGTTCTTAGAGAAAAATTAGTAAGATAGACATACTGTTAGCAAAGGCAGAGAGAAACTATTCAAATCAGCAAAATCAGAAAGAGACACTGAGGAAATCCAAACAATCATTAAGTTGTACTACAAAAGCCTATACACCACAAAATTTGAAAACCTAAAAGGAAATTGATAATTTTCTTGATAGATTCCATTTACCAAAACTAAATAATGAACAGGTAAATAGGTTGAATAGTCCTACATCCCAAAAGTAAATAGAGGCAGACATCAAAAGTCTCCCTTCCAAAAACAAAAATCCAGGGCCAGATGCACAGAATACTACCAGACCTTCAAAGAAGAGCCAACACTATGTCTCTTCAAACTATTCCACAAAATAGAAACAGAAGGAACATTACCAAACTCATTCTATGAAGCCAGTCACCTTCATAGCTAAACCACATAAATACCTAACTAAAAAAAGAGGACTTCAGACCTATCTCTCTTATGAACACTGATGCTAAAATACTCAATAAAATACTTGCAAACCGAATCCAAGAACACATAAAAGATGTCATCCACCATGACCAAGTAGGCTTCATCCCAGGAATGCAGGAGTGGTTCCATATACGGAAATCCATCAATGTAATTCACCATATAAACAAACTGAAAGAAAAACACATGATCACCTCCTAAGATGCCAAAAAAGCATCTGACAAAATCCAATAGCCATTCATGTTTAAAGTCTTGGAGAGATCAGGGATACAAGGCACATACCTAAACATAGAAAAGGCAATATACAGCAAGCCTATAGCCACCATCAAACTCAATGGAGAGAAATTTAAATCAATCCCACTGAAATCAGGGATAAAACAAGGCTGCCCACTCTCTCCATATCTCTTCAACATAGGACTTGAAGTCCTAGAAAGAACAATAAGACAACTGAAGGGGATACAAATAAGAAAGGAAGAAGTCACAGTATGACTATTTGCAGATGATATGATAGGATACATGAGTGGCCCCAAAATCCTACAAAAGAACTCCTTCAGCAGATAAACACCTTCAGCAAAGTGGCAGGATACAAAATTAACTCAAAAAAAAAAAATCAGAAGCCCTACTATATGCCAAAGACAAAAGGGCCAAGAAAGAAATTCGGGAAACAATACACTTCACAATAGGCACTAATAACATAAGGTACCTTGGGGTGACTCTAACCAAGCAAGTGAAAGACCTGTTTGGAAAAAAAAAAAAAAAAAAACAACAAACTTTAAGTCTCTGAAGAAAGAAATGGAAGAAGATTTCAGGAGATGGAAAGTTCTCCCGAGCTCATGGGTCAGTACAAATAACATGGTGACAAAAGCAATCTACAGAGTCAATGCAATTCCCATCAAAATACCAACACAATTCTTTACAGACCTGCAAACATCAATTCTCAACTTCATATGGAAAAACAAAACAAAAAAAAAAAAACAGAATGGGAAAAAAGGTCCAGTACGACAACACATTGTCTAGAGACATCTCCAGCCACAATCTCAAGCTGTGCTACAGAGCCGGAGTAGTAGAAACTACATGGTACTGGCGTAGAAACAGAATGGTGGATCGTTGGAATCGAAGAGAAGAACCAGAAATAAATCGAGACACCTACGGGTACTTGATTTTTGACAAAGAAGCCAAAAACCTACAATGGATAAAACACAGCATCTTCAAAAAATGGTTCTGGTCTAACTGGTTGTCTACATAGAGAAAAATGTATATAGATCCATATTTATTACCCAGCACAAAACTAAATTCCAACTGGATCAAAGACATCAACATAAAACCAGACACACTAAATCTATTAGAAAGAGTGGGGAAGAGCCTAGAACTCACTGGCACAGGAGACAACTTCCTGAAAAGAACAACAACAGTACAGGCTCTAAGAGCAACAATCAATAAATGGGACCTCATGAAAAGGAAAGCTTCTGTAAAGCAAAGGACATGGTCACTGAAACAAAACTATAGCCTCAGACTGGGAAAGGATCTTCACAGACCCTATATCTGACAGAGGTCTCATATTCAAAATATATAAAGAACTCAAGAAGTTAAAAAGCAACAACTCAAGTAATCCAATTTAAAAAGGAAGTACAAAGCTAAACAGAAAATTCTCTGTAGAAGAATGGCAAATGGCAGAAAAACTCAGAGAAATATACAGTGTCCTTAATCATTAGGGAAATGCAAATAAAAATGACTGAGATTTCATCTTACACCCATCAGAATGGCTAAGATCAAAATCATTAAGAGAGGATGGGGAGAGGGGAAGGGAGATGGAGAAAGGGGAACCCTCCTCAATTGATGGTAGAAATGTAAACTTGTACAACCACCTTGGAAATCAATCTGGTGCTCTCTCAGACAATAAGAAATAGTGCTTCCTAAAGATCCAGCTCTACCACTCCTAAGTATATATCCAAAATATGCCCAAGTACACAAGGACAGTTGCTCAACCATGTTTTCAGCAGCTTTATTCATAATACCCAGAATCTGGAAACCACCCAGATGTCCCTCAGTTGAGGAATGGATGCAGAAATTGGGGTACATTTCCACAATGGAATAATACTCAGCTATTAAAAATAAGGAAATCATGTTATTTGGAGGCAAATGGTGTGATATAGAAAAGATCTTCCTGAGTGAGGTATCCAGAAGCAGAAACACACTTGGCATGCACTCACTTATAAGTGGATATTAGACTTATAATATAGGATAAATATACTAAAATCTTTACATCTAGAGAAGCTAAGCAAAAAGGAGGACCCTAAGTAGGATGATCAATCATCACTCAGAAAGACAAATGGGATGGACATTGGAAGAAGGAGAATAAAGCAAACAGGACAGGAACCTACCACAGAGGGCCTCTGAAAGACTCTACCCACCAAGATATCACAGCAGATGCTGAGGCTCATAACCAAACTTTGGGCAGAGTGCAGGGAATCTTATGAAAATAGGGGGAGACCTGGAGAGGAACAGAACCAAAAATATCTGGGCACAGGGGTCTTTTCTGAGACTGATACTCCAACCAAGGACCATGGTGATAATCTAGAACCCCTGCTCAAATCTACTCCATGGCAGTTCAGTATCCAAGAGGGTTCCCCAGTAAGGAGAGAAGAGACTGACTCTCACATGAAGCCAGTGTTTGGCTCTTTCATCACTTCCCCTGGGGGGGGGGGGAGCAGCCTTGCAGGGCACAGAGAAGAAAATGAAGCCAGTCCTGATGAGACATGATAAACTAGGGTCAGATGGAAGAGGAGGAGGACCTCCCCTATCAGTGGACTTGGAGAGAGGCATAGAAGAAGATGAGGGAGGGAGGGTGGGATTAGGAGGGAATGAGGGAGGAGGCTACAGCGGGGATACAAAGTAAATGAAATCTAATTAATATAAAATATTTAATTGAAAAAATTATTCATTTATTTGACTTCTGTATTCATCTTCCAGTAACCTGAAGAACCCCAGCTTAAACTGTAACATTAGTAAGATCTTACTAAAAGGGAATGTATGTTTAAAAAGTTACAAACAGACACATAAAAACATTAACAACAGAAATGTTGATCACATATAAGCAACATAAGGCAGGAGAGATGGCACAGCAGATAAGAGCTCTTGCTGATCTTGCGAATAACTGAGCTCAACTGCCATTGCTTACATGGAGTCTCACAAGTATCCATTACTCCAACTTCAGGAGTTCTGACGCCATCTTCTGACTTTTGTGAAGACTGGAACACATGACATTCATATCCAAACGAACAGGCAAAATATTCATATTCATTCATTCATTCAAAAACTCAAAACGTACACAACAGGTAGCAATAATGTCATGTACCTGCAACCCAATGACTCAGATGGCTCCTGCAGTATTAATGCCATGAACACATGTCATCCCAAGAAACAGAATACACTCTCTGACAAATTTCAAAATTCAAATGTAGATGTAGGTGAAGAGCAGCACAACGGCATACGCATGACAAGAACAAAAACTTGCATACCAGGCAATTCAGCCACGACACAAATCAAAAATGCCAGGCATACTGGCCCACATTTAATCCCAGCACTCTGTAGTCAGAATCAAGTGGACTTCTAAGTTCAAGGCCCGCCTGGACTACATACCTACTTTCAGGAGAGCCAAGTTTACACAGAAAACCTTTCTCTTCAAAAACAAAACCAAAAAGAACAAGATTAAAAATTAAAAAAAATCATCAGTCTGGCCAAATACCATAGCACTGAATAGCAATTGCTTCTACTTTCTCTTGTGTGATTAAGCTACAGAGTCTATACGCGTGAAGGCAAGGCAGTGCTGAGGCCTTCTTTTTGTGGCAATTGACACACTTGCAGCCATTTTTGTATTCAGCTTCCACTGTGTTTACAAGGTAAACTTAAGTTCAAGAAATTTTACCTCTACTGCCCAGAAGTAGTCATTCACAGCTGATACTATCAAACCTGGCCAGAGGTGAACATTAATCTTATCTTTCCTGATGACTCAGCGGTGTCATAATTGATGCTGTTACCTCCTCCCTTGGCTACACTCTGGTTGCACTCTGTTATCTCTGCACTTGGCTGTTCTTTGGTTGTGTTCTGGAAGACACTAACTCCTGCCTCACCTACCTCACTCAGAACCAATCAGCTAAAAGGTTAGCTGAAACTTTGTCAGTTTGTCTAGTTGGACTTGGCCAACATGCCAACTTCCTCCCCCAAAAAATCAATGTCCCCAATATCAGCAGTAAGTAGCCAAGGACCAGTTTCTTCACCCATTATCCATTTATTATGAACAAAAGGCTGGAGTGTTAGGGCTCTCTGCTGCAGGACCTGGCTAGCATACCCTGCTTTCTACCTAGTGGTGGAACGTCTTTTCTCCCAGAGGCCCTTCACAATATATATTACAGACATCTTGGTTCCACTGGCCTTTTTTCTGTTTCCTCTCTTTTCCCCTTCTTACTCACTCTCTTTCCCTTCCCCTCCACCGTCCTCCTCACAGGCACTCCCTCCCTCTCCCATGCTGTTCCCTCATGAATTAAAAGATGCATATCATAACCAATAGAATACTCAGGGAAACTGAACAACTCTCTACTGAATGAAGGGTGGGATGAGGCAGAAAGAAAGAAATTAAAGTCTTTCTACTATTCAATAAACACTGAATATCCAAACTTATGTGACACAAGGAAAACAAGAAAGACAAAAGCACTACATGAATGCATAAAAACAATTGGGAGATATTTTCCTAGCAACTTAACAGCACACTTGAAATGTCTAGAACCGAAAAAGTAAAAACATTCAAAGGAATAGACAGTAAGAAAATATAGAATTGATGGCTGAAATAATTAAAATAGACACAAAGGAAGTTATACAAAAAATTAATGAATCACAAAATTGGTTCTTTGAGAAAAATCAACAAAATAGAGAAATGCTTGCCCAAACTAATTAAAACATGGGGAGAAAATGTCAACATTAATAAAATCAGAAAAAAAAATGGGGAACAACACAACCAACAGAAAATCCAGATGATCAAAAAATCAAGTTTTTAAGATTATTTTCTCAATGTGTGCAACTTACGAAAGTTAAATCAAGATTATATAGAATATTTAAACAGACCTATAACCCCTAGTGAAATAGAAGAACTCAGGACAAGACTTTAAACCTCAGAAGCCAGGGCTAAATGGTTTTAGTGCAGAATTTAACCAGACTTTCAAGGAAGACAAAACATTAATATTCGAAATATTCTACTAAATAACAAAGGAATATTACTCTAATGATTGAATGAAGCCACAGTTACCTGATACTAACAGCAATAAAGATTTAACAATGAAAATGTATAACAAAATAAGACATGAAAAAATAAGAAAATACTTGCAAACTGAATCCAAGAACATATCAAAAAGCTGACACACAGTGATTACACAGGCTTTTTCTCAGAGGGGCAAGAAGGTACATAAAAAAAATAGTAAATGTAACCCATCTCAAAAAAAAAAAACTGACAGGGAAAAACAAAAAACAAAAAACACATGATCATCTCAATTAATACTGAAAAAGCCTTTGACGAACTCCTACACCACTGTAGTCTGAGAGAGACGAGGGATAAAAGCAATAGACCTAAACATAATATAAAACAATTGGAACAAGCCTATAGCCAACATCAAATTAAATGTAGAGAAACTCAAAGCAATTCCACTACAATCAAGAACAAGACAAGGCTGTCCACTCTCTATCTATCATATTCAATATTGAAATTATAGCTAGTGCAATAAGCCAACTGAAGGAGATCAAGGGATATAATTTGGAAAGGAAGGAGTCAAAAAATCCTATATTTTGATGCAGGAGGCTATGATAGTATACATTAGTGACCCCAAAACTCTCCTACCAGCTTCCTGCAGCTGACAAACACTTGGAGGAACATGGCTACATTCAAGATTAGAAAACAAAACAACAAACAAACAAACAAGAAAGCCTAGCCCTCCTATATCTTCTATAGAAAATGAAAAACAGACTGAGAAAGACATCAGCAAAACATCACTTCACAATAGCCTCAAATAATACAAAATAGCTTAGAGTAACTCTAAAAAAAAGCAAGTGAAACATCTGTATGATGAAAACTTTAAGGCTTTGAATAAGGAAATTGAAGAAGACACCAAAGGATGGGAAGATATTCAGGGATTCAGAGGATTACGACAGTAAAAGTGGTCATCTAACCAAAAGCTATCTACATTTGAAAAATTTGCAGCACAAATTCCACACACCCAAGGAATAATCCAAACAATTTCTAAAAGAAAAGCAGATTCTAGAGCAATATGGAAAGCAGAAAAACTCAGAATGCCCAATAGGACTGTGAGTACATAATATATAATACATAAACAG
The DNA here is from genome assembly GCF_030254825.1 of Meriones unguiculatus. Lineage (NCBI taxonomy): Eukaryota > Metazoa > Chordata > Mammalia > Rodentia > Muridae > Meriones > Meriones unguiculatus. Next base: position 2,176,895 of record NW_026843580.1, on the reverse strand, counting down.
AAAAAATTCTGACCTCTATACTGAGCACAAAGCTACAACAATCCATAAAGAAAAAAAAAATGAAAAGGACATCAGAGGATGGAAATATCTGCTCATATTTCCATGCTCATGGATTTGTAGGAAAACATACTGAAAATGGCCTCCCTGCCAATAGCAATCTACACATTCAATGCAATTCCTATCAAAATACCTACATAATTCTTTACAGACCTGGAAAGAACAACTCTCAGTTTCATATGGGAAAACGCAAAATCCAGAATTGCCAAAAAGAGACTGGACAACAACAGATCATCTAGAGATATGTCCATTCCTGATCTCAAGTTGTACTACAGAGAAATAGTAATAAAAACTACATGGCATTGGCATAGAAACAAAATGGTGGTCCTTAGTCATCAGGTAAATGCAAATCAAAATAACCCTGAGATTTCACTTTACACCCATCAGAAGGGCTAAGATCAAAAACTTCAGTGACAACACATGGTAGAAAGGATGTGGAGAAAGGGGAACCCTCCTCCATAGCTGGTGGGAATGTAAACTTTACAACCACTTTGGAAATCAATCTGGTGCTTTCTCAGACTATTAGGAATAGCGCTACCTCAAGATCCAGCTATATCACTCTTAGGCATATATCCAAAAGATGCTCAAGTACAGAACAAGGACACTTGCTCAGCCATATTAGTAGCAGCTTTATTCATAATTCATATTCATAATTAATATTAATTTATTCACCAGAAACTGGAAACAACCCAGATGTTCCTCAACAGAGGAATAGATATAGAAATTGTGATTCATTTACACAATAGAATAGTAATTAGCAATTAAGACCTAGGAAATCATGAAATTTGAAGGCAAATGGTGAGAACTGGAAAATATCATCCTAAGTGGGGCATCTCAGAAGCAGAAAGACACACATTATATATACTCACTTATACACAGAAATTAGAATTATAATATAGGATAAACATACTAAAATCTGTACACTTAAAGACGCTAAGCAAAAAGGAGGACCCTGGGTAGGATGATTAATCCTCACTCAGAGACACAAATGGGAAGGAGATTACAGGAGGGAGACACAGGGAACAGGACAGGAACCTACCACACAGGGCCTCTGAAAGACTCTACCCACCAAGGTATCAAAGCAGATGCTGAGACTCATAGCCAAACTTTGGGCAGAGTGAAGGGAATCTTACGAAAGAGGGGAAGATAGACCTGGAGGGGACAGGAGCACAAGAAGAACAACAGAACCAAAAATATGGGGCCCGGGGGGTCTTTCCTGAGACTGATAGATACTCCAATGAAGAATCATTCATGAAGATAACCTAAAAGCTCTGCACAGATGTAGCCCATGGCAGCTCAGTCTCCAAATGTTTTCCCTAGTAAGGGAAACAGGGACTGTCTCTGACATGAACTCAGTGGCTGCTCTTTGATCACCTCCCTCTGAGTGTGGAGCAGACTTACCAGGCCACAGAGGAAGACAATGCAGCCAGTCCTGATGATACCTGACAGGCTAGGGTCAGAGGGAAAGGGAGGAAGACTACCCCTATCAGTGGACTTGGAGAGGGGAATAGGAGAGAAGAGAGAAAGGGTGGGATTGGGAGGAGGGGGATAAGGGCTACAGTTGGGACATAAAGTGAATAAAGTGTAATATAAAAAATAGGAAATAAGAAAAAAAGGAAGACTTTCTACTATTCAATAAATATGAACACACAACGTATCAAAACTTATGTTACACAAAGAAATTGGCAATAGGAAGAAAGATCATAGCAATACATGTGTGCATAGGAAAAAAAAGATTTTTTTTCCACCAACTTAACAGCATACCTGAGAGCTGAAGAACAAATGGAAGTAAAAATACACAAAGCAATAGATAGCAAGAAAATATGGAATTGATGGCTGATATAGATAAAATAAAAACAAAGAAAAATATAAAAACAATCAGGAAACAGAGACTTGGTTCTTGGAGAAAAAAATCAGCAAAATTGAAGAACAATTATCAAAATTAATTAAAAAAAGAAAAAATGTACACATTAATGATATCAGAAATGGAAAGAGGAACAACACAACAATTAGGAAATCTTGAGAATCACGAAGACATGTTTTGTTTTGCTTTCTGGAAACCTCTTACACTGCTTTTACTGACATCAAAAGAGCAAGTTTTTCATTAGTGGCAAATCTGCATCACTCACTTCTCTTGTTTACATTGCAATTGCTTCAAATGGTGTAAAATGTGCTTAATATTTATTAAACAAGTTTATAACATCTATACCTATAACAGTAACTTATTCCAATCTTTCCATTAAGTAATTCTTTTTTACTGTTTCTCCCCAAATAAGCTAAAAAGACCTGTAAAAATACTAAAAACACATTAAAAAACCCCAGATGATATGCATTTTATATGATTATTAGCTAAGAATAAAATGTCCACGCCTGCAAGACTTTCTGAATGCCTCTCGTAGGAACTTACTGGTAAGTACCAGAAAGAGATATTTCAGGCTGCGGATGTAGCTTAATATTACCCTCTATGCTTGGCACGTACAAAATTTGGGATTCAAGCCCCAGCATGGAAGGGAAGGAAGAAAAGACTTTGTATCCAATTCTGCTTGAGTTCTGAAGAGCTGCATGTTTGCTGACAGGTCCCAACGATGAGCTGGGTCTCGAAGGCATGCATTTCTATGGTGGGACTGGCAGCGCTTTCTATATGACAGAGTCAAGAATTTTACCCACATTTTTCTCCCTTGTATTTTAAAGAAAAGTACAAACACACATATGGTAAAAGATGCACATGGTACAGAAAGATTAAAATAGCAATATTCCCTCATAACGTGGCAGATCTCGTGTTTCTGCAACCCTCAAACAGTCAGGGTCCTGCAGCTCACAAATTAGTGTTGACCTTTGCTCTCATGTCCACGCAAATATGTACGTGGTCTCTTCTTCCTGTCACAGGGAAAAGCCACGGAGCTGTCACTTTTAGAAAGGAGGTTTAAAGGGCAATGTGTGCATGCTGTTCAAAAGCAGCAAGGCCAGGCATCTCCTCAGGCCCCTCTGGTCCAGCTTCACCTCTAGGAGGTCCCGGGTATTGTCTGGACACAGCACACTGCCAGCTCAGCCACACCCTCCCTCGGTGCCTCGGATCCTCCTGGTCAGCTGCACATCCTTGGGGGAAAGGGTGACTCAGCCAGCTTGTAAGGACAGGAGGAAGGCGTCTCCAAAGAGGTGAACTAGGGACGCTTCTGCTGCCTCTTGCAGGGCCAACAAGGCCTGGGCTGGCCAACCTAAATCCACCCCACGCCTGAATTTCCCACATGTTTCTATTACAACGAGGCTGAAAGGTTTCTTCCTTAACAAGAGGCCTGTGCTCTCCTGCGGGTTCTTCATTTCCCTGAGCCACAAAAACCTCCACCTCTTTGTAGACCCACGCGGGAGGCCGATGGCGAGGGCCCGGGGTCCCGGCTGGAGGGCCACCTCTTCAGGGTCCTCAGCTGGCGTCGCGGGCCCATGGCTGGCCACGAGGGTCCTGGCTCCGCGGTCCCCACTAAGGCTTCTGGGTCTCCGCAGCAAGAACCTGATGCCAGAGTGAGCCAACCGTGGGCTTCCCAGGCTTACATGGTTTTAAAAAGTATACTCTACACAACCAGAAAATCTAACAAGAGGATACTTTCTCAATATGTGTGAGTTATGAAAATTGGATCAAGACAATACAGGAATTTTAAATAGACCTATAACCCCTAGTGAAATGAAAGAAGCCATTACAAGACTTTGAACGTAAAAAGCCAGGGCTCAGGGTTTCATTGCAGAATTTAACCAGACTTTCAAAGAAGACATAACAACATTAACGTTCGAAATAGTCTACTAAATAGAAATTAAAGGTATATTGCTCAAATCATTGTATGAAGCTGCAGTGACCCTAATACCAGAGCAATAAAGATTTAACAATGAAAATGTATAAAAAAAATAGATGAAAAAAATACTCAATAAAGTACTTGCAAACTGAATCCAAGAACAAATCAAAAAGATCATCCACAGTGACCACATAGGTTCCTTCTCAGAGATCCAAGAAGGTCCAAAATACAAAAATGAATAGATAGGAAAAAAAAAAAACATGATCATCTCATTAGACACTGGAAAATCCTTTGACAAACACCTACACCACTGTATCATAAAAGTCTTGGAGAGAAAAAGGATTAAAACAACAGACGTAAACATTATTTAAAAAATATTTATGCAAGCCGATAGCCAACATTAATTTAAATACAGAGAAAATCAGTAGCCCTCCTAATTCTCCCACGTAAAAGGACAAATGGACTGACAAAGACATCAGCAAAACAATACTTCACAATAGCCTCATATAATACAAAATATCTTAGATTAACTCTAAAAAAGCAAGTGAAAGATTTGTTTAATGGAAACGTTAAGGCCTTGACTAAGGAAATTGAAAAAGATACCAAAGGATGGACAGATATTCAGGGATTGGTAGGATTAGGACAGTAAAAATGGCCATCTTACCAAAACTCAATCTACAGAGTCAACACATTCCATATAAAAAGTGTTACCAAAAAAAAAAAGGTTTACAAACCTTTGAAGGACAAATCCAGGTTCATAAGGAATAACAAAACCCAAAAGAACTAAAGGATTCCAGATCAATGAAAGAAGCACAAGGTTTCCATATAAAAACAGACTCCTTGATCAAGGAATCAAGTTGAAGAGCCAGATGTAATTCCACCCACATAAAAAACGTTTGATGAGAAATCCAGAAATAAATGTTAAGTGTCAAGAAAGGAACTTGGGGAAGATACAGGAGAAATTAGGCCTCTCTGAGTTTAGCTTCCTACCAAGCCTGTTTCTACATTCAGGCTCCTGCTGTAAATGCTCTATGGAAATTCAGCCCTGACAGAATAATTCATATGCCACCGCCAGGTTCCTGGCAAGGCTACAGGGGACTAGATGCACTGGTGGGCACATCTGGCTGCTGGTTCCCACCCAGCCGCAGGAAGGACAGACCACATCAGGAAACACTCTCACTGTTCGGCCACTGCTCAACCAGGTTGGGGGCGGAGGACAGAAACTCACCATGTCAAGACTTAGAGACTCGCCTGACGCCCCCTCACAGGATGGAGATGCTGGAACAGACCACATCTCAGCAACCATTCAAGCCTGCTACACCACCAAACTGAACCAGCCGCGGCGGCAAGTAGACCGGAAGAACCCGCCTTCCCCCCTGACTGGTGGATTCGACTGCACGTCCTGATTGGCTGATGAGCCTTGAGTGACATGAGCATCTCCCTTTGGGTTAAAGTGTACTCAAGGGACCAGGAAGTGGTTCCTGCCCCAGGCGTCATTCCAGAGCCAGACCTTTTGCATGTCTGCAGAGGTGTGGATTTCAGTGCTTTTCCTCCCATAACCTACCCTTCTGCTTCCAGCACTCAGTAAGCACCTCCCCTCCCTCATCCTGGAATCTAGTGGACAGCTTGCAAAGCTTGCACTCAACTTGCAGTGCAGTGAATAATTTGTCCCACAGGTGGATAGATGCAAAGTATGCATGAGAGAGAATGTCTCCTGTGTGCATAGAAGTGATACCTCAGAGAAAAGTGTGTCAGATCCCCTGGATCTGATGTCGCAGGTAGATAAAAGCCACCAAACATGGATGCTGGGATTTAATCATAGGTCCTCCCCAAAAAGAGTATGGCTGAGCACCTGTGCAGCCTCTAATTAATTTTTATCCAAGAAACTAAATCTTTCACATATTAACAAAAAAAAGAACTAAACAAATACTGTGATGTTCAGTTATCCTTGTGAATATGGAAAATCAATATTATGAAGTTGGCAGGTTTAATTTGCAGGTTGAATTCCACACACCCAAGGAATACTCCCAAAATTTTCTAAAAGAAAAGCTGATTCTAGAGCTATATAAAAAGCAGAACAACTCAGAATGCTCCATAGGACTGTGAGTTAATGATACATGAGGAAAAAAAATCTTACCTCTATACTTAGCACAAAGGTACAATTGACTCCCTGCCAATAGCAATCTCCAGATTCAATGCAATTCTCATCAAATACCAACACAATTATTTACTAACCAGGAAAGAACAATTCTCAATTTCATATGGAAAAACAAAAACACCAGAAATGCTAAAACAATCTTGTACAACAACAGATCATCTAAAGGTATCTCCATCCCTGATCTCAAGCTGTACTAAAGATCAATTATAATAAAAACTGCATGATAATGGCATAGAAACAGAATGGTGGATCTATGGAATCAAATAGAAGACCCAGAAATAAATCCACAGGCCTACGGATACTTGATTTTTTACAAAGAAACCAAAACCATACAATGAAAAAAAGACAGCATCTTCAACAAATAGGGATGGTCTAAATGAATGTCTACATGTAGAAATATGCAAAAGTAAACTCCAAATGGATCAAAGACCTCACCATAAAACCAGACACACTAAATATGTGAGAAGAAATGTGAGGAAGAGCCTTGAACTCATTGGCACAGGAGAGAACTTCCCGAAAAGAACACCAACAGCAAGGCTCTAAGATCAACAAGCAATAAATGGGATGTCATGAAACTCAAACATTTCTGCAAAGGAAAGGACACTGTCATCAGAACAAAATGACTGACTACAGATTGGGAAATGATCTTCAGCAACCCTATATATGACAGAGGGCTAACATCCAAAATACACGAAGAACGCAAGAAGTTAAAAAGCGACAAATCAAGTAATCCATGTAAAAAATGGAGTACAGAGCTAAACAGGGAACTCTCTGTAGAAACATAGCAAATGGCAGAAAAACACTTAAATAAATGCTCAGTGTCCTAAGTCATCAAGGAAATGCAAATCAGAACCACACAGAGATTTGAGATTTCACCTTACACCTATCAGAATGGCTAAGATCAAAAACTCAAGTGTCAATACATTCTTGAGAGGATGTGGAAAAAGGGGATCCCTCCTCAATTGATGGTGGGAAAGTAAACTTGGACAACCACTTTGGAAATCAGTCTGGCACTTTCTCAGACTATTAGGAATAGCGCTACCTCAAGATCCAGCTATACCACTCCTAGGCATATATCCAAAATATACTCAAGTATACAAGGACAGTTGCTCAGCCATAATAGTAGCAGCTTTATTCATAATTCATATTAATTCTTTCATCCAGAAGCTGGAAACAACCCAGATGTTCCTCAAAAAGAGGAAGGGTTGCAGAAATTGTGATTCATTTATACAATGGAATACTAATTAGCAATTAAAACCAAGGAAACCATGAAATTTGAAGGCAAATGCTGGAACTAAAAAAGAGCATCCTGAGTGGGATATCTCAGAAGCAGAAAGACACACATGATATATAATCATTTATAAGTAGAAATTAGAATTTTAATATACAATAAACATACTAATATTTCGACACCCAAAGAAGCTAAGCAAAAAGGAGGATCCTGGGTAGGATGATCAATCCTCACTCAGAAAGGCAAATGGGAAGGACACTGCAGGAAGGAGACACAGAGAACAGGACAGGAGCCTACCACACAGGGCCTCTGAAAGACTCTACCCACCAAGGTATCACAGGAGATGTTGAGACTTATAGCCAAATTTGGGCAGAGTGCAGGGAATCATATGAAAGAATGGGGAGATACAAAGACCTGTAGGGGACAGGAGTTCAACAAGGAGAACAACAGAGCCAAAAATATGGGCACAGGCATCCTTTTTGAGACTGATACTCTACCCAAGGACCATACATGGAAATAACCTAGAACCTCTGTACAAATGTAGCCCATGCCAGCTCAGTATCCAAGTTGGTGTCCTAGTCAGGGAAACAGGGACTGTCTCTGACATGAACTCAGTGTCTGGCTCTTTGATCACCTCCCCCTGATAAGGGAGCAGCCTCATCAGGCCACACAGGAAGACAATGCAGCCAGTCCTGATGAGACCTCATAGGAGGTCCAAATGTCAGATGGAAGGGGAAGAGGACATCTGCTTTCAGTGGACTTGGAGAGGGGCATGGGAGGAGATGAGAAAAGGAGGGTTGGGTTTGGGGGGAATGAGTTCTACAACTGGGCTATATAGTAAATAAACTGTAATGTAAAAAATAAGAAAGAGGGCTGGAGAGATGGCTCAGTGGTTAAGAGCACTGTCTGCTCTTCCAAAAGACCTGGGTTCAATTCCCAGCACCTACATGGCAGCACACAACTGTGTGTTAATACTGATTCCATGCGCTCTAACTCCTTCACACTAACACATATAAAATAAAACCAAATAAATCATTTTAAAAAAATAAGAAAGAAAAAAGAGATTAAAGATTTTCTACTATTAAATAAATGTAAATACACAACATATCTTAACTTATGTGACACAAGGAAACTGTTGACAGGAAGAAAGATCATAGCACTAGGTGCATGCATAGAGAAAATGGAGAGATCTTTTTCTAGCACCTTAGAGATCTTTTAGCACCTAGAGATCTTTTCTAGTCTGAACTCCCCTTACAGGATGGGAAAGCTGGCTCAGACCACATCTCAGCAACCATTCAAACCTGCTCCACAACAAAACTGAACCAGCCTCAGCAGCAAGGAGACTGGAAGAACCCGCCTCCTCTTCTGACTGTCCCTCAGGGTTAAAGTGTACTCAAGGGACCAGGCACAGTGGTTCCTGCCCCAGGCTTCATTCCAGAGCCAGACCTTTTGCAGGTCTGCAGAGGTTTGCATTTCAGTAGCGCTTGTGCTTGCCCTCCAAAAGCATTCCCTTCTATTTCCAGCACTCAGTAAGCACCCCCCATCCTAGAATCTAGTGGACACCTTTCAAAGCTTGCACTCAATTTGCAGTGGAGTTAACAATCTGTCCCACAGGAGGAAGGATGCAAAGTATGCATGAGAGAGAATGTGTCCTGTGTGTGTACAAATGAAACCTTAGAGAAAAGAGTGTCAGATCCCCTGGATCTGTAGTTGTAGGTAGCTGACTGGCACCTAACTTGGTTGCTGGGATCTAATCATAGGTCATCCCCAAGAATAGTATTGCTGAGACACCTGTGCAGCCTCAAAATCATTTTTATCCAAGAAACTAAATCTTTCACATATTAACCAAATTAAAAGAACTAAATAAATGGTGTGATATTCTATGATCCTTGTGAATATGAAAAATCAGTATTATGATGTTAGCAGGTTTAATATGCAGCATAAATTCCACACACCCAAGAACCCAAAAAAATGCTCCCAACAATTTCTAAAAGAAAAGATGATTCTAGAGCTTTATGGAAAGAAGAAAAACTCAGAATACTCAACAGGACTGTGAGTACATAATCCACAACAGAAAAACAAAACAAAACAAACAAAAAACATCTCTATACTTAGCACAAAGCTACAACAATCCATAAAGAAAGAAAGTGAAGAAAATATCAGGAGATGGAAAGATCTCTCAGACTCATGGATTGGTAGGAATAACACAGTGAAAATGTCCTCTCTTTAAATACCAATCTACAGATTCAATGTAATTCCCATCAAAATAGCAACAGAATTCTTTACAGACCTGGAAAGAACAATTCTCAATTTCATATGGGAAAACAAAAAAACCCAGAATTGCTAAAACAATCCTGTACAACAACAGATCGTCTGGAGATATCTCCATCCCTGATCTCGCAATGTACTACAGAGCAATAGTAATAAAAACTGCAGAGTACCCACATAGAAACAGAATGGTGGATCAATCGAATCAAATAGAACACCCAGAAATAAATCCACACACCTACAGATACCTGATTTTTTTTTTTTACAAATAAGCCAAACCCATACAATGGAAAAAAGACAGCATCTTCAACAAATGGTGCTGGCCTAACTGGATGTCTACATGTAGAAAAATTCAAATAGATCCATAGCTATCACCCTGCACAAAACTAAAGTCCAAGTGGATCAAAGACTTCCACATAAAACCAAAAACACTGAATCTGTTAGAAGAAAAATTAGGGAAGAGCCTTGAAATCATTGGCACATAAATTCACTTCCTGAACAGAACAACAACAGGACAGGGGATAAGTTCAACAATCAATAAATGGGACCTCATGAAACTCAAAAGCTTCATCATGATGACACTGTTAGCAGATAAAATGACAGTCTACAGATTGTGAAAGGATCTTCACCAACCCTATATCTGACACAGGGCTAATACCCACAATACATATCGAATTCAAGAAGTTAAAAAGCAACAAATCAAGTGATCCAATTAAAAAATGGGGTACAGACCTAAACAGAGAATTCTCTGTAGAAGTATAGCAAATGGCAAAAACACTTAAAGAAATACTCTACATTCTTACTCATCAGGGAAATGCAAATCAAAACGACCCTGAGATTTCACCTTACACCCATCAGAACGGATGAGATAAAAAACTTAACATGACAGCATATGCTGGAGAGGATGTGGAGAAAGCACAACCCTCCTCCATTGCTGGGGGGAATGTAAACTGGTACAACCACTTTGGAAATCAGTCTGGCAATCTCTCAGACAAGTAGGAATAGTGCTACCTCAAGATCCAGTTATACCACACCTATCTACTATTAAATAAATATGAATACACAACATATCCAAACTTATCTGACACAATGAAACTGGTGATAGGAAGATCATAGCACTACGTGCATAGTAAAAAAGATAGATCTTTTTCTAGAAACCTCTAGAGCACAATGAAGTAAAAACACAGGAAATAGCAAGAAAATAATGAATTGAAGGCTGAAACCAATTAAATAGAAACCAGGAAAATTAAACAAAAAAAATCACTGGAACACTGCCTTGGTTCTTTGAGAAAAGCAACAAAACTGAGGCACAACTATCCAAACTAATTAAAAGACACAGAGAAAATGTACACACTAAGAGAATCAAATGAATAGTGGAACAACACAAAAATTAGGGAATCCTGAGAATCACAAGGACATGTTTTTCAAAAGTTAAATAGACAAAATCTGAAAAAAAACTATTATTTTCTCAATATGTGCAACTTATGAAAATCAAACTGAGATAATCCAGAAAATTTAAATAGACCTGTAACCCCTACTGAAATAGAAGAACTCATTACTAGAGTTAGAACCTAAAAAGCTAGGACTTAATGGTTTTAGTGCAGAATTCAACCAGACTTTCAAAGAAGATATAACATCAAACATTCAAAATGCTCTACAAAATACAAACAAAAGGAATATTACCCAAATGAATGTATGAGGCCACAGTTACCCTGATACCAAAAGCAGCAAAGATTTGAGAAAGAAAACGTATAACAAAATAACCAATGCCAAAACACTCAATAAAATACTTACAAACTGAATCCAAGCATACATAAAAAAAGATCACCCACAGTGATCAAATAGGATTCTTCTCAGACATGCAAGAAGGTACAAAATACAAAAAGAAAATAAGGAAATGTAATCCACCACAAAAATAAACTGACAGGAAAAATAAAACTCACGATCATCTCATTAGACCCTGAAAAAGTCTTTGACAAACTCCTACACCACTGCCTCACAAAAATCGTGGAGAGTTGAGGGAAAAAGCAATTAACCAAAACATAATAATAAAAAAAAAATTATAGCAAGCCTACAGCCAACATGAAATTAAATGGAGAGAAACTTAAAGCAATTCCACTACAATCAAGAACAAGACAATGCTGTCCACCATCACCATATCACATTCAATATACTGCTTGAAATTCTAGCTAGTGCAGCAAGTCCTTTAAGGGAGATCAACGTAATATGATTTGGAAATAAAGAAGTCAAAATATCCTAATTGAAGAGGATATGGTAGTATACATTAGTGATCCCGAAAACTGTTTAACCAGCCTCCTGAAGCTGACAAATACTTTCAGAAACATGGTTACATTCAAGATTCAAAAAAGAAAAAAAAAATCAGTAGCCCTCCTATATCTCCTATATAAAATGATACATAGACTGAGAAAGAGATCAGCAAAACAAAACTTCAAAAGAGCCTCAAATAATACAATATATCCTAGAGCAACGCTAAGAAACCAAGTGAAAAACTTGCATGATGGAAACTTTAAGGCTTTGAATAAGGAAATTAAAGAAGACACCAAAGGATGGAAAAATATTCAGGGATTGGTAGGATTAGGACAGTAAAAATCATCTTACCAAAATTAATCTACAGACTCAACACATTACCTATCCAAATTCTAAAAAAAGAAAGAACGAATGAAAGAAAGAAGAAAAGAGAGAAAGAAAAGTTTGCAAACCCTAAAAGGACAATTCCCAGCTTCATATGAAATAACAAAACCCAGGAGAGCTAAAAAGATTCCAGAACAAGGAAAGATGCACACGGTACGGATATGAAAACAGACCCCTTGATCATAGAATCAAGCTGCAGATCCAGACATAATGCAGGTATAATTCCAACCACACACAAACATCTGACGTTTGATAAGAAATCCAAAAATGTATCCTAAGCGTCAGGGTTAGAACTTGGGGAAGATACTGGAGAAACCAGGCCTCTCGGAGTTTGGCTTCCTACCAAGCCTGTTTCTACGTTCCGGCTCCTGCTGCAAATGTTCTATGAAAATGCAGCCCCTATACGGAACGTATTCAAATGCCACCGCCAGGTTCCTGGAGAGGCTAGGAGAAGGGACTGGATGCCCTGATGGCTGCTTTGGGCTGCTGGTTCCCACCCAGCCGCGGGAAGGACAGACCACACCAGGAAACACTCCCACTGTTCGGCCACTGCTTCACCAGGTCGGGGGCGGCGGCCACACACTCACCAAGTCGAGACTTAGGAACTCGCCTGACGCCCCCTCACAGCACGGAGAAGGTGGCTCAGACCACATCTCAGCAACCATTCAAGCCTGCTCCACCGACACAACTGAACCAGCCGCCGCGGCCCGGAGACCGGAAAAGCCCGCCTCTTCCCCTGACTGGTGGATTCCGCTGCGCGTCCGGATTGGCTGATGAGCCTTGAGTGACATGAGCATCTCCCTTTGGGTTAAAGTGTACTCAAGGGACCCGGCACACTGTTTCCTGCCCCAGGCGTCATTCCAGAGCCAGACCTTTTGCATGTCTGCAGAGGTGTGGATTTCAGTGCTTGTCCTCCCATAGCCTACCCTTCTGCTTCCAGCACTCAGTAAGCACGTCCCCTCCCTCATCCTGGAAACTAGGTGGACAGCTTGCAAAGCTTGCACTCAACTTGCGGTGGAGTCAACAATCTGTCCCATGGGTGGAAGGATGCAAAGTATGCATGAGAGAGAATGTCTCCTATGTGCATACAAGTGATACCTCAGAGAAAACTGTGTCAGATCGCCTGGATCTGTGTTTGCACGTAGTTATGAGCCCCCCAATTGTTTGCTGGGATCTGATCCTCGGTCATCTCCAAGAAGAGTATTGCTGAGACACTGTGTAGCTTCTAATTCATTTTTATCTAAGAAAATAAGTCTTCCACATATTAACCAAAAATATAAGAACTTAAAAATTGTTGATATTCAGTGATCCTTGTGAATATGAAAACTCAGTATTAGGATGTTCGCAGGTTTAATTTGCAGCATAAATTCGATAAACCCAAGGAATACACCCAATAATTTCTTTAAAAAAAGCTGATTCTCAAGCTATGTGGACAGGAGAAAAACTCAATAGGACTCTGAGCACATAATACACAAACAAACAGAAAAAGTCTGACCTTTGTACTTAGCACAAAGCTACAACAATCCACAAAGAGTGATATATTTGTGAAATAATAATCTGTCTTCCAGACAAAGAGCCCCCCACCAGAGCTCTCCCTGGATATGAAGGTGATATGAATAGCCCATTTATGCTTCTGAAGAACCCACTTCCTATGTGGTTTCAACAAATGCAGCCACACTGATGCATATGAGAAATATCAGTTATCAACCTTTTTATTAATCAATGACTATCAAACTTGTCTTTAAGATATGGAATTCAAATCTAAAAGAAATGGACAATTTTCTTGATAGATTCCATTTACCAAAATTAAGTCAAGATCAGGTAGAAAGATTGAATAGTCCTATTTCCCCCAAGGAAATAGAAGCAGTCATCAACAGTCTCCCTTCCAAAAAAAGTCCTGGGCCAGATGGACTCAGTGGAAAATTCTACCAGAAAATTCTAGCACTTCAAACAAGTGCTAACTCCAATTATCTCACTCAGGGGAAAATTCTAGCACTTCAAAGAAGTGCTAGCTCTAATTCTCTCCAAACTATTCCACAAAACGAAAACACAAGGAATTTTACCAAACTCATTCTATGAAGCCACAGTCACCTTGATACCTAAACCACAAAAAGACCCAACAAAAAAAGAGAACTTCAGACCTATCTTTCTAATGAACACTGATGCAAAAATACTCAATAAAATACTTGCAACCTGAATCAAAGTACACATCAAAGATATCATCCACCATGACCAAGTAGACTTCATCCCAGGCATGCATGGGTGGTTCAACATATGGAAATCCATCAATGTAATCCACCCCTTAAACAAACTGAAGGAGAAAACCCACATGATCATCTCTCCTTAGATGCAGAAAAAGCATTTGACAAATTCCAACACCCATTCATGTTTAAAGTCTTGGAGAGATCAGGGATGTAAGGCACATACCAAAACATAGTAAAGGCAATATACAGCAAGCCTATAGCCAACATCAAACTCAACGGAGAGAAACTTAAAACAATCCCACTGAAATCAGGGACAAGAAAAGGCTGCCCACTCTCTCCATTTCTTTTCAACATAGTACTTGAAGTCCTAGTCAGAGGAATAAGACAACTAAAGGAGATCAAGGGGATACAAATTGAAAAGGAAGAGGACAAAGTGTCACTATTTGCAGATGATATGATAGTATACATGAGCAACCCTAAAAATTCAACCAGAGAACTCCTCCAGTTGATAAACACCTTCAGCAAAGTGGCAGGATACAAAATCAACTCAAAAAAATCAGAAGCCCTCCTGTATACCAAAGACAAAAGGGCCGAGAAAGAACTTAGGGAAACAACACCCTTCACAATAGCCACTAATCACACAAAGTACCTTGGGGTGACACTAACCAAGCAAGTGAAAGACCTGTTTGAGAAAAACTTCAACTCTCTGAAGAAAGAAATTGAAGAAGATATCAGAAGATGGAAAGATCTCCTGTGCTCATGGATTCGTAGGATTAACATTGTGATAATGGCCATCCCTCCAAAAGCAATCTACAGATTGAATGCAATTCCCATCAAAATACAAATTCAATTCTTTACAGACCTTGAAAAAACGATTCTCAGCTTCATATGGAGAAACAAAAAACCCAGAATCTCCAAAACGATCCTGTATAACAACAGATCATCTGGAGGTATCTCCATCCCCGATCTCAAGCTGTACTACAGAGCAATAGTAATAAAAACTGCATGGTATTGGCATAGAAACAGAAAGGAGGATCAATGGAACCAAATAGAAGACCCAGAAACAAACCCACACACCTATGAATACTTGATTTTTGACAAAGCAGCCAAAACCATTCAATGGAAAAAAGACAGCATCTTCAACAAATGGTGCTGGTCCAACTGGATGTCTACATGCAGAAAAGTGAAAATAGATCTATATTTATCACCCTGCACAAAACTAAGTCCAAGTGGATCAAAGACCTCAACATAAAACCAGATACTCTAAATCTGTTAGAAAAAGAAGTGGGGAACAGCCTAGATCTCATTGGCACAGAAGACAACTTCCTGAACAGAACACCAACAGCACAGTCTCTAAGATCAACAATCAATAAATGGGACCTCATGAAACTGAAAAGCTTCTGTAAAGCAAAGGACACGGTCATCAAAACAAAACGACTGCCTACAGATTGGGAAAGAATCTTCACCAACCCTTCATCTGACAGAAGACTAATATCCAGTATATGTAAAGAACTAAAGAAGCTGAAAAGCAACAAACCAAGTAATCCAATTAAAAAATGGGGAGCAGAGCTAAACAGAGAATGGCAGAGAAACACTTAAAGAAATGCTCAACCTCATTAGCCATTAGGGAAATGCAAATCAAAACGACCCTGAGATTTTGCCTTACACCCATCAGAATGGCCAAGATGAAAAACTCAAGTGACAACACATGCTAGAGAGGTTGTGGAGAAAGGGGAACCCTCCTCCATTGCTGGTGGGAATGTAAACTGTTACAACCACTTTGCAAGTCAATCTGGCGCTTACTCAGACAATTAGGAATAACGTTTCCTCAAGACCAGCTATACCACTGCTAGGTATATACCCAAAATTTTCTCAAGTACACAACAAGGACATTTGCTCAACTATGTTTGTAGCAGCTTTATTTGTAATAGCCAGAACCTGGAAACAACACAGATGTCCATCAATGGAGGAATGGATACAGAAATTGTGGTATTTTTACACAATGAAATAATACTCACCAATCAAAAATGGAAATCATAAAATTTGCAGGCAAATGGTTGCATCTAGAAAAGATCATTCTGAGTGAAGTATCCCAGAAGGAGAAAGACAAACATGGTATATACTCGCTTATATAGACCTACAAGATATGATAAACATAATGAAATCTATACACCTAAAGAAGATAAACAAGAAAGCAGACATAGGGTAAGATGATCAATCCTCACTTAGAAAGACAAATGAGATGTGCGTTGGACATATGACAGGATTCTACCACAGAAGGCATCTGAAAGACTCTATCAAACAAGCAGTGTTTCAAAACAGATAGTAAAACTCATGACTAAACCTTGGGCAGAAGTGGAGTTAGTATGACGTGGAAAGGATAGGAGCCCCACAAGGACCAAATTTATCTGGGCACAGGGGTTTTTTCTGAAACTGTTTCTCCAACCAAGGACCATGTATGGATATAACCTAGAACCTTTGCTCAGACGAAGCTCGAAGCTCATAGTAGCTCAATAACCAATTGGTTTCCCATAGTAAGGGGAGCAGGGACTATCTCTGATAGAAACTCAATGGCAGGCTCTTTGACCTCTCCACCCCCTAAGGGAGGAGCAGTACTGCTACGCCACAGAGGAGGACTTTGCAGCCAGTCCTCGAGATACCTGATAAAACAGGGCCAGGGGAAAAGGGAAGAAGTCCTCCCCAATCCGTGGACTTGGAAAGGGGCAGGGAGAAGCTGAAGGAGGGACTGTGGGACTGGGAGGGAATAAGGGAGTGAGATACAGCTGGGATACAGAGTTAATAAAATGTAACTAATAATAATAAACAATAATAATAATAATAAATATGTGGAATTCAAATCTCAACACGTCCTCCACCCAGCATATTAGTGTTTATTCCGAGGACCATGTCTGCATTCTAGGCATCTGCTGGTCTGATGAGCAGTGACTCTTCCTGCCCTGGAGCACTGTCTCCCTTCCTCCTCCTCCTTCTTTTCATGTGCACCAGTTCTTTTTGTACTCACTTAAAGAAGGGGATTCTGGGGTTTGAAAAGGCAGTTACTACCTTCCTAAGGAAGAGCAGATCAGATAAGGACTCCCGTGTTCAGAAGCGTTTGTGCTTCCTTTTCCACTAGGAAAATTCTGCACTTCAGGGGACCCTTTCTTCTCTTAGTAAACTAACTGTACTTTTCTTACTAAACATTTGTCTCTATTCCAATTTATTTTTTGCCACAGGGTCCATAGCAAGTGAGCAGGTCTGCATGATATGCTTATTGTTCATGAAACATTTGCAAAATCTCTTTTGACTACTACCAAAAAGGAGATTGTATCCCATAAAGCCCCAGAGATCCTTACAATTGTGTATTTACTATGCCTAAAGTAAATCTACAACATAATATAAAATTAAAATTTAGCATATGGCAGAAAATACAACAACTTTGAGCCACTCTAAATGGTACCTGTGAGAAGTTTTTCCAAGGCAAACCTGAAATTGCAATCAGGGAGAGTGGATCGTGCCTGTAAGCACAGCCACTCGGGAAGCTGAGTTGAATAGAGCAAGCACCTGGGGAGCAGGTATGAGTTCTAGACTGTTTGCAGCAACCATAATAGTTTACATGTTTGTAAGGTGAACCTCTGCCCATGTGCCATATTCAGTGAATGAACCAGCACCTCAGGGGAAGGCTTGAGATAAATCATGAAACAGGTGGACTTCAAGATTGGTGGAAGCACAGACTGTCAATTTGTCAAGGCTTCTTTCATGATTACATACCTTGGATACTATTTTATGAAGATGTGGGGCTTTTGTGGTTTGAGATTTTTTTTTCAAGACAGGGTTTCTCTTTATAGTGTTGGCTGTGCGGAGCTAGTTTGTATATCTGGCTGAAATTAGTGGCTATTGCAGTTTTCTGTCCCTATTAAAATGTTCGAAGTAAAACCTGGCCCTGAACCAAAAACAGACTTAAAGATGACAGCATATATGGAATGTGAAATGAGTTCTAGGATGCTCTTCTTTGAGCAGTAGCCAGACTTTGGGGCATGCTTCCTTTAAAGAAATTTTTCGTTAATAATCTCTAAGTGTATGGGGTGATTTCTCCTTGGAAAGGGTATTAATTCCAGAAAAGCTGCAGTCTGAGACGTTTAGAAATTATTTGGGACAGACTCACCTGTATTGAGTCACGTACTTTGATCCCAGTCTCTTGCCATGTTGCCCTCTTGATTAAGATAACAAAAGTCTTCAATTAAAGGGATGTGCCAACACTCAGTATTAAAATTATCCATTTGAGTCATACAGTCAACTGTTCATTGCAGTAACCGGAAAAAGATTCGCATGCGGAGCACAGCTTTTACCTTCAGATCAGAATAAGATGAGTAGCTTATTGTGGACAAAACAGGGAAAATTAGACTATGTAAACAGCAGCAGATGTCACCATCGTGAAGAAGGACCTGATAGACAGTAGAGTGAGTGATTTTGTAATGTCCCACCATGTATTAATTCATCTCAGATGAATAAAGACAGAACAGATTGGGGGGTGTACAGTTTAGGGAGGTGAGTTTGATGCAATGAATATTGAATTTCCTACTAGGGGACTGTTCTCTACAGATGTGTCAAATCCACAGTTAAGTCAGCTCTGAGGGTTGAAACACAGGCCATTGGCTGTAGATGTATCTATCAGGTTGCAGGATTCAACAACTAACAATGTACTTTGGGGCCAGAATACACAGCATTTTATTAATGTTATTACCTTTGCCAGGAAATGGTCTGCTCTTTTTCAGAGTCACTATTGCTCTTGGTTTGTTTATTTTTTGTTGTTGTTGTTTTGTTTTGTTTTTTTTGCAATATTTTTATCATTCTTAAACTCAATTATTAATTTTTCTTTAAATTTGATTTTCTGTAAATGCACCATTGCTTGGACTTCTTATTTGTAGTTATTCCCCATTGCTTCAGGGTCATCAGGAATTTTTTTAATTTTTTTTTAGTGATATTGATTATTTATTTCTGTATCAAGCAATATGGCCAGGCTTGCCTCATGCTATGCAACGGACAATGGCTTTGAACCCCCAATGATGCCTCTGCTTCCCAGTGCGGAGAGAACACCCCTACTACTCCTTTCAGGCTGGACGTTGGCTGGACAGTAAAGAGAAGAAATAGGTCCTTTAATTATGAAGTACAGATAAAGAAGGCCTGTGCAATAATTTAGAAGAAATGTGGGTCCTTTAATTATGAAGTACATATAAAGAAGGCCTGTGCAATAATTGAGTTCTATGACTAAACTGAAGATGGAATAATCACAGTACAAAAAGAGATGGACAGCAAGGAGGGTGAAAGCTTTCCACCTTTGACAGTAGCTGACATCAGCAAGGAGTAGTGAAGGAATCAGTTGCTGATGATCAATAAATGTCCTGACATCTGGACATAGCGACACACTCAGGACTGCAGGCAGATGACTGTGAGTTCATGGTCAGAATGGTCTTCAAAGTGAGTTCAGGACAACCAAGGCCACATACAAATGTCCTGTCTCAAAAAAATTTAACATAAATAAAAAATACACAATTAAACTAACTAATATACTGGTTGGACACTTCCCCATGCTCACAGCGCATGGAATAAAGAACCTGATTTAAAAAAAAAAAAAACTGAATTTATCATGAAACTAAATTACTGTCCTTACAACAGTCCAACCAAAAGAGAAAATCTTGGTCAAATAGTTTGGCCCTGCCTAACAAGACCACAATTTCCCAGGTTTAAAATATTCAGCCTGAGAGAAAAGGCATGAATAATATTTAGTATGACCTAATAAAAATCCATAATCCCTGGAGTACATGACTATACAGTCTTGTTTTAAAAGTGATTTTGGGCATTAAAATTACATATTTTCCACCATCTCTTCCCTGCCTTCAAGTCCTCTTATAGTTCTCTTCATTGTTTTCTATTCAGGCCCTTTTTAACCTTAATAACCGTTAACGCCTGAATGTGACTTACTTGGCTTTAAGACTTCACAGCTATGATTCACAGGGATGGCTGAGCTTTGGTGTGTAATGGAATGTGCACACAAAGGACCCTGTGTCTTGGAGGCCCAAGTAGTGCTCTGGGAGACTGGAAGAATTTCTGCAAAACTAGAAATTTCCCAGGGGACTGGCCTGGCTGGAAGTGCAGAGCTGGGAAGGCCTGTGATATCTGAGCCATTTGATCTCTGCTCAGCCAGTAGGACAGCTGTGACAGACCTGAGGTGGAGATGGATGTCCTTAGCAAAGGATGGACTTTGGGAAGGCCCAGCAATCAGCGAGAGCAGTAAGAGGCACCCTGTGAGTTGTTTCAAGGATTTTCCTGGTGGGCAGCTGCAAGGAGATATGAAGAAGACCTCAGGCCATTCCACAGTGAGTGTCAGGCTGCTGTGCCTACACCAACAAGAGTAGGTTGGATGAGCTACCAGAGTCTGATGTACTGAGACCAGAAATGACTGTGACCTAGACTATAGTTGCTTGAAATTACATACCCAGTGGGAAGTGTTCATCCCTGAAACCATATTAAACGAACAGAAATGGACTCAGCAGGTTTTCCTTCTGCATTGACACAGGCTTATGCACAGGCTTAAAAGGAAAAATTAGGAGGGAAAGATTGGGGAAGAGATGGAGAAAGGACATGGAGAAAGGAAAATGGCGTAATCAATTTTAATTAACATGTACAAAAATAAATTTAAAATAAAAAGTGGCTAGAAAGATAGCATAGCAGTTTGGAGCCCTCGGTTTGTTACAGAAGAATCAGGATTGAATTCAGAAACCAGCTGGTAGCTACCAGGCTCCTATAACTTCATTCGCAAGTGATCTGATGTCCTCTTCTGGCCTCTGTAGGTACTGCATACAGATACATCAAAAATCCATACATGTGTGTTTGTGTGTAAAAACAACGCTAAAAAATGGAATTTCTATGATGATGTCATAGCCCTGAGAAAGACAGAAGCCTGGGTTAGTTGAAATAACTCTCTATCTTCTTGCATGATGGCAGCTGTGGCTGTCCTCGGAGCCTGCATTCTCATAGGCGAAAGCCACCTTATTCTGAATTAAGAATACCTCAGCGTAACTGCTAGGCTATGAATTGGAAACACAGCGCTTATAAGTGACATTTAATTGATGTACTCTGTATTTGTGTTCTCTGTCCTCTGAATGAGTGAGAATTGTCGTACTGATATTTTATTTTTAATCTGTCTTTTAGGGTATATGTTTGGATCAAGAAGTTGGATTTGCTCTGTAAGTCTCTGTCTGCTTTAAGGCCTAGACATGCAGCCTCCTGTTCCTATTGAAAATGTTCAGAGCATAACCTGGGGCCTAACCTAGAAGAGACGTAAATAGGACAACACATGAGGAATGCAAAATCTGTTTTACGCTGTTCCTCTTTGAGTAGTAGCCTGAGAGGAATGCATGCTCTCATTAAAGATATTTTTCTTCATTGATTCCTTAGGTGTCTGGAGTGTGTGTGTGCCCTGGAATGAATATTCACTCTAGAACAGCTGCATACCAGCCTTTTACAGAAATATTTCTGAGTCAAACTCTCCTAGGTTGAATCAGGTGACCTTGATCCTACACTGTTGCTTTGTTGTCCTCTTGATGAAGCTAAATAACTTCTTCAGTTAAAGGGATGTGTGTATCACCATCCAGTTTTTCAGTTACTCATTTGTGTCATATAGCCAAGTGTCCACTGCAGTCACAGGAAAAAGAGTTGCATGTGGAATTCAGCTTCTGCTGTCAGACCACAATAAGAGGACTAGCTTATGGTGGACATCTCAGATAGAAATAGGACACTCAAAATAGCTTCTGATGTCACCATTGTGTACTGATTGGGCAGCCTGAGTGATTTTGTAATTTCCCAGCATCTATGAATTGATGTCAGCTGAGTGAAGACAGACCAGGTTGGTCAGTGTACAGTTTGGGGAGGATAGAATTGTGGGGATCACGAACCAGGTGAGCAAGGTGTGAAAGGTAATGGTTCCCACATCGAATCCCGAGAATCAGACACTGGAGACCAGACTGAAGGTGCCAGCCTCAAGCACCAGGAAAAATCAATCAGGTTAATGTAAACCTAAGGAAATGTGCCAGGGTGGATGGCCAAGGTCCCCTAAGGAGACTTCTGTAAAGAAGGGGGAAGCAGTCACAGCCCTCGCTTCAGGTCCATTTTGAGACTTCACTAGTTGCTAGGAGTCCCTAGCAGATCAACACTGTGTGCAGCCCATGGGCCTCCAAGAGGCATGTCTCCACACTCCCCACATAGAACAATCCAGTGAATATTGACTGTCCAACTAGAGGACTCTCCTTTGCAGATACATGCAGTCCGCAGGCACATTTAAGTCAGCTCTGAATGTTGAGGTACAGGCCATTCACTGTAGCTGTGTGTATCAGGTTACTGATCTAAAGAAGAATCTGGATTTTTAAAAATTGATCCTATGTGAAAACAAATTACTGTATTGTTTAACAATTGCGATAGTTCAACCAAAATAGAAGATCTTGGTAAAATGGTATGGCCCAGCCTAACAGTACTGCTATTTTCCAGGTATAAGACTTTTAACCTGAATTAAGATGTATCAGTAATGTCTGGTATGCTCTCATAAAAATCCCTGGAATACATAGGACCATAAAAGCTTGTATCCACATTTTAAAATATTGTTGGGATCATAATTACAACATTTCTACATCTCTTTCCAGCTTCCAATCCCTCCCCGAGACCCCTCATGTTTGTTTGTTTTTTTTTATTTCATGACCTCTTTTTGAGTCCTGTTTGAATGTGACTTGTATTTGGCTATAGAAACAAAGGTTGCACTGGACATTTGGTGTGTAATGGAATTTGTACACAGAGGACCCTGTGCCTATGAAGAGAAAGAAGTGATATGGGAGAGTGGAAGAATTTCTACCAAATGACAGATTTCCCTGAGGAGCTCTCTGTCTGCCCTGGGGTGTTAGGGCAGAGCTGGGTAGGCCTGTGCTGTCTGAGTCATTTGATCTCTGCTTACTCAATAGGAAAGCTAGTTTTTACTAACCTGAGGGAGAGCTGAGTAGCTTATCTGATGATGGACTCTAGGAAGGCCTAGCAATCAAAAGCACCTATAAGAGGCAAGCTGTTGAGTTTATTCCCAGGATTTTCCTCTGTTGCAGCTGTAGGGAGTTGTGAAGGAGATCTGAGCAATATCATAGTCCACTACCCCATATCAGGAAGAGCAGGTTGGCTGAACTATCAGAGTTTGATCTGCTGAGACTTGAATGGACCATGAACCACACTCTTCTGTTGGTACATGTGGTGACTTGAATGTGGATTCCCTTGGGAGGGGCAGGCTCTGCAACCCTGGCAACAGGAAGCTATGGTGCTTATAATATCACTGTCAAGTGTGCATGCACAGACATCACTTTTGGTGTGCAGTAAGAAGACTGTTTGAAAAAAATGAAGGTCTGGTTTCTAGAAGCCTTAACATTGCATCTAACCTTCAGTTTTCTGTGATGAATTCTACTCATCATTTAGAAACTGGTAGAATGAAAGTGATAGAGTTCCTCTTTCAGTAATATTTCATTAAAATCTCTTTATCTTTCCACAACCAGCATTCACAGTGGTGTACTTCAGGAAGATTCAATTCCAGGGTACAAAGGAGTTTTTGAGCTGCAAAGGTTTTGCAAGCAGGCATGTGTTATGCAGATAGATAGGGCAGATTTCACCTCTTGTGCCATCATTCATTTGCAGATAGGAGACACACAATGATACTTCAACATTGTTTTGTGTGTCTGGGCATCATTGGGGCTGGGTTTCCTGAATTCTCACAGAGCATGGGGTGCTACAGAGCCATAGCCCATTCCTGAGAGAACTATAGGGCATGGGACCTCTCTGTTTGGAAGAGAAATTTGTAGTAGGTGTTGTGGATAGCTGCTTGTGTGTCAAGCTGCTTCATTCTTGAGTCTGGAGTGGAAAAACATGTTTGCACCCTGGCCTTCACCTTCAGACAGAGATGAGAAGATGTTTTGCCATCTTCCTATAAACTTGTTTGTGTGAGCGGGGACCATATCTGCTACAGGGAAGTAGTTTAAGAAAACAAGTTTGTATCATAAAAAATTAATAAATAATATAAAAAACCAAGTCTGGAGGTGCCATAAACTTCTTTCTAGTATTGATGTGACTTGGTTGTGCTTTACCTATGAAAAGGAATGGTGGAATAAACTTGTGACTGCTGTCTTACTGACAGCTAATACCATGTGCCTTGGACTGTTTTAATTATTTCAATCCTCACTTCCCACTCAGGTACTGTTTGACTCTGCCAGAGGGCTCCAGCAAGGTGGGGAGTCAGAAATATAAGAGTTTAAAAGTAATTCTGAATCAATTTTATGTGAGTCATGACATTGGTTCTTCTTTATTAGTCTTTAAGTGTATGGAGTGATTTCTCCTTGCAAGGGTATTAATTCTAGAACAGCTGCACCTTGAGACATTTAGAAAATATTTTGGACAAACTCTCCTGTGTTGACTCAGTTCCTTGATCCTAGTTTGTTGCCTTGTTGTCCACTTGATTAAGATAACAAAAGACTTCAATTAAAGGGATGTGCCAACACTCAGTTTTAAAATTACCCATTTCAGTCATACCATCAACTGTTCATTGCAGTAACCGGAAAAATATTCACATGTGGAGCACAGCATTTACCTTCAGACCAGAATAAGATGAGTAGCTTATTGTGGACAAAACAGGGAAAATTAGAGTATGTGAACAGCTGCAGATGTCACCATTGAAGAAGGACCTTATAGACAGTAGAGTGAGTGATTTTGTAATGTCCCACCATGTACTAATTCATCTCAGATGAATAAAGACAGAACAGATTGGTGGGTGTACAGTTTAGGGAGGTGAGCTTGATGCAATGAATATTGAATTTCCTACGAGGGGACTGTTCTCTACAGATGTGTCAAATCCACAGTTAAGTCAGCTCTGAGGGTTGAGACACAGGCCATTGGCTGTAGATGTATCTATCAGATTGCAGGATTCAACAACTAACAATGTACTTCGGGACCAGTTTACACAGCATCCTTTTAATGTTATTACCTTTGCCAGGGAATGGTCTGCTCTTTTTTACAGTCACTATTGCTCTTGGTTTTTTTTTTGTTGTTGTTGTTGTTTTGGTTTGGTTTTTTTTTTTTTGCAATATTTTTATCATTCTTAAAACTCAATTATTAATTTTTCTTTAAATTTGATTTTCTGTAAATGCACCATTGCTTGGACTTCTTATTTGTAGTTATTCCCCATTGTTTCAGGGTCATTACGAAATTTTTTCAATGTTTTTCAGTGATATTGATTATTTATTTCCGTATCAAGCAATATGTCCAGGATTGCCTCATGCTATGCAACGGACAATGGCTTTGAACCCCCAATGCTATCTCTGCTTCCCAGTGCGAAGAGAACACCCCTACAACTCCTTTCAGGCTGGACGTTGGCTGGACGTTGGCTGGACAGTGAAAAAAAGAAATAGGTTGGTGAATGTGGGTCCTTTAATTATGAAGTACATATAAAGAGGGCCTGTGCAATAAATGAGTTCTATGACCAAACTGAAGAGGGAATAGTCAGAGTACAGAAAGAAATGGACAGCAAGGAGGGTGAAAGTTTTCCAGCTTTGACAGTAGCTGACATTAGCAAGGAGTAGTGAAGGAATCAATTACTGATGATCAATAAATGTCCTGACATCTGGACATAGCGGCACACTCAGGGCGGCAGGCAGATGACTGTGAGCTGATGGTCAGAATGGTCTTCAAAGTGAGTCCAGAATAGCCAAGGCCGCATACAAATGTCTTGTCTCAAAATAATCTATAGTAAGTAAAAAAAAAAATGCAAAAATAAACTAACTAATATAGTGGCTGGTACTTTCTCAGGGCCATAGGACATGTAATAAAGAATCTGAAAAAAAAAATCATCATGAAACTAAATTACTGTCATTACAACAGTCCAACCAAAAGAGAAAATCTTGGTCAAGGGGTTTGGCTCTGCCAAAGAGGACTCCAATTTCCTAGGATTAAAATATTCAGCCTGAGAGGAAAGGCGTGAGAAATACGTAATATGACCTAATAAAAATCCATAATCCCTGGAGCACATGACTATAAAACCTAGTTTTTAAAGTAATTTGGGGGATTACAATTACATAATTTCCACCATCTCTTCCCTGCCTTCAAGTCCTCCCATAGATCTCTTCATTGTTTTCTATTCAGGCCCTTTTTAACCTAAACAACAGTTACTGCTTGAATGTGACTTACTTGGCTTGAAGACTTCCCAGCTATGATTCACAGGGATGGCTGAGCTTTGGTGTGTAATGGAATGTGCACACAAAGGACGCTGTGTCTTGGAGACCCAAGTAGTGCTCTGGGAGACTGGAAGAATTTCTACAAAACTAGAAATTTCTCAGGGGACAGCCCTGTCTGGAAGTGCAGATCGGGGAAGGCCTGTGCTATCTGAGCCATTTGATCTCTGCTCAGCCAGTAGGACAGCTATGACTGACCTGAGGCTGAGCTGGGTGTCCTGAGCAAAGGATGGACTTTGGGAAGGCCCAGCAATCAGCGACACCAGTAAGTGGCAGCCTGTGAGCTGTTTCAAGGATTTTCCTGGTGGGCAGCTGCAAGGAGATATGAAGAAGACCTCAGGCCATTCCACAGTGAGTGTCAGGGCTGCTGAGCCTACACCAACATGAATAGGTTGGATGAGCTACCAGAGTCTGATCTGCTGAGACCAGAAATGACTGTGAACTAGACTATAGTTGATTGAAATTACATACCCAGTGGGAAGTGTTCATCCCTGAAACCATATTGAACGAACAGAAATTGACTCAGCAGGTTTCCTTCTGCATTGACACAGACTTATGCACAAGCTTAAAAGGAAAAAGTAGAAGGGAAAGATTGGGGAAGAGATAGAGAAAGGACATGGAGAAAGGAAAATGGCATAAATGATTTTAATTAACATGTACAAAAATAAATTTACAATAAAAGGTGGCTAGAAAGATAGCATAGCAGTTAGGAGCCCTTGCTTTGTTACAGAAGAAACAGGATTGAATTCAGAAATCAGCTGGTAGCTACCAGGCTCCTATAACTTCATTCCCAAGTGATCTGATGTCCTCTTCTGGCCTCTGTAGGTACTGCATGCAGATACATCAAAAATCCATACGTGTGTGTTTGTTTGTGTAAACAATGTTAACAAATGGAATTTTCTATGATGATGTCATAGCCCTGAGAAAGACAGAAGCCTGCGTTAGGTGAAATAACTATCTTCTTGCATGGTGGCAGCTGCATCTCTCCTCGGAGCCCGCCTTCTCAGAGGCAAAAGCCACCTTATTCTGAATTAAGAATAGCTCAGCGTAATTGCTAGTGTGTGAATTGGAAACACAGAGCTTATAGGTGACATTTCATTGATGTACTCTGTATTTGTGTTCTCTGTCCTCTGTATGTGTGAGAATTGTACTGATAATTTTTTTAATCTGTCTTTTAGGGTATATGTTTGGATCGAGAAGTTGGATTTGCTCTGTAAGTCTCTGTCTGCTTTAAGGCCTAGACGTGCAGTCTCCTGTTCCTATTGAAATTGTTCAGAGCATAACATGGGGCCTAAGATAGAAGAGTCTTAAGGAGGACAGCATATGAGGAATGCAAAATCTGTTTTACGCTGTTTCTCTTTGAGTAGTAGCCAGTGAGGAATGCATGCTCTCATTAAAGATATTTTCCTTCATCGATTCCTTAGGTGTCTGGAGTGCATGTGCCCTGGAATGAACATTCACTCTAGAACAGCTGCATACCAGCCTTTTACAGAAATATTTCTGAGTCAAACTCTCCTAGGTTGAATCAGGTGACCTTGATCCTACACTGTTGCTTTGTCGTCCTCTTGATGAAGCTAAATAACTTCTTCAGTTAAAGGGATGTGTGTATCACCATCCAGTTTTTCAATTACTCATTTGAGTCATATAGCCACCTGTCCACTGCAGTTGCAGGAAAAAGAGTTGCATGTGGAATTCAGCTTCTGCTGTCAGACCATAATAAGAGGACTAGGTTATGGTGGATATCTCAGATAGAAATAGGACTCTCAAATAGCTTCTGATGTCACCATTGTGAAAATGAACTGATTGGGGCAGCCTGAGTGATTTTGTAATTTCCCAGCATCTATGAATTAATGTCAGCTGAGTGAAGACAGACCAGGTTGGTCAGTGTACAGTTTGGGGAGGATAGAATTGTGGGGATCAGGAACCAGGTGAGGAAGGTGTGAAAGGTAATGGTTCCCACATCGAATCCTAAGAATCAGACACTGGAGACCAGACTGAAGGTGCCAGCCTCAAGCACCAGGAAAAATCAATCAGGTTAGTGTAAACCTAAGGAAATGTGCCAAGGTGGAGGGCCAAGGTCCCCTAGGAGACTTCTGTAAGGAAGGGGGAAGCAGCCACAGCCCTAGCTTCAGGTCCATTTTGAGACTTCACTAGTTGCTAGGAGTCCCTAGCAGATCAACACTGTGTGCAGTGGATCAGGATTTTTAGGAGAGTTGTAGGAGTCATTGATGCTTCACTCGCCATTCCCTGTGGGCCTCCAATAGGCATGTCTCCACACTCCCCACATAGAACAATCCAGTGACTATTGACTGCATAACCAGAGGACTCTCCATTGCAGATATGTGCAGTCCACAGGCACATTTAAGTCAGCTCTGAAGGTTGAGGCACAGGCCATTCACTGCAGCTGTGTGGATAAGGTTACTAATCTAAACAAGAATCTGGTTTAAAAAAAAATGAACCTATGTGAAAACAAATTGTCTAACAATTGCGATAGTTCAACCAAAAGAGAAGGTCCTGGTTAAATGGTATGGCCCAGCCTAACAGACTGTTATTTTCCAGGTTTAAGATGTTTAAACTGAATTAAGATGTATTAGTAATATCTGACATGCTCTCATAAAAATCCCTGGAGCACAAAAGACTGTAAAAGCTTGTATCCACATTTTAAAATATTTTATGGGATCATAATTACTTCATTTCTACAACTCTTTCGAGCCTCCAATCCCTCCCCAAGACCCCTCTTGTTTTTTTTTTTAATTCATGACCACTTTTTGAGTCCTGTTTGAATGTGATTGTATTTGGCTATAGCAACAAAGGTTGCCCTGGACATTTGGTCTGTAATGGAATTTGTACACAGAGGACCCTGTGCTTCTGAAGAGAAAGGAGAGTTATGGGCGAGTGGAAGAATTTCTACCAAAGTACAGATTTCCCAGATGAGCTCTCTGTCTGCCCCGGGGTGTTAGGGCAGAGCTCGGTAGGCCTGTGCTTCCTGAGTCCTTTTATCTTTGCTTACTCAATAGGAAAGCTATTTTTTTACCAGCCTGAGGGAGAGCTGAGTAGCTTATCTGATGATGGACTCTAGGAGGGCCTAGCAATCAAGAATACCTATAAAAGGCATGCTGTTGAGTTTATTCCCAGCACATTCCTCTGTTGCAGCTGTAGGGAGTTGTGAAGGAGATCTCAAGCAATATCATAGTGAATTTTGGGTCCACTACCCCATATCAGGAAGAGCAGTTTGGCTGAACTATCAGAGTTTGATCTGCTGAGACTTGAATGGACCATGAACCACACTCTTCTCTTGGTACATGTGGTGACCTGAATGTGGATTCCCTTGGGTGGGGCAAGCTCTGCAGCCCTGGCAACAGGAAGCTATGGCGTTATAATATCACTGTCATGTGTGCATGCACAGATATTGCTTTTTCTGTGTAGTTAAGAAGACAGTTTAAAAAAAAATGAAGGTCTGGATTCTAGAAGCCTTAACATTGCGTCTAACCTTCAGTTTTCTGTGATGAATTCTACTAATCGTTTAGAAATTGGTAGAATGGAGGGGAGAGCCTCTTTTAGCAATATTTCATTAAAATCTCTTTATCTTTCCACAACCACCAGCCAGAGTGGTGTGATTCAGGAAGATTCAATTCCTGGGTAAAGAGCTGCACAGGTTTCTCAAGCACACATGTGTTATGTAGACAGATAGGGCAGATTTCAATCTTGTGCCATTATCCAGGAGGCAGGAAGCAGACACACAAATGTACTTCGACATTTTTGTGTGTGTGTGTGCATCATAGGGGCTGGGTTTCCTGAATTCACAAAGAGCATGTGGGGCTACAGAGCCATAGCCCATCTTTGTGATCACCCCCATTTCCTGAGAGGACTATAGGGCATAGGACTACTCTGTTTGGAAGAGAAATTAGTAGTAGCTGTTGTGGAGAGCTTCTTGTTTGTCAAGATGCTTTCTTAAGGAGTCTGGAGTAGAAAAACATGTTTTTACCCTGGCCTTCACCTTGAGACAGAGATAAGAGGATGTTTTGCCATGTTCCTTAAAACTTGTTGCTGTGACCTTGGACCACATCTGCTACTGGGAAGCAGTTTAAGAAAACAAGTTTGTAATACAACGAATAAATTATATATATATATATATATAAAGAAAACAAGTTTGGCAGTTCCATGAACTTCTTTCTAGTATTGATGTGACTTGGTTGTGCTTTACTTATGAAAAGGAATGGTGGAATAAACTTGTGACTGCTGTCTTACTGACAGCTGATTTCATGTGCCCTGGACTGCTTTAATTATTTCAATCCTCACTCCCCACTCAGGTACTGTTTGACTCTGCCAGAGGGCTCTAGCAAGGTGGGGAGTCAGAAATATAAGAGTTTAGAAGTAATTTTGAATCAATTTTATGTGAGTCATGAAATTGGTTCTTCTTTATTAATCTTTAAGTGTATGGAATGTTTTCTCCTTGGAAAGGGTATTAAGTCTAGAACAGCTGCACCTTGAGACATTTAGAAAATATTTTGGACAAACTCTCCTGTGTTGACTCAGTTCCTTGATTCCAGTCTGTTGCCTTGTTGTCCTCTTGATTAAGATAACAAAAGACTTTAATTAAAGGCATGTGCCAACACTCAGTTTTAAAATTACCCATTTCAGTCATACAGTCAACTGTTCATTGCAGTAACTGGAAAAATATTCACATGTGGAGCACAGCTTTTACCTTCAGACCAGAATAAGATGAGTAGTTTATTGTGGACAAAACAGGGAAAATTAGAGTATGTGAACAGCAGCAGATGTCACCATCGTGAAGAAGGACCTGATAGACAGTAGAGTGACTGATTTTGTAATGTCCACCATGTACTAATTCATCTCAGATGAATAAAGACAGAACAGATTGGTGGGTGTACAGTTGAGGGAGGTGAGCTTGATGCAATGAATATTGAATTTCCTACTAGGGGACTGTTCTCTACAGATGTGTCAAATCCACAGTTAAGTCAGCTCTGAGGGTTGAGACACAGGCCAATGGCTGTTGATGCATCTATGAGGTTACAGAATTTAACAGCTAACAATGTACCTCGGGGCCAGACTATACAGCATCTTTTTAATGTTATTACCTTTGCCAGGGAATGGTCTGCTCTTTTTCAAAGTCACTATTGCTGTATTTTCTTTTTCAATATTTTTTATCCTTCTTAAAACTCAATTATTTATTTTTCTTTAAATCTGATTTTCTCCATTGCTTGAACCTCTTATATGTTTTTATTCCCCACTGTTTTAGGGTCATTAAGCATTTCTTTCAAATTTTCTCTGTGATATTGATTATGTGTTTCTGTATAAAGCAATAAGGTCAGGCTTGCCTCATGCTATGCATCTGACAATTGTTTTGGACCCCCAGTGCTGCTTCTGTTTCCCAGTGATAAGAGAACAACTCTACTACTCCTTTCAGGCTGGAACTTGGCTGGAACATGAAAAGAAGAAATAGGCCAATGAATGAGGGTCCTTTAATTAAGGAGTACATATAAAGAGGGCCTGTGCAATAATTGAGTTCTATGACTAAACTGAAGATGGAATAATCACAGTTACAAAAAGAGATGGACAGCAAGGAGGGTGAAAGCTTTCCAGCTTTGACAGTAGCTGACATTAGAAGGAGTAGTGGAGGAATCAATTGGGGATGATCAATAAATGTCCTGACATCTGGACATAGAGGCACACTCAGGGTGGCAGGCAGATGACTGTGAGTTGATGGTCAGAATGGTCTTCAAAGTGAGTTCAGGACAGCCAAGGCCACATACAAATGTCCTGTCTCAAATAAATTTAACATAAATAAAAAATAAACAATTAAACTAACTAATAAACTGGTTGGACACTTCCCCAGGCTCACAGCGCATGGAATAAAGAACCTGATTTTTTTTAAAAAAAAAAAAAAACTGAATTTATCATGAATCTAAATTACTGTCCTTACAACAGTCCAACCAAAAGAGAAAATCTTAGTCAAATAGTTTGGCCCTGCCTAACAGGACCACAATTTCCCAGGTTTAAGATATTCAGCCTGAGAGAAAAGGCATGAATAATATTTAGTATGACCTAATAAAAATCCATGATCCCTGGAGCACATGACTATACCGCCTGCTTTTAAAAGTGATTTTGGGGATTAAAATTACATAATTTCCACCATCTCTTCCCTGCCGTCAAGTCCTCCCATAGTTCTCTTGATTGTTTTCTATTCAGGCCCTTTTTAACCTTAATAACCGTTAATGCCTGAATGTGACTTACTTGGCTTTAAGACTTCACAGCTATGATTCACAGGGATTGCTGAGCTTTGGTGTGTAATGGAATGTGCACACAAAGGACCCTGTGTCTTGGAGGCACAAGTAGTGCTCTGGGAGACTGGAAGAATTTCTACAAAACTAGAAATTTCTCAGGGGACCACCCTGTCTGGAAGTGCAGAGCTGCTAAGGCCTGTGCTATCTGAGCCATTTGATCTCTGCTCAGCCAGTAGGACAGCTGTGACTGACCTGAGGCTGAGCTGGGTGTCCTTAGCAAAGGATGGACTCTGGGAAGACCCAGCAATCAGCGAGAGCAGTAAGAGGCACCCTGTGAGTTGTTTCAAGGATTTTCCTGGTGGGCAGCTGCAAGGAGATATGAAGAAGACCTCAGGCCATTCCACAGTGAGTGTCAGGGCTGCTGTGCCTACACCAACAAGAGTAGGTTGGATGAGCTACCAGAGTCTGATCTGCTGAGACTGGAACAGACTGTGACCCAGACTATAGTTGGTACCTGCAGTTAAATGGACAGAAGTTTTTATCCTCTTAGCTTCCCTGAGTGTGGATTCATTGGAGATGGAGACGCTTCCAAGGTGTGACCACGGGGAGCTGTGATACTTAGAATATCACCACTTATAGTACACACCAATGACTTGCTTTTTGTGTGCTGAAGGAAGGAAATGGGATAAGGAAGGGGGTTAGAACCAGGATTTAAAATGAATAAATTGTAATTCGCAAGTGGTCTGATGTCCCCTTCTGGCCTCTGTAGGTACTGCATGCTGATACATGCAAAAATCCATACATATGTGTGTGTGTTTGTGTGTAAATGACGCTAAAAAATGTAATTTTCTACGATGATGTCATAGCCCTGAGAAAGACAGAAGCCTGCGTTAGGTGAAATAACTCTCTTTCTTCTTGCATGATGGCAGCTGCGTCTCTCCTCGGAGCCTGCCTTCTCATAGGCAAAAGCCACCTTATTCTGAATTAAGTATAGCTCAGCGTAATTGCTAGTCTATGAATTGGAAACACAGCGCTTATAGTTGACATTTCACTGATGTACTCTGTATTTGTGTTCTCTGTCCTCTGTATGTGTGAGAATTGTGGTACTGATATTCTTTTAATCTGTCTTTTAGGGTATATGTTTGGATCAAGAAGTTGGATTTGCTCTGTAAGTCTCTGTCTGCTTTAAGGCCTAGATGTGCAGTCTCCTGTTCCTATTGAAATTGTTCAGAGCATAACATGGGGCCTGACCTAGAAGAGTCTAAAGGAGGACAGCATATGAGGAATGCAAAATCTGTTTTAGGCTGTTCCTCTTTGAGTAGTAGCCAGAGAGGAATGCATTCTCTCATTAAAGATATTTTCCTTCATCGATTCCTTAGGTGTCTGGAGTGCATGTGCCCTGGAATGAATATTCACTCTAGAACAGCTGCACAAGAGCCTTTTACAGAAATATTTCTGAGTCAAACTCTCCTAGGTTGAATCAGGTGACTTTGATCCTATACTGTTGCTTTGTTGTCCTCTTGATGAAGCTAAATAACTTCTTCAGTTAAAGGGATGTGTGTATCACCATCCAGTTTTTCCGTTACTTATTTGAGTCATATAGCCACCTGTCCATTGCAGTCGCAGGAAAAAGAGTTGCATGTGGAATTCAGCTTCTGCTGTCAGACCACAATAAGAGGTCTAGCTTATGGTGGACATCTCAGATAGAAATAGGACACTCAAAATAGCTTCTGATGTCACCATTGTGAAAATGAACTGATCGGGGCAGCCTGAGTGATTTTGTAATTTCCCAGCATCTATGAATTAACGTCAGCTGAGTGAAGACAGACCAGGTTGGTGAGTGTACAGTTTGGGGAGGATAGAATTGTGGGGATCAGGAACCAGGTGAGGGAGGTGTGAAAGGTAATGATTCCCACATCGAATCCTAAGAATCAGACACTGGAGACCAGACTGAAGGGGCCAGCATCAAGCACCAGGAAAAATCAATGAGGTTAGTGTAAACCTAAAGAAATGTGCCAGGGTGGAGGGCTAAGGTCCCCTAAGGAGACTTCTGTAAAGAAGGGGGAAGCAGCCACAGCCCTAGCTTCAGGTCCATTTTGAGACTTCACTAGTTGCTAGGAGTCCCTAGCTGATCAACACTGTGTGCAGTGGATCAGGATTTTTAGTGGAGTTGTAGGAGTCACCGATGCTTCACTCGCCATTCCCTGTGGGCCTCCAATAGGCATGTCTCCACACTCCCCACATAGAACAATCCAGTGACTATTGACTGTATAACCAGAGGACTCTCCATTGCAGATACGTGCAGTCCACAGGCACATTTAAGTCAGCTCTGAAGGTTGAGGCACAGGCCATTCACTGTAGCTGTGTGGATAAGGTTACTGATCTAAACAAGAATCTGGTTTAAAAAAAAATTGAACCTATGTGAAAACAAATTGTCTAACAATTGCGATAGATAGTTCAACCAAAAGAGAAGGTCCTAGTAAAATGGTATGGCCCAGCCTAACAGACTGTTATTTTTCAGGTTTAAGATGTTTACCCTGAATTAAGATGTATTAGTAATATCTGACATGCTCTCATAAAAATCCCTGGAACACAAAAGACTGTAAAAGCTTGTATCCACATTTTAAAATATTTTATGGGATCATAATTACTTCATTTCTACAACTCTTTCGAGCCTCCAATCCCTCTCCAAGACCCCTCATGTTTTGTTTTTTTTTTTTAATTCATGACCACTTTTTGAGTCCTGTTTGAATGTGACTTGTATTTGGCTATAGCAACAAAGGTTGCACTGGACATTTGGTCTGTAATGGAAGCTGTACACAGAGGACCCTGTGCCTATGAAGAGAAAGGAGTGTTATGGGCGAGTGGAAGAATTTCTACCAAAGTACAGATTTCCCAGATGAGCTCTCTGTCTGCCCCGGGGTGTTAGGGCAGAGCTCGGTAGGCCTGTGCTGCCTGAGTCCTTTTATCTTTGCTTACTCAATAGGAAAGCTATTTTTTTACCAACCTGAGGGAGAGCTGAGTAGCTTATCTGATGATGGACTCTAGGAGGGCCTAGCAATCAAGAGCACCTATAAGAGGCATGCTGTTGAGTTTATCCCAGGACTTTCCTCTGTTGCAGCTGTAGGGAGTTGTGAAGGAGATCTCAAGCAATATCATAGTGAACTTTGGGTCTACTTCCCCATATCTGGAAGAGCAGGTTGGCTGAACTATCACAGTTTGATCTGCTGAGACTTGAATGGACCATGAACCACACTCTTCTTTTGGTACATGTGGTGACCTGAATGTGGATTCCCTTGGTAGGGGCAGGCTCTGCAGCCCTGGCAACAGGAAGCTATGGTGCTTATAATATCACTGTCAAGTGTGCATGCACAGACATCGCTTTTGGTATGCAGTAAGACAGTTTGAAAAAAATGAAGGTCTGGTTTCTAGAAACCTTAACATTGCGTCTAACCTTCAGTTTTCTGTGATCAATTCTACTAATCATTTAGATACTGGTAGAATGGAAGTGATAGAGTTCCTCTTTCAGCAATATTTCATTAAAATCTCTTTATCTTTCCACAACCAGCATTCACAGTGGTGTACTTCAGGAAGATTCAATTCCAGGGTACAAAGGAGTTTTTGAGCTGCAGAGGTTTTGCAAGCAGGCATGTGTTATGCAGATAGATAGGGCAGATTTCACATCTTGTGCCATTATCCAGGTGGCAGGAAGCAGACACACAATTGTCCTTCAACATTGTTTTCTGTGTGGGCATCATTGAGGCTGGGTTTCCTGAATTCACAAAGAGCATGGGGTGCTACAGAGCCATAGCCCACCTTTGTGATCACCACCCTTTACTGAGAGAACTATACGGCATGGGACCTCTCCTTTTGGAAGAGAAATTAGTAGTAGGTATTTTGGAGAGCTGCTTATGTGTCAAGCTGCTTTATTCTTGAGTCTGCAGTGGAAAAACACATTTGCATCCTGGCCTTCACCTTCAGACAGAGATGAGAAGATGTTTTGCCATGTTCCTTTAAACTTGTTTGTGTGAGCGGGGACCCTATCTGCTACAGGGAAGTAGTTTAAGAAAACAAGTTTGTAACATAAAAAATTAATAAATGATATAAAAAAACAAGTCTGGCGGTGTCATGAATTTCTTTCTAGTATTGATGTGACTTGGTTGTGCTTTACCTATGAAAAGGAATGGTGGAATAAACTTGTGACTGCTGTCTTACTGACAGCTGATCCCATGTGCCCTGGACTGTTTTAATTATTTCAATCCTCACTCCCCACTCAGGGACTGTTTGACTGTGCCTGAGGGCTCCAACAAGCTGTGGAGTCAGAAATATAAGAGTTTAGAAGTAATTTTGAATCAATTTTATGTGAGTTATGAAATTGGTTCTTCTTTATTAATCTTTAAGTGTATGGAGTGATTTCTCCTTGAAAGTGTATTAATTCTAGAACACCTGCACCTTGTGACATTTAGAAAATATTTTGGACAAACTCTCCTGTGTTGACTCAGTTCCTTGATCCCAGTCTGTTGCCTTGTTGTCCACTTGATTAAGATAACAAAAGTCTTCAATTAAAAGGATGTGCCAACACTCAGTATTAAAATTACCCATTTCAGTCATACAGTCAATTTTCCAGTTCATTGCAGTAACCGGAAAAATATTCACACGTGGAGCACAGTGTGAATATTTTTTACCTTCAGACCAGAATAAGATGAGTAGCTTATTTTGGACAAAACAGGGAAAATTAGAGTATGTGAACAGAGGCAGATGTCACCATCGTAAAGAAGGACATGATAGATAGTAGAGTGTGTGATTTTGTAATGTCCACCATGTACTAATTCATCTCAGATGAATAAAGACAGAACAGATTGGTGGGTGTACAGTTTAGGGAGGTGAGCTTGATACAATGAATATTGAATTTTCTACGAGGGGATTGTTCTTTACAGTTGTGTCAAATCCACAGTTAAGTCAGCTCTGAGGTTTGAGACACAGGCCATTGGCTGTAGATGTATCTATCAGATTGCAGGATTCAACAACTAACAATGTACTTCGGGGCCAGATTAGACAGCATCTTTTTAATGTTATTACCTTTGCCAGGGAATGGTCTGCTCTTTTTCAGAGTCACTATTACTCTTGTTTTGTTTTTTTTTTTTTTTTTTTGCAATATTTTTATCATTCTTAAAACTCACTTATTATTTTTTCTTTAAATTTGATTTTCTATAAATGCACCATTGCTTGGACTTCTTATTTTTAGTTATTCCCCATTGTTTCAGGGTTATTAAGAAGTTTTTTCAATTTTTTCAGTGATATTATTTATTTCTGTATCAAGCAATATGGCCAGGATTGTGTCATGCTATGCAATCGACAATGGCTTTGAACCCCCAATGCTGCCTCTGCTTCGCAGTGCAAAGACAACACCCCTACTACTCCTTTCAGGCTGGACATTGGCTGGACAGTGAAAAAAAGAAATAGCTACTTTAATTATGAAGTACATATAAAGAAGGTCTGTGCAATAATTAAGTTCTATGACTAAACTGAAGTTGGAATAAATACAGTACCAAAAGAGATGGACAGCAAGGAGGGTTAAAGCTTTCCACCTTTGCCAGTAGCTGACATTAGCAAGGAGTAGTGAAGGAATCAGTTGCTGATGATCAATAAATGTCCTGACATCTGGACATAGTGGCATACTCAGGGAGGCAGGCAGATGACTGTGAGTTCATGGTCAGAATGGTCTTCAAAGTGAGTTCAGGACAGCCAAGGCCACATACAAATGTCCTGTCTCAAAAAAATTTAACATAAATAAAAAAAAATAAACAATTAAACTAACTAATATACTGGTGGGAAACTTCCCCAAGCCCACAGCACATGGAATAAAGAATCTGATTTTTTTTTTAAATAAAACTGAATTTATCATGAAACTAAATTACTGTCCTTACAACAGTCCAACCAAAAGAGAAAATCTTGGTCAAATAGTTTGGCCCTGCCTAACAGGACCACAATTTCCCAGGTTTAAAATATTCAGCCTGATATATCCAAAAGAGGCTCAAGTACACAAAAAGGACATTTGCTCAACCATGTTTGTAGCAGCTTTATTTGTAATAGCCAGAAGCTGGAAACAACCCAGATGCCCCTCAACTGAAGAATGGATGCAGAAATTGTGGTACATCTACACAATGGAATATTACTCAGCAATGAAAAATAAGGAAATCATGAAATTTGCAGGTAAATGGTGGGATCTGGAAAGGATCATCCTGAGTGAGTTGTCCCAGAAGCAAAAAGACACACATGGTATATACTCACTCATATAGACATACAACATAGGACAAACCCACTAAAACCTGTGCATCTAAAGAAACTAAGCAAGAGAGAGGACCCTAACTAAAATGTCCAATTCCCATCCGGAAAGGCAAAGAGGATGGACATCAGAAGAAGAAGAAAACAGGAAACAACCTAGGAACCTACCACGGAGGGCCTCTGAAAGCCTCTGCCCTTCAGACTATCAAAGCAGATGCTGAGCCTGATGGGCAACTGTTGGGCAGAGTGAATGGAATTTTAGGTAAGAACTGGGAAATAGTAAGAGCTGGAGAGGACAGGGTCTCCACAAGGAGAGCAACAGAACAAGAAAATTTGAACACAGGGACTCATACTCCAACCAAGGACTATTCATGGAGATAACCCAGAACCCCTGCACAGATGTAGCCCAGGGCAGTTCAGAGTCCAATTGGGTTACATAGTAATGTGAAGAGGGACTGCCTCTGGCATAATCTGATTGGCCTGCTGTTTGATCACCTCCCTCTGGGGGGGAGCAGCCTTACCAGGCCATAGTAGAGGACAATGCAGCCACTTTTGATGTGAACTGACAGACTAAGATCAGAAAGAAGAGGCGAACCTCCCCTATTAGTGGACTTGGGGAGTGGCATGCAAGCAGAGGGAGGAGGGAGGGTGGGATTGGGAGGGGAGGAGGGAGGGGCTTATGGGGGGATGCAGAATGAATAAAGTGTAATTGATGAAAAATTAAAAAAAAAGGAATAAAAATAATTTCAGAACCTTAAATGACTTTCAAAAGTGGAGGAAAACATGGAGTTAGTCAATTGGCATGGAGCACGTCTCGCCCCTGGGGGCAATGGTCTCCTGAACCTACTCAGACCTCGGACACCACCACTGCTAGTTCTAGAACTGACACAGAATGTTCCAACGAGGGGGTTAAGGCTTCTCATAATATTTCCTATAAGCCCACACCTGTTTGTCTATATCCCCATTTTTAGTCATTATTAGCCAGATAGAGCCAAGTAATTGTGGTAATGATATTTGCTTTTTTGCCCAATGCTGGAATGCTAGTAAGTTTAGGTATGCCCTGTTTACTCGCATGCCTCACTGGGTGTCTGTGCCCGTTGATGCCCCTCAAGCTATGACTCTCTTCAGACAGAAAAGGGATCTTGGAACTACAGCCACCATTGTTACTACCATCTCATTGGCGGCAGTTGGAGCTACCACCAGGGCATTAGCCATGAGTCATACTGGGCAGACTTCTCAGACCCTGAACAATCATTTAGCCAATGTAGTTCATGCCTTAGTTGTACATAAAGGAATTAATGCTCAACTAAAAGGAAGCTTGATGGTGTTCAATCAGAGGATTGACCTCGTGCAGGAGCAAATTGATACCCTCTGGCAAATCGCTCAACCTGGCTGTCAATGAAAGTATGCTGGACTTTGTGTCACTAGCATACAACATGAGAATTTTTCCTGTGCTGCAAATCTGTCTAAACAATTGTCGAGCTATATTTTAGGTAATTGGACTGGAGAATTCGATACTACGATGGAGCAGCTGAGAGTGGCCATTGTCACAGTAAATTCTACCGGAGTGGACGCAGGACTAGCCACAGGATTATCAACATGGATTGCTGCAGCCATGAATCATCTGAAGGAATGGGCAGGCATGGGAGTGTTAGCAGGCCTTCTGGTGTTGGTCTCCTTGGTTTGCCTGTGGTATATATGCAAGATTAGAGTCTCACAACAGTGTGATGCAGCCATGATCATTCAGGCCTTTACAGCCATTGAAGCAGGACATTCTCCCCAAGCATGGTAGGATACCATAAAAAGCTAAAATGTTACGCTCATAATGAGAGGCTAAGCACTGCACTCAGGGTCAGCCGCGTTGGACCCAGAGAAGAGCATGTCTGGTTGCATGCGGGTTGATGCCCCATTTCCCGCCTCTGAGAAAAAGGTATCGGATGGGTCTGATGCTCTTTGGGTGGATGACACCTAAATGAACATCGGTACAAAGTCCCAATTTATTTCTAATATCAGAGATCAGACCTCTACTCTTGCCTGATGTGTCTAAAACAAAAAAGGGGAACTGTAGAGAGCTGCGGAATGCTATGCCTTAAAGATGGAGCTGGTTTCCGCCTTCCACCTTCCTGATCGTGAGTGCTCTCTGTCACAAACAATTCCACATTTGGCTAAGTCTGAGGATCTGGCTTGCTTCCATGTATGTGAACCTATCTGCATTGCCCACGTGGCACGCCTGGGTTGGCTACCCAGAGGCTATTTAAGCTGTGGGCTAGCTTTCCCCAAGGTCCGAGGATTGTTCAAGGTTCCTGAATAAACTGCATTGAAAAAAAAATCAGCCTGAGAGAAAAAGCATGAGTAATATTTAGTATGACCTAATAAAAATCCATAATCTCTGGAGCACATGACTCTACAGCCTGGTTTTAAAAGTGATTTTGGGGATTAAAATTACATAAGATCCACCATCTCTTCCCTGCCTTCAAGTCCTCCCATACTTCTCTTGATTGTTTTCTATTCAGGCCCTTTTTAACCTTAATAACCATTAATTCCTGAATGTGACTTACTTAGCTTTAAGACTTCCCAGCTATGAATCAAAGGGATGGCTGAGCTTTGGTGTGTAATGGAATGTGCACACAAAGGACCCTGTGTCTTGGAGGCACAAATAGTGCTCTGCGAGACTGGAAGAATTTCTACAAAACTAGAAATTTCCCAGGGGACAGCCCTGTCTGGAAGTGCAGAGCGGGGAAGGCCTGTGCTATCTGAGCCATTTGATCTCTGCTCAGCCAGTAGGACAGCTATGACTGACTGAGGCTGAGCTGGGTGTCCTGAGCAAAGGATGGACTTTGGGAAGGCCCAGCAATCAGTGACACCAGTAAGTGGCAGCCTGTGAGCTGTTTCAAGGATTTTCCTGGTGGGCAGCTGCAAGGAGATATGAAGAAGACCTCAGGCCATTCCACAGTGAATGTCAGGGCTGCTGAGCCTACACCAACATGAATAGGTTGGATGAGCTACCAGAGTCTGATCTGCTGAGACCAGAAATGACTGTGAACTAGACTATAGTTGATTGAAATTACATACCCAGTGGGAAGTGTTCATCCCTGAAACCATATTGAACGAACAGAAATTGACTCAGCAGGTTTTTCTTCTGCATTAACACAGACTTATGCACAAGCTTAAAAGGAAAAAGTAGAAAGGAAAGATTGCGGAAGAGATAGAGAAAGGACATGGAGAAAGGAAAATGGCATAAATGATTTTAATTAACATGTACAAAAATAAATTTACAATAAAAGGTGGCTAGAAAGATAGCATAGCAGTTAGGAGCCCTTGCTTTGTTACAGAAGAAACAGGATTGAATTCAGAAATCAGCTGGTAGCTACCAGGCTCCTATAACGTCATTCCCAAGTGATCTGATGTCCTCTTCTGGCCTCTGTAGGTACTGCATGCAGATACATCAAAAATCCATATGTGTGTGTTTGTTTGTGTAAACAATGTTAACAAATGGAATTTTCTATGATGATGTCATAGCCCTGAGAAAGACAGAAGCCTGCATTAGGTGAAATAACTATCTTCTTGCATGGTGGCAGCTGCATCTCTCCTCGGAGCCTGCCTTCTCAGAGGCAAAAGCCACCTTATTCTGAATTAAGAATAGCTCAGCGTAATTGCTAGTGTGTGAATTGGAAACACAGAGCTTATAGGTGACATTTCATTGATGTACTCTGTATTTGTGTTCTCTGTCCTCTGTATGTGTGAGAATTGTACTGATAATTTTTTTAATCTGTCTTTTAGGGTATATGTTTGGATCGAGAAGTTGGATTTCCTCTGTAAGTCTCTGTCTGCTTTAAGGCCTAGACCTGCAGTCTCCTGTTCCTATTGAAATTGTTCAGAGCATAACATGGGGCCTAAGATAGAAGAGTCTTAAGGAGGACAGCATATGAGGAATGCAAAATCTGTTTTACGCTGTTTCTCTTTGAGTAGTAGCCAGTGAGGAATGCATGCTCTCATTAAAGATATTTTCCTTCATCGATTCCTTAGGTGTCTGGAGTGCATGTGCCCTGTAATGAACATTCACTCTAGAACAGCTGCATACCAGCCTTTTACAGAAATATTTCTGAGTCAAACTCTCCTAGGTTGAATCAGGTGACCTTGATCCTACACTGTTGCTTTGTCGTCCTCTTGATGAAGCTAAATAACTTCTTCAGTTAAAGGGATGTGTGTATCACCATCCAGTTTTTCAATTACTCATTTGAGTCATATAGCCACCTGTCCACTGCAGTTGCAGGAAAAAGAGTTGCATGTGGAATTCAGCTTCTGCTGTCAGACCATAATAAGAGGACTAGGTTATGGTGGACATCTCAGATAGAAATAGGACTCTCAAATAGCTTCTGATGTCACCATTGTGAAAATGAACTGACTGGGGCAGCCTGAGTGATTTTGTAATTTCCCAGCATCTATGAATTAATGTCAGCTGAGTGAAGACAGACCAGGTTGGTCAGTGTACAGTTTGGGGAGGATAGAATTGTGGGGATCAGTAACCAGGTGAAAGGTCATGGTTCCCACATCGAATCCTAAGAATCAGACACTGGAGACCAGACTGAAGGTGCCAGCCTCAAGCACCAGGAAAAATCAATCAGGTTAGTGTAAACCTAAGGAAATGTGCCAGGGTGGAGGGCCAAGGTCCCCTAAGGAGACTTCTGTAAGGAAGGGGGAAGCAGCCACAGCCCTAGCTTCAGGTCCATTTTGAGACTTCACTAGTTGCTAGGAGTCCATAGCAGATCAACACTGTGTGCAGTGGATCAGGATTTTTAGGGGAGTTGTAGGAGTCACTGATGCTTCACTCGCCATTCCCCGTG
The DNA here is from genome assembly GCF_030254825.1 of Meriones unguiculatus. NCBI lineage: Eukaryota > Metazoa > Chordata > Mammalia > Rodentia > Muridae > Meriones > Meriones unguiculatus. Next base: position 2,132,870 of record NW_026843580.1, on the reverse strand, counting down.
GGCCTCCAATAGGCATGTCTCCATACTCCCCACATAGAACAATCCAGTGACTATTGACTGCATAACCAGAGGACTCTTCATTGCAGATATGTGCAGTCCACAGGCACATTTAAGTCAGCTCTGAAGGTTGAGGCACAGGCCATTCACTGCAGCTGTCTGGATAAGGTTACTAATCTAAACAAAAATCTGGTTTAAAAAAAATGAACCTATGTGAAAACAAATTGTCTAACAATTGCGATAGTTCAACCAAAAGAGAAGGTCCTGGTAAAATGGTATGGCCCAGCCTAACAGACTGTTATTTTCCAGGTTTAAGATGTTTAAACTGAATTAAGATGTATTAGTAATATCTGACATGCTCTCATAAAAATCCCTGGAGCACAAAAGACTGTGAAAGCTTGTATCCACATTTTAAAATATTTTATGGGATCATAATTACTTCATTTCTACAACTCTTTCGAGCCTCCAATCCCTCCCCAAGACCCCTCATGTTTTTTTTTTTTTTAATTCATGACCACTTTTTGAGTCCTGTTTGAATGTGACTTGTATTTGGCTATAGCAACAAAGGTTGCACTGGACATTTGGTCTGTAATGGAATTTGTACACAGAGGACCCTGTGCTTCTGAAGAGAAAGGAGAGTTACGGGCGAGTGGAAGAATTTCTACCAAAGTACAGATTTCCCAGATGAGCTCTCTGTCTACCCCGGGGTGTTAGGGCAGAGCTCGGTAGGCCTGTGCTTCCTGAGTCCTTTTATCTTTGCTTACTCAATAGGAAAGCTATTTTTTTACCAGTCTGAGGGAGAGCTGAGTAGCTTATCTGATGATGGACTCTAGGAGGGCCTAGCAATCAAGAATACCTATAAAAGGCATGCTGTTGAGTTTATTCCCAGCACATTCCTCTGTTGCAGCTGTAGGGAGTTGTGAAGGAGATCTCAAGCAATATCATAGTGAATTTTGGGTCCACTACCCCATATCAGGAAGAGCTGTTTGGCTGAACTATCAGAGTTTGATCTGCTGAGACTTGAATGGACCATGAACCACACTCTTCTCTTGGTACATGTGGTGACCTGAATGTGGATTCCCTTGGGTGGGGCAGGCTCTGCAGCCCTGGCAACAGGAAGCTATGGCGTTATAATATCACTGTCATGTGTGCATGCACAGATATTGCTTTTGCTGTGTAGTTAAGAAGACAGTTTTAAAAAAATGAAGGTATGGATTCTAGAAGCCTTAACATTGCGTCTAACCTTCAGTTTTCTGTGATGAATTCTACTAATCGTTTAGAAATTGGTAGAATGGAGGGGAGAGCCTCTTTTAGCAATATTTCATTAAAATCTCTTTATCTTTCCACAACCACCAGCCAGAGTGGTGTGATTCAGGAAGATTCAATTCCTGGGTAAAGAGCTGCACAGGTTTCTCAAGCACACATGTGTTATGTAGACAGATAGGGCAGATTTCAATCTTGTGCCATTATCCAGGAGGCAGGAAGCAGACACACAATTGTACTTCGACATTTTTGTGTGTGTGTGTGCATCATAGGGGCTGGGTTTCCTGAATTCACAAAGACCATGTGGGGCTACAGAGCCATAGCCCATCTTTGTGATCACCCCCATTTCCTGAGAGGACTATAGGGCATGGGACTACTCTGTTTGGAAGAGAAATTAGTAGTAGCTGTTGTGGAGAGCTTCTTGTTTGTCAAGATGCTTTCTTAAGGAGTCTGGAGTAGAAAAACATGTTTTTACCCTGGCCTTCACCTTGAGACAGAGATAAGAGGATGTTTTGCCATGTTCCTTAAAACTTGTTGCTGTGACCTTGGACCACATCTGCTACTGGGAAGCAGTTTAAGAAAACAAGTTTGTAATACAAAGAATAAATTATATATATATATATATATATATATATATATATATATATATATATATATATAAAACAAGTTTGGCAGTTCCATGAACTTCTTTCTAATATTGATGTGACTTGGTTGTGCTTTACCTATGAAAAGGAATGGTGGAATAAACTTGTGACTGCTGTCTTACTGACAGCTGATCCCATGTGCCCTGGACTGTTTTAATTATTTCAATCCTCACTCCCCACTCAGGTACTGTTTGACTCTGCCAGAGGGCTCCAGCAAGGTGGGGAGTCAGAAATATAAGAGTTTAGAAGTAATTTTGAATCAATTTTATGTGAGTCATGAAATTGGTTCTTCTTTATTAATCTTTAAGTGTATGGAATGTTTTCTCCTTGGAAAGGGTATTAAGTCTAGAACAGCTGAACCTTGAGACATTTAGAAAATATTTTGGACAAACTCTCCTGTGTTGACTCAGGTCCTTGATCCCAGTCTGTTGCCTTGTTGTCCTCTTGATTAAGATAACAAAAGACTTCAATTAAAGGCATGTGCCAACACTCAGTTTTAAAATTACCCATTTCAGTCATACAGTCAACTGTTCATTGCAGTAACTGGAAAAATATTCACATGTGGAGCACAGCTTTTACCTTCAGACCAGAATAAGATGAGTAGTTTATTGTGGACAAAACAGGGAAAATTAGAGTATGTGAACAGCAGCAGATGTCACCATCGTGAAGAAGGACCTGATAGACAGTAGAGTGAGTGATTTTGTAATGTCCACCATGTACTAATTCATCTCAGATGAATAAAGACAGAACAGATTGGTGGGTGTACAGTTGAGGGAGGTGAGCTTGATGCAATGAATATTGAATTTCCTACGAGGGGACTGTTCTCTACAGATGTGTCAAATCCACAGTTAAGTCAGCTCTGAGGGTTGAGACACAGGCCAATGGCTGTTGATGCATCTATGAGGTTACAGAATTCAACAGCTAACAATGTACCTCGGGGCCAGACTATACAGCATCTTTTTAATGTTATTACCTTTGCCAGGGAATGGTCTGCTCTTTTTCAAAGTCACTATTGCTGTATTTTCTTTTTCAATATTTTTTATCCTTCTTAAAACTCAATTATTTATTTTTCTTTAAATCTGATTTTCTCCATTGCTTGAACCTCTTATATGTGTTTATTCCCCACTGTTTCAGGGTCATTAAGCATTTCTTTCAAATTTTCTCTGTGATATTGATTATGTGTTTCTGTATAAAGCAATAAGGCCAGGCTTGCCTCATGCTATGCATCTGACAATTGTTTTGGACCCCCAGTGCTGCTTCTGTTTCCCAGTGATGAGAGAACAACTCTACTACTCTTTTCAGGCTGGAACTTGGCTGGAACGTGAAAAGAAGAAATAGGCCAATGAATGGGGGTCCTTTAATTAAGGAGTACATATAAAGAGGGCCTGTGCAATAATTGAGTTCTATGACTATACTGAAGATGGAATAATCACAGTTACAAAAAGAGATGGACAGCAAGGAGGGTGAGAGCTTTCCAGCTTTGACAGTAGCTGACATTAGCAAGGAGTAGTGAAGGAATCAATTGGGGATGATCAATAAATGTCCTGACATCTGGACATAGAGGCACACTCAGGGCGGCAGGCAGATGACTGTGAGTTGATGGTCAGAATGGTCTTCAAAGTGAGTTCAGGACAGCCAAGGCCACATACAAATGTCCTGTCTCAAATAAATTTAACATAAATAAAAAATACACAATTAAACTAACTAATATACTGGTTGGACACTTCCCCAGGCTCACAGCGCATGGAATAAAGAATCTGATTTTTAAAAAAAAAAAAAAAACTGAATTTATCATGAAACTAAATTACTGTCCTTACAACAGTCCAACCAAAAGAGAAAATCTTGGTCAAATAGTTTGGCCCTGCCTAACAGGACCACAATTTCCCAGGTTTAAAATATTCAGCCTGAGAGAAAAGGCATGAATAATATTTAGTATGACCTAATAAAAATCCATAATCCCTGGAGCACATGACTATACCGCCTGCTTTTAAAAGTGATTTGGGGGATTAAAATTACATAATTTCCACCATCTCTTCCCTGCCCTCAAGTCCTCCCATAGTTCTCTTGATTGTTTTCTATTCAGGCCCTTTTTAACCTTAATAACCGTTAATGCCTGAATGTGACTTACTTGGCTTTAAGACTTCACAGCTATGATTCACAGGGATTGCTGAGCTTTGGTGTGTAATGGAATGTGCACACAAAGGACCCTGTGTCTTGGAGGCACAAGTAGTGCTCTGGGAGACTGGAAGAATTTCTACAAAACTAGAAATTTCTCAGGGGACCGCCCTGTCTGGAAGTGCAGAGCTGCTAAGGCCTGTGCTATCTGAGCCATTTGATCTCTGCTCAGCCAGTAGGACAGCTATGACTGACCTGAGGCTGAGCTGGGTGTCCTTAGCAAAGGATGGACTTTGGGAAGGCCCAGCAATCAGCGAGAGCAGTAAGAGGCACCCTGTGAGTTGTTTCAAGGATTTTCCTGGTGGGCAGCTGCAAGGAGATATGAAGAAGACCTCAGGCCATTCCACAGTGAGTGTCAGGGCTGCTGTGCCTACACCAACAAGAGTAGGTTGGATGAGCTACCAGAGTCTGATCTGCTGAGACTGGAACGGACTGTTACCCAGACTATAGTTGGTACCTGCAGTTAAATGGACAGAAGTCTTTACCCTCTTAGCTTCCCTGAGTGTGGATTCATTGGAGATGGAGACGTTTCCCAGGTGTGACCACGGGGAGCTGTGATACTTAGAATATCACCACTTATAGTACACACCAATGACTTGCTTTTTGTGTGCTGAAGGAAGGAAATGGGATAAGGAAGGGGGCTAGAACCAGGATTTAAAATGAATAAATCGTAATTCGCAAGTGGTCTGATGTCCCCTTCTGGCCTCTGTAGGTACTGCATGCTGATACATGCAAAAATCCATACATATGTGTATGTGTTTGTGTGTAAATGACGCTAAAAAATGTAATTTTCTACAATGATGTCATAGCCCTGAGAAAGACAGAAGCCTCGGTTAGTTGAAATAACTCTCTTTCTTCTTGCATGATGGCAGCTGCGTCTCTCCTCGGAGCCTGCCTTCTCATAGGCAAAAGCCACCTTATTCTGAATTAAGTACAGCTCAGCGTAACTGCTAGTCTATGAATTGGAAACACAGCGCTTATAGTTGATATTTCACTGATGTACTCTGTATTTGTGTTCTCTGTCCTCTGTATGTGTGAGAATTGTACTGATATTTTTTTTAATCTGTCTTTTAGGGTATATGTTTGGATCGAGTAGTTGGATTTGCTCTGTAAGTCTCTGTCTGCTTTAAGGCCTAGATGTGCAGTCTCCTGTTCCTATTGAAATTGTTCAGAGCATAACCTGGGGCCTGTCCTAGAAGAGTCTCAAGGAGGACAGCATATGAGGAATGCAAAATCTGTTTTAGGCTATTCCTCTTTGAGTAGTAGCCAGAGAGGAATGCATTCTCTCATTAAAGATATTTTCCTTCATCGATTCCTTAGGTGTCTGGAGTGCGTGTACCCTGGAATGAATATTCACTCTAGAACAGCTGCACACCAGCCTTTTACAGAAATATTTCTGAGTCAAACTCTCCAAGGTTGAATCAGGTGACTTTGATCCTACACTTAACTTCTTCAGTTAAAGGGATGTGTGTATCACCATCCAGTTTTTCCGTTACTTATTTGAGTCATATAGCCAACTGTCCATTGCAGTCACAGGAAAAAGAGTTGCATGTGGAATTCAGCTTCTGCTGTCAGACCACAATAAGAGGTCTAGCTTATGGTGAACATCTCAGATAGAAATAGGACACTCAAAATAGCTTCTGATGTCACCATTGTGAAAATGAACTGATCGGGGCAGCCTGAGTGATTTTGTAATTTCCCAGCATCTATGAATTGATGTCAGCTGAGTGAAGACAGACCAGGTTGGTGAGTGTACAGTTTGGGGAGGATAGAATTGTGGTGATCAGCAACCAGGTGAGGGAGGTGTGAAAGGTAATGGTTCCCACATCGAATCCTAAGAATCAGACACTGGAGACCAGACTGAAGATGCCAGCCTCAAGCACCAGGAAAAATCAATGAGGTTAGTGTAAACCTAAAGAAATGTGCCAGGGTGGAGGGCTAAGGTCCCCTAAGGAGACTTCTGTAAAGAAGGGGGAAGCAGCCACAGCCCTAGCTTCAGGTCTATTTTGAGACTTCACTAGTTGCTAGGAGTCCCTAGCAGATCAACACTGTGTGCAGTGGATCAGGATTTTTAGGGGAGTCGTAGGAGTCACCGATGCTTCACTCGCCATTCCCTGTGGGCCTCCAATAGGCGTGTCTCCACACTCCCCACATAGAACAATCCAGTGACTATTGACTGTATAACCAGAGGACTCTCCATTGCAGATACATGCAGTCCACAGGCACATTTAAGTCAGCTCTGAAGGTTGAGGCACAGGCCATTCACTGTAGCTGTGTGGATAAGGTTACTGATCTAAACAAGAATCTGGTTTAAAAAAAATTGAACCTATGTGAAAACAAATTGTCTAACAATTGCGATAGATAGTTCAACCAAAAGAGAAGGTCCTGGTAAAATGGTATGGCCCAGCCTAACAGACTGTTAGTTTCCACGTTTAAGATGTTTACCCTGAATTAAGATGTATTTGTAATATCTGACATGCTCTCATAAAAATCCCTGGAACACAAAAGACTGTAAAAGCTTGTATCCACATTTTAAAATATTTTATGGGATCATAATTACTTCATTTCTACAACTCTTTCGAGCCTCCAATCCCTCCCCAAGACCCCTCATGTTTTTTTTTTTTTTTAATTCATGACCACTTTTTGAGTCCTGTTTGAATGTGACTTGTATTTGGCTATAGAAACAAAGGTTACACTGGACATTTGGTCTGTAATGGAAGCTGTACACAGAGGACCCTGTGCCTATGAAGAGAAAGGAGTGTTATGGGCGAGTGGAAGAATTTCTACCAAAGTACAGATTTCCCAGATGAGCTCTCTGTCTGCCCCGGGGTGTTAGGGCAGAGCTCAGTAGGCCTGTGCTGCCTGAGTCCTTTTATCTTTGCTTACTCAATAGGAAAGCTATTTTTTTACCAACCTGAGGGAGAGCTGAGCAGCTTATCTGATGATGGACTCTATGAGGGCCTAGCAATCAAGAGCACCTATAAGAGGCATGCTGTTGAGTTTATCCCCAGGACTTTCCTCTGTTGCAGCTGTAGGTAGTTGTGAAGGAGATCTCAAGCAATATCATAGTGAATTTTGGGTCCACTTCCCCATATCTGGAAGAGCAGGTTGGCTGAACTATCAGAGTTTGATCTGCTGAAACTTGAATGGACCCTGAACCACACTTTTCTTTTGGTACATGTGGTGACCTGAATGTGGATTCCCTTGGGAGGGGCAGGCTCTGCAGCCCTGGCAACAGGAAGCTATGGTGCTTATAATATCACTGTCAAGTGTGCATGCACAGACATCGCTTTTGGTGTGCAGCAAGACAGTTTGAAAAAAATGAAGGTCCGGTTTCTAGAAACCTTAACATTGCGTCTAACCTTCAGTTTTCTGTGATCAATTCTACTAATCATTTAGATACTGGTAGAATGGAAGTGATAGAGTTCCTCTTTCAGCAATATTTCATTAAAATCTCTTTATCTTTCCACAACCAGCATTCACAGTGGTGTACTTCAGGAAGATTCAATTCCAGGGTACAAAGGAGTTTTTGAGCTGCAGAGGTTTTGCAAGCAGGCATGTGTTATGCAGATAGATAGGGCAGATTTCACATCTTGTGCCATTATCCAGGTGGCAGGAAGCAGACACACAATTGTCCTTCAACATTGTTTTCTGTGTGGGCATCATTGAGGCTGGGTTTCCTGAATTCACAAAGAGCATGGGGTGCTACAGAGCCATAGCCCACCTTTGTGATCACCACCCTTTACTGAGAGAACTATATGGCATGGGACCTCTCTGTTTGGAAGAGAAATTAGTAGTAGGTGTTTTGGAGAGCTGCTTATGTGTCAAGCTGCTTTATTCTTGAGTCTGCAGTGGAAAAACATGTTTGCACCTTGGCCTTCACCTTCAGACAGAGATGAGAAGATGTTTTGCCATGTTCCTTTAAACTTGTTTGTGTGAGCGGGGACCCTATCTGCTACAGGGAAGTAGTTTAAGAAAACAAGTTTGTAACATAAAAAATTAATAAATGATATAAAAAAACAAGTCTGGCGGTGTCATGAATTTCTTTCTAGTATTGATGTGACTTGGTTGTGCTTTACCTATGAAAAGGAATGGTGGAATAAACTTGTGACTGCTGTCTTACTGACAGCTGATCCCATGTGCCCTGGACTGTTTTAATTATTTCAATCCTCACTCCCCACTCAGGGACTGTTTGACTGTGCCTGAGGGCTCCAGCAAGCTGTGGAGTCAGAAATATAAGAGTTTAGAAGTAATTTTGAATCAATTTTATGTGAGTTATGAAATTGGTTCTTCTTTATTAATCTTTAAGTGTATGGAGTGATTTCTCCTTGCAAGGGTATTAATTCTAGAACAGCTGCACCTTGAGACATTTAGAAAATATTTTGGACAAACTCTCCTGTGTTGACTCAGTTCCTTGATCCCAGTCTGTTGCCTTGTTGTACACTTGATTAAGATAACAAAAGTCTTCAATTAAAAGGATGTGCCAACACTCAGTATTAAAATTACCCATTTCAGTCATACAGTCAAATGTTCATTGCAGTAACCGAAAAAATATTCACATGTGGAGCACAGTTTTTACCTTCAGACCAGAATAAGATGAGTAGTTTATTGTGGACAAAACAAGGAAAATTAGAGTATGTGAACAGAGGCAGATGTCACCATTGTAACGAAGGACATGATAGATAGTAGAGTGAGTGATTTTGTAATGTCCACATTTACTCATTCATCTCAGATGAATAAAGACAGATCAGATTGGGGGGTGTACAGGTTATGGAGGTGAGCTTGATGCAATGAATATTGAATTTTCTATGAGGGGATTGTTCTTTACAGATGTGTCAAATCCACAGTTAAGTCAGCTCTGAGGGTTGAGACACAGGCCATCGGCTGTAGATGTATCTATCAGATTGCAGGATTCAACAATTAACAATGTACTTCGGGGCCAGATTAGACAGCATCTTTTTAATGTTATTACCTTTGCCAGGGAATGGTCTGCTCTTTTTCAGAGTCACTATTACTCTTGTTTTTTTTTTTTTTTTGTTATTGTTGTTGTTGTTTTGGTTTGGTTTTTTTTTGCAATATTTTTATCATTCTTAAAACTTACTTATTATTTTATCTTTAAATTTGATTTTCTATAAATGCACCATTGCTTGGACTTCTTATTTTTAGCTATTCCCCATTGTTTCAGTGTTAATAAGAAGTTTTTTCAATTTTTTCAGTGATATTAATTATTTATTTCTGTATCAAGCAATATGGCCAGGATTGCATCATGCTATGCAATCGACAATGGCTTTGAACCCCCAATGCTGCCTCTGCTTCCCAGTGCAAAGAGAACACCCCTACTACTCCTTTCAGGCTGGACGTTGGCTGGACAGTGAAAAAAAGAAATAGCTACTTTAATTATGAAGTACATAAAAGAAGGTCTGTGCAATAATTAAGTTCTATGACTAAACTGAAGATGGAATAATCACAGTACCAAAAGAGATGGACAGCAAGGAGGGTGAAAGCTTTCCACCTCTGCCAGTAGCTGACATTAGCAAGGAGTAGTGAAGGAATCAGTTGCTGATGATCAATAAATGTCCTGACATCTGGACATAGCGGCATACTCAGGGCGGCAAGCAGATGACTGTGAATTCATGGTCAGAATGGTCTTCAAAGTGAGTTCAGGACAGCCAAGGCCACATACAAATGTCCTGTCTCAAAAAAATTTAACATAAATAAAAAAAATACACAAGTAAACTAACTAATATACTGGTGGGAAACTTCCCCAAGCCCACAGCGCATGGAATAAAGAATCTGATTTTTTTTTTAAATAAAACTGAATTTATCATGAAACTAAATTACTGTCCTTACAACAGTCCAACCAAAAGAGAAAATCTTGGTCAAATAGTTTGGCCCTGCCTAACAGGACCACAATTTCCCAGGTTTAAAATATTCAGCCTGATATATCCAAAAGAGGCTCAAGTACACAAAAAGGACATTTGCTCAACCATGTTTGTAGCGGCTTTATTTGTAATAGCCAGAAGCTGGAAACAACCCAGATGCCCCTCAACTGAAGAATGGATGCAGAAATTGTGGTACATCTACACAATGGAATATTACTCAGCAATGAAAAATAAGGAAATCATGAAATTTGCAGGTAAATGGTGGGATCTGGAAAGGATCATCCTGAGTGAGTTGTCCCAGAAGCAAAAAGACACACATGGTATATACTCACTCATATAGACATACAACATAGGACAAACCCACTAAAACCTGTGCATCTAAAGAAACTAAGCAAGAGAGAGGACCCTAACTAAAATGTCCAATCCCCATCCGGAAAGGCAAAGAGGATGGACATCAGAAGAAGAAGAAAACAGGAAACAACCTAGGAACCTACCACGGAGGGCCTCTGAAAGCCTCTGCCCTTCAGACTATCAAAGCAGATGCTGAGCCTGATGGGCAACTGTTGGGCAGAGTGAATGGAATTTTAGGTAAGAACTGGGAAATAGTAAGAGCTGGAGAGGACAGGGTCTCCACAAGGAGAGCAACAGAACAAGAAAATTTGAACACAGGGAACTTCCCAGAGACTCATACTCCAACCAATGAGATAACCCAGAACCCCTGCACAGATGTAGCCCAGGGCAGTTCAGAGTCCAATTGGTTCATGGAGATAACCCAGAACCCCTGCACAGATGTAGCCCAGGGCAGTTCAGAGTCCAATTGGGTTACATAGTAATGTGAAGATGGACTGCCTCTGGCATAATCTGATTGGCCTGCTGTTTGATCACCTCCCTCTGGGGGGGAGCAGCCTTACCAGGCCATAGTAGAGGACAATGCAGCCACTTTTGATGTGAACTGACAGACTAAGATCAGAAAGGAGAGGCGAACCTCCCCTATTAGTGGACTTGGGGAGTGGCATGCAAGCAGAGGGAAGAGGGAGGGTGGGATTGGGAGGGGAGGAGGGAGGGGCTTATGGGGGGATGCAGAATGAATAAAGTGTAATTGATGAAAAATTAAAAAAAAAGGGATAAAAATAATTTCAGAACCTTAAATGACTTTCAAAAGTGGAGGAAAACATGGAGTTAGTCAATTGGCATGGAGCACGTCTCGCCCCTGGGGGCAATGGTCTCCTGAACCTACTCAGACCTCGGACACCACCACTGCTAGTTCTAGAACTGACACAGGATGTTCCAACGAGGGGGTTAAGGCTTCTCATAATATTTCCTATAAGCCCACACCTGTTTGTCTATATCCCCCATTTTTAGTCATTATTAGCCAGATAGAGCCAAGTAATTGTGGTAATGATATTTGCTTTTTTGCCCAATGCTGGAATGCTAGTAAGTTTAGGTATGCCCTGTTTACTCGCATGCCTCACTGGGTGCCTGTGCCCGTTGATGCCCCTCACGCTATGACTCTCTTCAGACAGAAAAAGGATCTTGGAACTACAGCCACTATTGTTACTACCATCTCATTGGTGGCTGTTGGAGCTACCACCAGGGCATTAGCCATGAGTCATACTGGGCAGACTGCTCAGACCCTGAACAATCATTTAGCCAATGTAGCTCATGCCTTAGTTGTACATAAAGGAATTAATGCTCAACTAAAAGGAAGCTTGATGGTGTTCAATCAGAGGATTGACCTCGTGCAGGAGCAAATTGATACCCTATGGCAAATCGCTCAACTTGGCTGTCAATGAAAATATGCTGGACTTTGAGTCACTAGCATATAACATGAGAATTTTTCCTGTGCTGCAAATCTGTCTAAACAATTGTCGAGCTATATTTTAGGTAATTGGACTGAAGAATTCGATACTACGATGGAGCAGCTGAGAGTGGCCATTGTCACAGTAAATTCTACCGGAGTGGACGCAGGACTAGCCACAGGATTATCAACATGGATTGCTGCAGCCATGAATCATCTGAAGGAATGGGCAGGCATGGGAGTGTTAGCAGGCCTTCTGGTGTTGGTCTCCTTGGTTTGCCTGTGGTATATATGCAAGATTAGAGTCTCACAACAGTGTGATGCAGCCATGATCATTCAGGCCTTTACAGCCATTGAAGCAGGACATTCTCCCCAAGCATGGTTGGATACCATAAAAAGCTAAAATGTTACGCTCATGATGCGAGGCTAAGCACTGCACTCAGGGTCAGCCGCTTTGGACCCAGAGAAGAGCATGTCTGGTTGCATGCGGGTTGATGCCCCATGTCCCGCCTCTGAGAAAAAGGTTTCGGATGGGTCTGATGCTCTTTGGGTGGATGACGCCTAAATGAACATCGGTACAAAGTCCCAATTTATTTCTAATATCAGAGATCAGACCTCTACTCTTGCCTGATGCGTCTAGAACAAAAAAGGGGAACTGTAGAGAGCTGCGGAATGCTATGCCTTAAAGATGGAGCTGGTTTCCACCTTCCACCTTCCCGATGGTGAGTGCTCTCTGTCAGGAACAATTCCACATTTGGCTAAGGCTGAGGATCTGGCTTGCTTCCATGTATGTGAACCTATCTGCATTGCCCACGTGGCACGCCTGGGTTGGCTACCCAGAGGCTATTTAAGCTGTGGGCTGGCTTTCCCCAGGGTCCGAGGATTGTTCAAGGTTCCTGAATAAACTGCATTGAAAAAAAAAAAATTCAGCCTGAGAGAAAAGGCATGAGTAATATTTAGTATGACCTAATAAAAATCCATAATACCTGGAGCACATGACTCTACAGCCTGGTTTTAAAAGTGATTTTGGAGATTAAAATTACATAATTTCCACCATCTCTTCCCTGCTGTCAAGTCCTCCCATAGTTCTCTTGATTGTTTTCTATTCAGGCCCTTTTTAACCTTAATAACCGTTAATGCCTGAATGTGACTTACTTAGCTTTAAGACTTCACAGGTATGATTCAAAGGGATGGCTGAGCTTTGGTGTGTAATGGAATGTGCACACAAAGGACCCTGTGTCTTGGAGGCACAAATAGTGCTCTGCGAGACTGGAAGAATTTCTACAAAACTAGAAATTTCCCAGGGGACAGCCCTGGCTGGAAGTGCAGAGCGGGAAAGGACTGTGCTATCTGAGCTATTTGATCTCTGCTCAGCCAGTAGGACAGCTATGACTGACCTGAGGCTGAGCTGGGTGTCCTTAGCAAAGGATGGACTTTGGGAAGGCCCAGCAATCAGTGACACCAGTAAGTGGCAGCCTGTGAGCTGTTTCAAGGATTTTCCTGGTGGGCAGCTGCAAGGAGATATGAAGAAGACCTCAGGCCATTCCACAGTGAGTGTCAGGGCTGCTGAGCCTACACCAACATGAATAGGTTGGATGAGCTACCAGAGTCTGATCTGCTGAGACCAGAAATGACTGTGAACTAGACTATAGTTGATTGAAATTACATACCCAGAGGGAAGTGTTCATCCCTGAAACCATATTGAACGAACAGAAATTGACTCAGCAGGTTTTCCTTCTGCATTAACACAGACTTATGCACAAGCTTAAAAGGAAAAAGTAGAAGGGAAAGATTGGGGAAGAGATAGAGAAAGGACATGGAGAAAGGAAAATGGCATAAATGATTTTAATTAACATGTACAAAAATAAATTTACAATAAAAGGTGGCTAGAAAGATAGCATAGCAGTTAGGAGCCCTTGCTTTGTTACAGAAGAAACAGGATTGAATTCAGAAATCAGCTGGTAGCTACCAGGCTCCTATAACGTCATTCCCAAGTGATCTGATGTCCTCTTCTGGCCTCTGTAGGTACTGCATGCAGATACATCAAAAATCCATATGTGTGTGTTTGTTTGTGTAAACAATGTTAACAAATGGAATTTTCTATGATGATGTCCTAGCCCTGAGAAAGACAGAAGCCTGCATTAGGTGAAATAACTATCTTCTTGCATGGTGGCAGCTGCATCTCTCCTCGGAGCCTGCCTTCTCAGAGGCAAAAGCCACCTTATTCTGAATTAAGAATAGCTCAGCGTAATTGCTAGTGTGTGAATTGGAAACACAGAGCTTATAGGTGACATTTCATTGATGTACTCTGTATTTGTGTTCTCTGTCCTCTGTATGTGTGAGAATTGTACTGATAATTTTTTTAATCTGTCTTTTAGGGTATATATTTGGATCGAGAATTTGGATTTGCTCTGTAAGTCTCTGTTTGCTTTAAGGCCTAGACGTGCAGTCTCCTGTTCCTATTGAAATTGTTCAGAGCATAACCTGGGGCCTGACATAGAAGAGATGTAAAGAGGACAGCACATGAGGAATGCAAAATCTGTTTTAGGCTGTTCCTCTTTGAGTAGTAGCCAGTGAGGAGTGCATGCTCTCATTAAAGATATTTTCCTTCATCGATTCCTTAGGTGTGTGAAGTGCGTGTGCCCTGGAATGAATATTCACTCAAGAACAGCTGCATACCAGCCTTTTACAGAAATATTTCTGAGTCAAACTCTCCTAGGTTGAATCAGGTGACCTTGATCCTACACTGTTGCTTTGTTGTCCTCTTGGTGAAGCTAAGTAACTTCTTCAGTTAAAAGGATGTGTGTATCACCATCCAGTTTTCAATTACTGATTTGAGTCATATAGCCAACTGTCCATTGCAGTCACAGGAAAAACAGTTGCATGTGGAATTCAGCTTCTGCTGTCAGACCACAATAAGAGGACTAGCTTATGGTGAACATCTCTGATAGAAATAGGACAGTCAAAAGAGCTTCTAATGTCACCATTGTGAAAATGAACTGATCGGGGCAGCCTGAGTGATTTTGAAATTCCCCAGCATCTATGAATTGATGTCAGCTGAGTGAAGACAGACCAGGTTGGTCAGTGTACAGTTTGGAGAGGATAGAATTGTGGGGATCACGAACCAGGTGAGCAAGGTGTGAAAGGTAATGGTTCCCACATCGAATCCCGAGAATCAGACACTGGAGACCAGACTGAAGGTGCCAGCCTCAAGCACCAGGAAAAATCAATGAGGTTAGTGTAAACCTAAGGAAATGTGACAGGGTGGAGGGCCAAGGTCCCCTAAGGAGACTTCTGTAAAGAAAGGGGAAGCAGCCACAGCCCTAGCTTCAGATCCATTTTGAGATTTCACTTGTTGCTAGGAGTCCCTAGCAGATCAACACTGTGTGCAGTGGATCAGGATTTTTAGGGGAGTCGTAGGAGTCTCCGATGCTTCACTCGCCATTCCCCATGGGCCTCTAATAGGCATGTCCCCACACTCCCCACATAGAACAATCCAGTGAATATTGACTGTCCAATTAGAGGACTCTCCTTTGCAGATACATGCAGTCCACAGGCACATTTAAGTCAGCTCTGAAGGTTGAGGCACAGGCCATTCACTGCATTTGTGTGGATGAGGTTACTGATCTAAACAAGAATCTGGTTTAAAAAAAAAATTGAACCTATGTGAAAACAAATTACTGTATTGTTTAACAATTGCGATAGTTCAACCAAAATAGAAGATCTTGGGAAAATGGTATGGCCCAGCCTAACAGACTGTTATTTTCCAGCTTTAAGACGTTTACTCTGAATTAAGATGTATTAGTAATATCTGACATGCTCTTATAAAAATCTCTGGAGCACAATAGACTTTGAAAGCTTGTGTCCACCTTTTAAAATATTTTATGAGATCATAATTACTTCATTTCTACAACTCCTTCGAGCCTCCAATCCCTCCCCGCGACCCCGCATTTTTTTTAATTCATGACCACTTTTTGAGTCCTGTTTGACTGTGACTTGTATTTGGCTATAGAAACAAAGGTTGCACTGGACATTTGGTCTGTAATGGAATTTGTACATAGAGGACCCTGTGCCTATGAAGAGAAAGGAGTGTTATGGGAGAGTGGAAGAATTTCTACCAATGTATAGATTTCCCAGATGAGCTCTCTGTCTGCCCTGGGGTGTTAGGGCAGAGCTGGGTAGGCCTGTGCTGCCTGAGTCTTTTGACCACTGCTTACTCAATAGTAAAGCTGTTTTTTTACTAACCTGAGGGAGAGCTGAGTAGCTTATCTGATGATGGACTCTAGGAAGGCCTAGCAATCAAGAGCACCTATAAGAGGCATGCTGTTGAGTTTATTCCCAGGATTTTCCTCTGTTGCAGCTGTAGGGAGTTGTGAAGGAGATCTCAAGCAATATCATAGTGAATTTTGGGTCCACTTCCCCATATCTGGAAGAGCAGGTTGGCTGAACTATCAGAGTTTGATCTGCTGAGACTTGAATGGACCATGAACCACACTCTTCTGTTGGTACATGTGGTGACCTGAATGTGGATTCCCTTGGGAGGGGCAGGCTCTGCAGCCCTGGCAACAGGAAGCTATGGTGCTTATAATATCACTGTCAAGTGTGCATGTACAGACATCGCTTTTGCTGTGCAGTAAGAAGACAGTTTGAAAAAAATGAAGGTCTGGTTTCTAGAAACCTTAACATTGCGTCTAACCTTCAGTTTTCTGTGATCAATTCTACCAATCATTTAGAAACTGGTAGAATGGAGGTGATAGAGATCCTCTTTCAGCAATATTTCATTAAAATCTCTTTATCTTTCCACAACTACCATTCACAGTGGTGTACTTCAGGAAGATTCAATTCCAGGGTACAAAGGAGTTTTTGAGCTGCAGAGGTTTTGCAAGCAGGCATATGTTATGCAGATAGATAGGGCAAATTTCACATCTTGTGCCATTATCCAGGTGGCAGATAGCAGACAAACAATGATACTTCAACATTGTTTTGTGTGTGGACATCATTGGGGCTGGGTTTCCTGAATTCACAAAGAACATGGGGCACTACAGAGCCATATCCCACCTTTCTGATCACTCCCATTTACTGACAGGACAGAACTATAGGGCATGGGACCACTCTGTGTGGAAGAGAAATTAGTAGTAGCTGTTGTGGAGAGCTCCTTGTTTGTCAAGATGGTTTCTTAAGGAGTCTGGAGTAGAAAAACTTGTTTTTACCCTGGCCTTCACCTTGAGACAGAGATCATAGGATGTTTTGCCATGTTCCTTAAAACTTGTTGCTGTGACCTTGGACCACATCTGCTACTGGGAAGCAGTTTAAGAAAACAAGTTTGTAATACAAAGAATAAATTATATATATATATATTATATAAATTATAATATATAATTTATATAATAAAAAATTTATAAATTATATAATATATTATATATATATATTTATTATATATATATATAAAGAAAACAAGTTTGGCAGTTCCATGAACTTCTTTCTAGTATTGATGTGACTTGGTTGTGCTTTACCTATGAAAAGGAATGGTGGAATAAACTTGTGACTGCTGTCTTACTGACAGCTGATCCCATGTGCCCTGGACTGTTTTAATTATTTCAATCCTCTCTCCCCACTCAGGTACTGTTTGACTCTGCCAGAGGGCTCCAGCAAGGTGGGGAGTCAGAAATATAAGAGTTTAGAAGTAATTTTGAATCAATTTTATGTGAGTCATGAAATTGGTTCTTCTTTATTAATCTTTAAGTGTATGGAATGTTTTCTCCTTGGAAAGGGTATTAAGTCTAGAACAGCTGCACCTTGAGACATTTAGAAAATATTTTGGACAAACTCTCCTGTGTTGACTCAGTTCCTTGATCCCAGTCTGTTGCCTTGTTGTCCTCTTGATTAAGATAACAAAAGACTTCAATTAAAGGGATGTGCCCACACTCAGTTTTAAAATTACCCATTTCAGTCATACAATCAACTGTTCATTGCAGTAACCAGAAAAATATTCACATGTGGAGCACCTCTTTTACCTCCAGACCAGAATAAGATGAGTAGTTTATTGTGGACAAAACAGGGAAAATTAGAGTATGTGAACAGCTGCAGATGTCACCATTGAAGAAAGACCTGATAGACAGTAGAGTAAGTGATTTTGTAATGTCCACCATGTACTAATTCATCTCAGATGAATAAAGACAGAACAGATTGGTGGGTGTACAGTTTAGGGAGGTGAGCTTGATGCAATGAATATTGAATTTTCTATGAGGGGATTGTTCTTTACAGATGTGTCAAATCCACAGTTAAGTCAGCTCCGAGGGTTGAGACACAGGCCATCAGCTGTAGATGTATCTATCAGATTGCAGGATTCAACAACTAACAATGTATTTCGGGGCCAGATTAGACAGCATCTTTTTAATGTTATTACCTTTGCCAGGAAATGGTCTGCTCTTTTTCAGAGTCACTATTGCTCTTGGTTTGTTTTTGTTTTTTTTTTTTTCTTTTTTTGTTGTTGTTGTTTTGTTTTGCAATATTTTTTATCATTCTTAAAACTCAATTATTAATTTTTCTTTAAATTTGATTTTCTGTAAATGCACCATTGCTTGGACTTCTTATTTGTAGTTGTTCCCCATTATTTCAGGGTCATTACGAAATTTTTTCAATGTTTTTCAGTGATATTGATTATTTATTTCTGTATCAAGCAATATGTCCAGGATTGCCTCATGCTATGCAACGGACAATGGCTTTGGACCCCCAATGCTGCCTCTGCTTCCCAGTGTGGAGAGAACACCCCTATTACTCCTTTCAGTCTGGACGTTGGCTGGACAGTGAAAAGAAGAAATAGGTCAGTGAATGTGGGTCCTTTAATTATAAAGGACATATAAAGAGGGCATGTGCAATAATTGAGTTCCATGACCAAACTGAAGAGGGAATAATCAAAGTACAGAAAGAGATGGACATCAAGGAGGGTGAAAGTTTTCCAGGTTTGACGGAAGTTGACATTAGCAAGGATTAGTGAAGGAATCAATTGGTGATGATCAATAAATGTCCTGACATCTGGACATAGCGGCACACTCAGGGTGGCAGGCAGATGACTGTGAGCTGATGGTTAGAATGGTCTTCAAAGTGAGTTCAGGACAGCCAAGGCCACATACAAATGTCCTGTTTCAAAAAAATTTAACTTAAATAAAAATACACAAATAAACTAACTCATATACTGGTTGGACACTTCCTCAAGCCCACCGCGCATGGAATAAAGAATCTGATTTTTTAAAAAAAAAACTGAATTTATCATGAAACTAAATTACCGTCCATACAACAGTCCAACCAAAAGAGAAAATCTTGGTCAAATAGTTTGGCCCTGCCTAACAGTACCACAATTTCCCAGGTTTAAAATATTCAGCCTGAGAGAAAAGGCATGAGTGATATTTAGTATGATCTAATAAAACTCCATAATCCCTGGAGCACATGACTATACCGCCTGGTTTTAAAAGTGATTTTGGGGATTAAAATTACATAATTTCCACCATCTCTTCCCTGCCGTCAAGTCCTCCCATTGATCTCTTCATTGTTTTCTATTCAGGCCCTTTTTAACCTTAATAACCGTTAATGCCTGAATGTGACTTACTTGGCTTTAAGACTTCACAGCTATGATTCAAAGGGATGGCTGAGCTTAGGTTTGTAATGGAATGAGCACACAAAAGACTCCGTGCCCTGGAGGCTCAAGAAGTGCTCTGGGAGACTGGAAAAATTTGTACAAAACAAGAAATTTCCCAGGGGACCGCCCTGTCTGGAAGTGCATAGCTGGGAAGGCCTGTGCTATCTGAGCCATTTGATCTCTGCTCAGCCAGTAGGACAGAGGACAGGTGTGACAGACCTGAGGCAGAGCTGGACGTCCTTAGCAAAGGATGGCCTCTGGGAAGACCCAGCAATCAGCGACAGCAGTAAGAGGCACCCTGTGAGTTGTTTCAAGTGTTTTCCTGGTGGGCAGCTGCAAGGAGATATGAAGAAGACCTCAGGCCATTCCACAGTGAGTGTCAGGGCTGCTGAGCCTATAGCAACATGAATAGGTTGGATGAGCTACCAGAGTCTGATCTGCTGAGACCAGAAAGGACTGTGACCTAGACTATAGTTGATTGAAATTACATACCCAGTGGGAAGAGTTCATCCCTGAAACCATATTGAACAAACAGAAATTGACTCAGCAGGTTTTCCTTCTGCATTGACACAGGCTTATGCACAGGCTTAAAAGGAAAAATTAGAAGGGAAAGATTGGGGAAGAGATGGAGAAAGGACATGGAGAAAGGGGAATGGTGTAATCAATTTTAATTAACATGTACAAAAATAAATTTAAAATAAAAAGTGGCTAGAAAGATAGCATAGCAGTTTGGAGCCCTCGGTTTGTTACAGAAGAATCAGGATTGAATTCAGAAACCAGCTGGTAGCTACCAGGCTCCTATAACTTTATTCACAAGTGATATGTTGTCCTCTTCTGGCCTCTGTAGGTCCTGCATGCAGAAACATCAAAAATCCATATGTGTGTGTTTGTGTGAATTTTCGATGATGATGTCATAGCCCTGAGACAGACAAAAGCCTGCGTTAGTTGAAATGACTCTTTATCTTCGTGCATGATGGTAGCTGTGGCTCTCCTCGGAGCCTCCGTCTCACAGGCAAAAGCCACCTTATTCTGAATTAAGAATAGCTCAGCGTAACTGCTAGTCTATGAATTGGAAACACAGCGCTTATAGGTGACATTTCATTGATGTACTCTGTATTTGTGTTCTCTGTCCTCTGTATGAGTGAGAATTGTGGTACTGATATTTTTTTTTAATCTGTCTTTTAGGGTATATGTTTGGTTCAAGAAGTTGAATTTGCTCTGTAAGTCTCTGTCTGCTTTAAGGCCTAGATGTGCAGTCTCCTGTTCCTCATGAAATTGTTCAGAGCATAACCTGGGGCCTAACATAGAAGAGTCTTAAGGAGGACAGCATATGAGGAATGCAAAATCTGTTTTAGGCTGTTTCTCTTTGAGTAGTAACCAGTGAGGAATGCATGCTCTCATTAAAGATATTTTCCTTCATTGATTCCTTAGGTTCTGGAGTGCGTGTGTCCTGGAATGAATATTCACTCTAGAACAGCTGCATACCAACCTTTTACAGAAATATTTCTGAGTCAAACTCTCCTAGGTTGAATCAGGTGACCTTTATCCTACACTGCTGCTTTGTTGTCCTCTTGATGAAGCTAAATAACGTCTTCCAATAAAGGGATGTGTATATCACCATCCAGTTTTTCAGTTACTCAATTGAGTCACATAGCCAACTGTCCATTGAAGTCACAGGAAAAAGAGTTGCATGTGGAATTCAGCTTCTGCTGACAGACCACAATAAGAGGACTAACTTATGGTGGACATCTCAGAAAGAAATATTACATTCAAAAGAGCTTCTGATGTCACCATTGTGAAAATGAACTGATTGGGGCAGCCTGAGTGATTTTGTAATTTCCCAGCATCTATGAATTAACGTCAGCTGAGTGAAGACAGACCAGGTTGGTCAGTGTACAGTTTGGGGAGGATAGAATTGTGGGGATCAGGAACCAGGTGAGGGAGGTGTGAAAAGTAATGTTTCCCACATCGAATCCCGAGAATCAGACACTGGAAACCAGAATGAAGGTGCCAGCCTCAAGCACCAGGAAAAATCAATCAGGTTAGTGTAAACCTAAGGAAATGTGCCAGGGTGGAGGGCCAAGGTCCCCTAAGGAGACTTCTGTAAAAAGGGGGAAGCAGTCACAGCCCTAGCTTCAGGTCCATTGTGAGACTTCACTAGTTGCTAGGAGTCCCTAGCAGATCAACACTGTGTGCAGTGGATCAGGATTTTTAGGGGAGACATAGGAGTCACCGATGCTTCACTCACCATTCCCCATAGGCCTCCAATAGGCATGTCTCCACACTCCCCACATAGAACAATCCAGTGAATATTGACTGTCCAACTAGAGGACTCTCCTTTGCAGATACATGCAGTCCACAGGCACATTTAAGTCAGCTCTGAATGTTGAGGTACAAGCCATTCACTGTAGCTGTGTGTATCAGGTTACTGATCTAAAGAAGAATCTGGATTTTTAAAAATTGAACCTATGTGAAAACAAATTACTGTATTGTTTAACAATTGCGATAGTTTAACCAAAATAGAAGATTTTGGTAAAATGGTATGACCCAGCCTAACAGGACTGTTATTTTCCAGGTATAAGACTTTTAACCTGAATTAATATGTATCAGTAATGTCTGGTATCCTCTCATAAAAATCCCTGGAACACATAGGACCATAAAAGCTTGTATCCACATTTTAAAATATTTTATGGGATCATAATAACATCATTTCTACATCTCTTTCCAGCCTCCAATCCCTCCCCCAGACCCCTCATTTTTTTTAATTTATGACCTCTTTTTGTTTCCAGTTTGAATTTGACTCGTACTTGGCTATAAAAACAAAAGGTTGCACTAGACATTTGGTGTGTAATGGAATTTGTACACAGAGGACCCTGTGCCTATGAAGAGAAAGGAGTGTTATGGGAGAGTGGAAGAATTTCTACCAAAGTACGGATTTCCCAGATGAGCTCTCTGTCTGCCATGGGGTGTTAGGGCAGAGCTGGGTAGGCCTGCGCTGTCTGAGTCATTTGATCTCTGCTTACTCAATAGGAAAGTTCTTTTTTATTAACCTGAGGGAGAGCTGAGTAGCTTATCTGATGATGGACTCTAGGAAGGCCTAGCAATCAAGAGCACCTATAAGAGGCAAGATGTTGAGTTTATTCCCAGCACTTTCCTCTGTTGCAACTGTAGGGAGTTGTGAAGGAGATCTCAAGCAATATCATAGTGAATTTTGGGTCCACTTCCCCATATCTGGAAGAGCAGGTTGGCTGAACTATCAGAGTTTGATCTGCTGAGACTTGAATGGACCATGAACCACACTCTTCTGTTGGTACATGTGGTGACCTGAATGTGGATTCCCTTGGGAGGGGCAGGCTCTGCAGCCCTGGCAACAGGAAGCTATGGTGCTTATAATATCACTGTCAAGTGTGCATGCACAGACATCGCTTTTGCTGTGCAGTAAGAAGACAGTTTGAAAAAAATGAAGGTCTGGTTTCTAGAAACCTTAACATTGCGTCTAACCTTCAGTTTTCTGTGATCAATTCTACTAATCATTTAGAAACTGGTAGAATGGAGGTGATAGAGATCCTCTTTCAGCAATATTTCATTAAAATCTCTTTATCTTTCCACAACTACCATTCACAGTGGTGTACTTCAGGAAGATTCAATTCCAGGGTACAAAGGAGTTTTTGAGCTGCAGAGGTTTTGCAAGCAGGCATATGTTATGCAGATAGATAGGGCAGATTTCACATCTTGTGCCATTATCCAGGTGGCAGGAAGCACACACAATTGTCCTTCAACGTTGTTTTGTGTGTGGGCATCATTGGGGCTGGGTTTCCTGAAATCATAAAGATAATGGGGAGCTGCAGAGCCATAGCCCATTGTTGTGATCACCCCCATTTCCTGAGTTAACTATAAGGCAAGGGATCTCTGGAAGAGAAATTAGTAGTAGCTGTTGTGGAGAGCTGCTTCTTTGTCAAGCTGCTTTATTATTGAATATGGAGTGAAAAACGTGTTTTCACACTGGCCTTCATCTTGAGACAGAGATAAGAGGATGTTTTGCCATGTTCCTTAAAACTTGTTGCTATGACCTTGGACCATATCTGCTACAGGGTAGTAGTTTAAGAAAACAAATTTGTAATATAAAAAATAAATTATATAACAAAAATAGAAAACAAGTTTGGCAGTTCCATGAACTTCTTTCTAGTATTGATGTGACTTGGTTTTATTTTGCCTATAAGAAGGAATTGTGGAGTAAACTTGTGACTGTTGTCTTACTGACAGCTGATCCCATGTGTAGTGGACTGTTTTAATTATTTCAATCTTCACTCCCCACTCAGGTACTGTTTGACTCTGCCAGAGTGCTCCAGTAAGCTGAGGAGTCAGAAATACAAGAGTTTAGAAGTAATTTTGAATCATTTTATGTGCGTTGTGAAATTTGTGTTCATTTAATTTCTATACACATACAATTGTAGTTCACACTGGTCAAGTTCACCTTCTTCCTGACTGTGTTTCCTCCTGTCATTTCATGAAATGTTGAATATATTTTGGGGCTTATAGTTTTGAATCCTTTCTGTATCCAGTTATTCTTTCACTAATATTGTATTCCTTTTGATTCTTGTAGTATCAGGTCAGTACAGAAGTTATATTGTGCCAAGGTGTACATAATTTCTTCATAATCCTACTGAGCATTCTAAGTTTTTTTTTCACATGGCACATATCTTCTGGATTACTCTTCCTGTTACAAATGTTTTAACTTTTCTTCAGATTGTTTTCTTCAATTCAATCTGCAAATTGAACATACCCAAAATCTTTTCTCTTTTTCTTTTGAAAAACAAAAACAAAAACAAACAAAAAAATAATTTTTGTTTGTTTTTGTTTTTTCAGGCTGGGTTTCTCTGTGCAGCCTTGTTTGTTCTGGACTCACTTTGTAGACCAGGCTGGCCTCAAACTCAAAGATCTGCCTGCCTCTGCCTCCCAGAGTGCTGGGATTAGAGGCATGCACCACTTCATTTTAAAGGTGGTGTTTACAGTTGTTATAAGACATTATTTTATAATCATTAATTTAGCAAAAACAGTAAGTGTGTGAAACTGAAAGTTTCATGAAATAATGTACAAAGGCATACAAAGAAAACTTTAGAATAGAGTTTAGTGACACAGAATACATTCATATAGGTCACATAACAACCACCTTATACAGAGTTTTCATAAAAGGACAGAATTGCTGTGGATCCCAGCTATCTTTTCCTTAGACTTTCCATGCACATGAAATTGATATTGAGAAATATCAAAGCCACCGGAACTCAGGTAGCTTTAGTTGGCATTCACATTCTAAAATCAGAGCAGCAATTTTTGAAGCAGTCAGTGCTATCAAAAAGACACTTGATCTTCAATGTAAGCATAGGAATGGTGCCTTAAGGGTAAGGCCCCACTCAGCTGAGCCCTCATCATCTGGAAGTACAATGCAAGCCGATTCCTAGTTGCTGAAATCAACTTCATTCAGACCCCATGCTGCTGCTCTGTTCCAAGGGCAGCGGAGTCCATTCACAGCCAGATCCCACCAGAGCAGTAACATCTAACTGCTCCTTATCTAGAAGTAAGGAAAGGACAAAATTTCAAGGTCACTGATTCCTCCTCTGTTGTTTCAGTTCAGCACAGCTGCAGCTATTTACATTTTATGTTGTTGCAACTCCTGACAGGGCATAACATAACATTTTGAGGATGAAGCCTGAGTTGCATTTTGAGACTACAAAATTTTGAGATACTCAAGTTAGGAAATACTTGCCATAGAGATCTGCATACAGCAGGTGAAAATAGCCAGAGAGAGCAAGAGCAAGAGAGAGTAAGAGAGTGACACTGAGAGAGAATACCCCAAAGCTAAGTCCTTATTTCCTCAGCAAGTGGAAAGAGAGAGAGAGAGAGAGAGAGAGAGAGAGAGAGAGAGAGAGAGAGCACTCCATGGGCCTAGGTCTGTGTCGAGCTCCTAGGATGATGTATGTGTTAGGGGTATCTAAGTGACCCCGGTCTGTGTGTATCAGTAAGATGAATGAGTGTGTCTATGGGGGATGGGATTCAGCTTTATCTTTTTGTAAGTCCTGAGTGTTCATTTCTTCAAGAAGCTGGGATCCAGATGGGTCAAGATCAGCAACTGTGTAAGGTCTCCTCAGAAGACTCTGAGTGATGTTTTTAGTGGTGCCCTTGACCAGGAGGGGTGCCAAGCAGCAGGCTGAGCTGATGTCTGTGGATTCAGTTGGGAATCTTCACATGTAAGAGGCAAGGCATTGGTTTGTTTAGAAGGAAAGAGTACATGACTCTAATATTGGTGTCCGTGGATAAGGTGAGTTTCGAGGCTAGACAGAGAAGACAGAAGGCCAAGTGAAAAGTTTGAATGGATGAAAATGCAAGGGATTTTGTGCCAGACTTTGTGTCTCTGTCACTCAGACTCATCTGGCCTGGGCCATCCTGGATCCATGATCCAGGTGCTTCCACACATTGCCTGGTCTCCATGAGGTGACCAGCAAACTGTGCTGGGAACTCAGCTCCAGGAACCCAAATTTTACCTTCAGGAGACCAGGAGGGATCTGATATCTGGGTGCTAAAGTCCCTAACCTGGGAATCCCCACTCTCTGGCATATGTCAAAAGTTTTGGGGGCACAAGTTTCTTAATTCTCAGACATGGGAGACAGCCATAGGGGTCCCAGAACTGACTGACCCCAAAATATCCCAGGAATCCTGAAGTTGCCTGAAGGGGAGCAAGAGAGATTAGATGTCTGGTTGGAAGAATGGAGGTTCCCTAGACCTGGGGATCCTCACTTGCTGACATAAGCATAAAGTGCAGGGGTTCATGACTCTCAGACCTGGGAGATGGCCAAGGGAGGCCTGGATGCGATCCACCTTAACTGCCCCAGGAATACTGAAGCTCCCTTCTAGGAGAGAATTGGCCATCTGATATATGGCTTCTGGAGCAGGAGTTCCTGGACCTGAGACTCTTCACTGGCTGGGATGGGCAGAAAGGGCAGGGGCTCCACATTTTTTACTCTCAGACCTAGGAAACAGCCATCGGGGGTGGGAGGTCTGGTCCAATCGGCCTCAAACCACAGGATGCCCCATCTTATCCAGGAAGCGCCAAGGTTGATGCCCTGGATCCAGCTGCCTATCCACTCACCTATTTCTGAGTCTCAGATCTTCTGTCCCTCTAATAGAGGGCATATTTGTCACCACCATCTTGGAAACCTCCCACACATTGAACAATTTCAATAGGAATTGAAGACTGCAAGTCTAGTTGCTAAGGCAGATGGAGATTTGTAATGCAAATCTATCTTCTAGAGCATCATGCATGATCTAAATGACACATTTATTAGATGCATCAATGCCACAATTCTCTCACATACCAAGGGCAGAGATCACAAATACAGAAAACATCAAGGAAATGTCACCAATCAGCACTGTGTTTGCAATTCTTAGATGAACAGCTATGCTGAGCTGGTCCAACCTCAGAACAAAGCTGCTTTTGCCTCCAGGCAGGTTGGCTCAATGAAGGAAAAGGAGTTCATTTCAACTACCCAAGACTGCTATCTTTCTAGGAGATATGACATCAGTATAGAGAATTATACTTTTTGTAAAATTTAATTAATTTTATTTTATGTGTATGGATGTTTTGGCTACAGGTATTCTGTGGAAGGTGTTGGACCCTGGAGTTTTAGGCAGTTGTGAGCTGCCATGTGGTTGCTGGGAATTAAACCTAAGTCCTTTGGAAGACCAGTCAGTGCTCCTAAGCACTTAGCCATCTCTCCAGCCCTGAGAAAGCCACTTTTTAAGCTTTATGTATCTTGCATTTATATGGATGTTTTGTGTTCATGTGTCTGTCTCCAATACCTGCAAAGGCCAAAGGGGACATCAAATCTCTTGAGAACATAGTTTCATTGTATGGTTATCTACCAGGTGATACCTGAAATGAAACCTATCTTCTGTAACAACACCCAGTGCTCTTAATGTCCATGCTCTCTCTAGCCACCTTTTATTTAAAACTTATTTCTACAGATGTTAATTAAAATATATTACACAATTTTCCCCTTTCTGTCTCCTTTCTCCATGCCTTTCTGAATTCTCTTTAAAAAACTCTTAACAAAGAATGTGTGACTAAGTGTGGACCTTTATATATAAACAAAACCTACTGAGTCTATTCCTATTGCTTTTGTGGATAATGTTTCTGTGCTGAACCCTTTCTATACGATATATATTTAAGAAGGTCATCCCTGCCTGAGGCTAATTCCCCCACTTGCAAGAGAGTTCTAGTGTTCAATGCCCAATAGTAGTCTTACCCTGAAGTGACCTAAGCTGTCTTGGACAGGAAACATTAGAAAGAACAGGGTGGCAAATTCCTTAGAGGGTGCTGGCACATGGTGCTGGCATAGCCCTGATGTTCTAGAACTGCAGGGAAAGGCTATGGACATTGGTCTTAGCCAATCAGTCTATCCTTGTCCTGTTGGCCTCCCATTATACCACTGACCTCAGAGTTTTCCTTGGATGACTTTGAAATCTTGAAATTCCTGCCTCCTCTTTCTGAACACCATGACTACAGGCCTGTGTTACCATGCCTGGCTTAGGTGGTTTCAACTTCAGTGATTTAGGAGAATGTTAGAATGAGTGCAATGAGTAGTTACACCTAACTATACGGAGAATCTACTTATGTGTGTGAGGTTGGTTTTCACTCTCAGTTGAATAAGGACAGAACTCTGATCTACTTTGATGAGTGATAAGAAATCAATGTTAAAGAAAAATGTTATTTTTCTTTATAATGGAAAGAGAAGACTTTAAGCTAAAGAACTGCATTTGAAAAAAGTTTTTTTTTCTGTTAGGATCAGAGCCTGTGTCCTGTCTAACATGACCATTGGGACTCAGTGACTCATTCTCAATAAGCCCATTAAAAGAACTGAGTCATTGAGATAGACCATGACCAACTATACTACAGGTACTAGGGAGGCAAAGCAAGCAGATCTAGTATGTATACCAAGTTCCAGGTAAGCCTGAGATTCAAAACTAAAGCTATTCTTTCAAAAGGAAAACAAAAAGAGAAAGCAATAGTTGAAAATGAAATTATTTTTAATTAACTTATTATAATTTATTTACTTCCTTTCCTGGCTGTATCCACTTCCATCTCACCCCTTCCCATCCACACCCCCACCTCTCTTTATGCACCGTCCTTAGTCTACTGATAGGGGGCTAGAAAAAAAAAAGAAAACAATGGTTGAAACACAAATTAATAATGAAAACTGTAAACATGTTAACATGTTTATTCATTACGACCAAGTTTGACCAGTGATGAATATATAAGGTTATACATTATCTTTTTTTCCAACAGGTAAACTTTGCTACTTGAAGACATTATAAATTATTTAAATGCAGGCTTATTGCAAACAGTTCTCAGGGAGTTCTCAGTTCCCAAGGAATAGGGCCAGGGAAGCTCCCATGCAGGAGGCATAAGTGTGGGCAAAAAGAAGTGTGTGTAGAGAGAGGGAGAGAGAACAGAGAGGAAAAAAAAAGACAGGAAGAGAAGAAACACAGAAAGAAAGAGGGAGAGAAGAAAAGAATATAGAAGAAAACAAAAAATAATCTGGCTCTACAGGGAAGAGCCTCTGGGAGAGGGCAAGCCCATTCTACTGGACTGGAAAGTTAAGGGTAGAGGTGGGGTATGCCAATCATGTCCTTTAGAAGGTAGGGACTGAGGGATGCTGTCAAAGAGGCACCTCAGAAGCTTGTCATGGGTGTGAAGCACAACATATTATAAGTAAATCATCCTTTAGGTTTAATAGGTTTACATAGAAGGCCAGAGATGTCCACAACTAAGTAATCTCACCAGGCCATATATTAAAAATTTCCCATCTGCAAACTCCTCCCCCATTCTAAGCTTACTTGTTTCCTGCAAGGTATTCACATGACATAATGTTATTGAGCAGAAAATATCTCACCCAGGGGAAGAGGTCTATTCAACAATGACATTACAGAGGAGATTAAAATTACATGGAGTCCATTGATTGACTAGATGTTCACCTAAGGGAGATACAGGGATGTTTATTCAGAATATTCTTATTCCTGCCAGGTAGAGATGGATGACATAGGGATGAGAGAGTTGGGACTGGGGAGATTTAAAATCCAATTCGAGACCACCAAGTAGCCACCTGCGTGGTAATTCTGACCGACACATGTATCTGAAAAGACAAGGAAAGAGTGGAAGAACTGGAGAATTGACCCACCACAGCTGAGTAGATGCAGAGAATGCAGCATGAGGCAGCTTGTCCTCAGGTACAGCCCAAGAATTAATTGCTTTCTGGAAGTTTAATCCTTTCTTTAACATCCAAATACCCTTCCCTTATAGCTACTCCATGCTGCACAGGTCTCTATAAATGCCTGATTTCTCCAGCCTTAGATTGACATCTGTTTGAACCTCAGGTTTCCCTAACAACTAAAACATTTGGAGTCTTCAAAACTCAGGGCTCCTAACTGAATGTTTGCATGCATCAAGGAAGCAGAATAAAATCCATTTCAGAAAAGTTAGTCTTCATGCCTTCAAGTTCTTTTGCTCTCTTTACATTAGGCATAATCTCAAGAAGGGGTACACCTGACAAGTGTCCTTGTGGGCTCTCATTGATGCCTATTTAGCACGTGTAAGATAAACTCAGTCTGGTGGCTTTGGTCACGTGCTCAGGCACTTTTTTAAATGCTTGTGTTGTCAGTTTCTGTCCTGATCATTTTTGGATGCTTACATATTTTTGTGGAGAGTTTGGCTCAGAAACTTCTTTAAGCACAAAGCTTAAGTTACTTTCATATGCTCTCAATCTTCTATTTCTTCTGGGTCATCAGGGCTGAGTTAAAGATGAACTTAGGATCAAACTTTCAAACCTAAATGCTATTCATCACACTTTCATGGTGCTAAACATGTGGGTCCGCACCAAGGAGAACTGACTGCTCACTTTCATTTGCAAACAAAATTTGTCAATCAAATTGCCCTGATTTCCTCGATTATTACATGGCAATATGTTTACAATGTGAAAAGACAATATTTTATCAATATAATATCTCAACTACTCTTATTTGAGCATCAGGGAAATACATCTGTAGGAAGGGTTTTTGGTGGCCAAAGCTGGAAACCAGACCTCAATCATCATATGGATATGTCCAAAGGAGATGGGACAAAGTCCCACTCTGTACATATCTATTGTGGCCTAAAACCCCATAATCACGTTATATGCACACACCAGAAGTGTTTCTTTTAAAGTAAATATCATTGCTGTTACATTATCTAGAATCTTTATATTACATATTTCCTGTAGAATTCTGTACTTTAAGATGAAATCATAAATGGACAATTAGGAGGAATGTACTGAAATATAGAACATCCAATCATATATAAATGCTCATATCAAATCAAGCTATGTAGTGAGATGCAGTTGGTTGCTGATTAGACTAATTCATTACATCTCTAGGATACTTGAAAACACAAAGCTTTGAATTACCATATTAAACAAATTCAGTTTCTCTTCAGTTTGATTCATTCATGAAAGTGAAGCTTATAGAAATGTCCAAAGATTTCATCATGCTAAAAATAGTCATAAAGTTTTCTCTCCAGTATGATTTCTCATGGCTTTGAAATAATGTGACATGGAAAGGCTTTCCTGTTTATACTCATAGGGTTTCACTCCAGTATGAGATTTTTCATGCTTTTGGAGATCACAGCAATGTGCAAAGGCTTTACACACATTGATTAAACTCATAGGGTTTTTCTCTAGTATGTGTTCTTTCATGATTGTCGAGACTACTGAGATGTGAAAAGGCTTTATAACAATGATTTTATTAATAGGGTTTCTCTCCAATATGTGTTCTTTTATGCACCTGGAGAGTACTGTGGTTTGAAAAGGCTTTACCACATTGAAAACAGTCATAGGGTTTCTCTCCAGTATGTGTACTTTTATGCCTTTGGAGATTTCCATGTTGGGAAAAGGCTTTCCCACACT
Source organism: Meriones unguiculatus (assembly GCF_030254825.1). Classification (NCBI taxonomy): domain Eukaryota; kingdom Metazoa; phylum Chordata; class Mammalia; order Rodentia; family Muridae; genus Meriones; species Meriones unguiculatus. The sequence continues at coordinate 2,101,485 of NW_026843580.1, read as the reverse complement.
GATTATAGTCATACTGTTTATCTCCAGTATGTGTTTTTTATGCTTCTGGAAACTACTGGGATGTGAATTCACTGGTAAACCTCAGGCACTGATAGTGGAAATTTACCACAACTTGTGGCCTGGGCTGGTTAAGAAAACTTACAGAGGAGTAGACAGTGACCTTGTAAAAGAACATAGCAACAAACAGAGTTCCACCATAATCTGTGACTTCAGTTAATACCCTGAGTTCCTTTTCTGAGCTCCCTCAATGTGTGGGTCCTGCCAGCATCAGCCAAAGAAGCCTATTCATCACCTGTGTCATTTTTATTTATTGGCATTAATGACAGCAACAGATAATAAAGGTAGAACAAAATTTGTACCCTCAAAATGGGCTTGTTACTGTCAAAAAGTCAGAATATTGTTATTTGGACCAATACACAATATGTAAAATATCGAGATATCAAAAGCCATTGCAGACTCAACATGGACCTTAATGGTGCTTTCCAGGAAGAACTGAACTGAAAAAAGAGTGGTGAGAGTAATGCAGGCAATGGAGGTCAAGGTAATGAGGATCTAGTGGAAAATTTGGCTACAGGTCATGTGGTAGGCTGAATGATAATGGCCTTATATGATTATATAATTGGAGTCTTGGGCTCAGTTAATGGAACTGAGGAAAAATAAAAGATATGGCATCATTGGCTGAGGTGTGTCTCTCTCTAGAGTCTAAGTATTCTCAAAAAGAATATTGTAGTAGGGACAAGCAGGTGAGAGAGCTTTCACCTCACAATCTTCTGTCTATTGTCTGAGGTAGAGGGCCAGTAGAGGGCACTCTATAGAGTCCATGGAGGTATGTGTGTGAGAGAGAAAGAGACAGACAGACACAACGAGAGAGAGAGAGAGAGAGAGAGAGAGAGAGAGAGAGAGAGAGAGAGTACTCAGCAGGTCTACGTCTGTGTTGAGCAGGTAGGATGATGTATTTTTTATGGGTATCTAAGTGCCCCCAGTCTGTGTGTGACTCTCTCAGTCAGAAGAATGGAGAGCCTGTGTCCATGGAAGATAGGATTCAGCATTATCTTTTGTGAAGTCCTGAGTTTCTACAATAACATGTAGCCATCTCCTCTGCCCTGAGAAAGCCACATTTTAAAGCTTTGTATGTCTTTCATTTATATGGATGTTTTGCATTCACGTGTCCATGTGTCATACCTTCAAAGGCCAAAGAGGACATCAGATCCTTTGGGAATGCATTTACAGGGTATACTTAGCTAGCTTGGGATTCCTGAAATGGAACCTGTCTCCTATAACAACACCCAGAGCTATTAACTCCTATGCCCTCTATAGCCTCTTTTTAGTAAATTTATATTTACAGATGTTAATTAAAATGAATTACACCAAGTGCCCTTTTCTTGTCCTTTCTCCACCCCATTTCAAATTCTCTCCTTCCAATGTCTTAAAAAAAGGTGTGAATAATTATGGACCTATATATATAAGCTGAATCCATTTCATTGATTGTGTGTATAAGGTGTGTGTGCTGAACCATTTCTATAGGATATATAATTAAGGAGCACATCACTGCCTGTGGCTCATTCCCACACTTGCAGGAGAGTTCTAGTGTTTAATGCCCAACAGGAGTCTGACCTGAAATGACCTAAGCTGTATTATACAGGAAACATTAGCAAGCATGGGTTGGCAAATTGTTTAGATAACATATGATGCTGGCATAGCCTTGAAGTTCTGGAGCTGTAGGGAGTACTATGCACATTGATCTTAACCAATCAGTCTCTCTTTGTTCTGTGGACCTCCCATTATACCATTGACCTAGGATGTTTCCTTGGATTACTTTGACATCTTGAAGTTTCTGCATCCTCTTTCTGAACACCATGACTACAGTCCTGTGTTACCAATCCTGGCTTGGATGGTTTCAACCTCAGTGATTTAATAGAATGTTGGGATGAGTGTAACACATAGTTACACTTAACTATATTGAGAACTTATTTATGTCTTGGAGGCTGTTTTTCACTATCTGTTGCATAATAATAGGACTCCAATCTACTATGATGAGTATTAAAAACTCAGTGATAAAGAAAACCAATAATTTTCTTTAAAATTAAAGGAGAGGATTTCAAGACAATAAACTGCAATTGAAGAACACTTTCTATTACTATAGTTAGGATGAGAGCCTGTTTGGACCATGACTATTTGGACTCAGTGACTCATTCTCAATAAGCCCATTGAAAGAACTATGTTACCGAGGTAGACCATGCCCAAATATCCTGCAGACACTAGGGAGGCAAGGTAAGCAGATCGAGTATGTACACTAAGTTCCAGGTCAGCCTGAGAATTATACTGAGACTATTCGTTCAACTGAAAAAAAAAAAAAACAGAGAACAAAGGTTAAAAATCAAAATTTTGTAATTATTTATTTATCATAATATATTCATTTTGTATCCTGGCTGTAACTCTTTTCATCTCCACCCTCCCCATTTCCCCCTGTGCATCTTCCCTAGTCCTCTGATAGGTGGCTAAGGAAAAAAAGAAAACATAATGGTTAAAACATTAATTATTAATGTAAACTGGAAACATATTAACATATTTATTCAGTGTGACTAATTTCTACCATTGATGAATATATAAGGTTATACTTTATCTTTCTTCCCACAGGTGAAATTTGCTAATTGAATACATGATAAAACATTTAAATGCAGACTTGTTGAAAACAGTTCACAGAGGGTTCTCAGTCCCTAAGGAATAGGGCCATGGAAGCTCCCATGCAGGAGACATTTAATGTGGGCAAAGAGAAGTGTATGTAGAGAGAGGGAGAGAGAACAAAGAGAAAAAAGACAGGAAGAGAAGAAACACAGAAAGAGGGAGAGAAGAAAAGAATATAGAAGAAAACAAAAAAAATCTGGCTCTACAGGGAAGAGCCTCTGGGAGAGGGCAAGCCCATTCTACTGGACTGGAAAGTTAAGGGTAGAGGTGGGGTATACCAATCATGCCCTTTAGAAGGTAGGGACTCGGGATGCCTTCAAAGAGGCAACTCAGCAGCTTGTCATGGGTGTGAAGCACAACATATGATAAGTAAATCATCCTTTAGGTTTAATAGGTTTACATAGAAGGAAAGAGTAGTCCACAACTAAGTAATCTCACCATGCCATATATTAAAAACTTCCCATCTGTAAATTCCTCCTCCATTCTCAGCTTATTTCGTTCCTGAAAGATATTCACATGACGTAATGTTATTGAGCAGAAAATATCTCATCCAGGGGAATAGGTCTATTCAACGATGACATTCCAGAGTAGAATGGAATTACATGGATGGAGTCCATTGATTTATTAGACCTAAGGGAGATATAGGAATGTTTATTCAGAATATTGTTATTCCTGCCAGGTAGAGATGTGACAGGGATGACAGAGTTGGGGCTGAGAAGATTTGAAGTCCAATTCGAGCCCACCAAGTGGCAGCCTGCATGGTATTCTGACTGAGATGTACACCTATCTGAGAAGACAAGAAAAGAGTGGAAGAACTGGAGAATAGACCCGCCACAGCTGAGTAGATACAGAGAATACAATAGAAGGCTGCTTGTCCTCAGGTACAACCCAATAATTAATTGCTTTAATTAATTGCTGGGACTTTAATCCTTTCTTTAACATCCAAATCTCCTTCCCTTACAGTTCCTCCAGGCTCCACAGGTCTCTGTAAATTCCTGATTTCTCTAGCCTTGTATTGACATCTGTTTGAATCTCAGGATCCCCTGACAACAATCTTCACAACATCTGGAGTCTTCACCATTCAGGGCTCCTAATTGAACATTTGCATGCATCAGGGAAGCAGAATACAATTCACTTCAGGAAAGTTGGTCTTCATGCCTTTAAGATTATTCATAATCTCAAGAGGTACACATGACACATGTCCTTGTGGGCTCCCATTGCCTCCAATATGAGATAAATTCAGTCTGGTGGCTTTGGCCACATGGTCAAGCACTTTTTAAACACTTGTACTGTCACTTTCATGGGGTTTCTCTTCAGTATGTTTCATTCATGAAAGTGAAGCCTATAGAAATTTACAAAGGCTTCATCACAGTGAATATATTCATAATTTTTTTCTCTTGAGTATGATTTTTTATGGCTTTGAAAAAAATGTGACATGCTGCCACGGACCGGCCCAGTTGGGGCCCTGGCGTCCGTGGGAGAACAAGGCTTTGGACAGGAAGACACAGTTTCCACGATGAATTGATAAACAGAGAAACCTTGATGGTTTTGACTTTGCTGTGACATTACTGAAATCAAGCTAGTATTTTTATAATGATTTCACAAAAGGTACCTAAAAGTTGGCATACTTCATAGAACATTCAGACTTTTACCGAGAATACAAAGTTTACATTTTAACTCAAAATGTAGTCAAACATAAAGCAGTGCCCACAAGAAATCTTGGCATAAAAATTTTTGATCAGAGCAAACAAAGAAAAAGAAACCTCAAATGTAGTTTCATTATTGCTAACCAGTGAAGAAGAAAGTCAGGAGCTAAGTCAGATGCCTGCCAAAATCTTTCTCTGTATCAAAATTTAACTACACCTTTGTTAACCATCCTCCCATATGTCCTGCCCAAGGTTTATAATCTTCCTTAGAAACAAGGCACTGAAGGGAAGGGAAACTCCCTCCAGCTGCACCTCTCATGCTACTTTTTCTTAAGAAGGAGCCTATCATTTTCTCACTATTTTTAATGCCTATTAATATTAAATCTAATTCATTACTTTTCTTATTTATTCCTTTTACATTCTATTTTTATTAAAGCCTTTAATAATCTATGAATAATAAATTTTTTTATAAATCTAGTTGTGCTGTTTCAGGAGTCACAGAGAAAGATCAAAAAACTTATTAATCCAGCCCCAGAGTCACAATTGAAAAAGCATAGAAATCTCAGAATACATCTCTTTTCCAAGTGGGATGAGTCTGCCAGGGACCTTCCAGGGAGCAAATTTCTGAAGAAAGCATGTCTCCTGCCCTGTAGCACATGCTACTATGGCGACATTGGCGTGGGTGCTTGCAACATGCAAAGGCGTTACTAGTTATAGTCATAGGGTTTATTTCTAGTATGAAATCTCTCATGCCTTCGGAGATCAGATCAATGTTCAGAGGCTTTAACACACTGATTACATACTTAAGGGTTTTCTCCAATACGTGTTCTTTTATGTACTTGAAGACTACTGAATTCACTAGGCTTTACCTCCTTGATTACATTCCTAAGGTTTCTCTCCAGTATGAATCCTTTCATGCCTCTGGAGGTAGCAGCAAAATGCAAAGGCTTTACCACAATGAATACATGCATAAGGTTTCACTCCAGTGTGAACTCTTTCATGCCTCTGGAGATTGCTACAACGTGCAAAGGCTTTACCACATTGATTACATTCATAGGGTTTCTCTCCACTGTGTGTTCTTTTATGCGTTTGGAGATGTCCATGCTGTGAAAAGGCTTTCCCACACTGATTACATTCATAGGGTTTGGCTCCAGTATGAATCCTTTCATGTCTCTGGAGGTTGCACCAATGTGCAAAGGCTTTACCGCATTGATTACATTCATGGGGTTTCTCTCCAGTATGTATTCTTTTATGTTCTTGGAGATGTCCGTGTTGAGAAAAGACTTTCCCACACTGATTACATTCGTAGGGTTTGGCTCCAGTATGAATCCTTTCATGTCTCTGGAGGTTGCACCAATGTGCAAAGGCTTTACCGCATTGATTACATTCATGGGGTTTCTCTCCAGTATGTATTCTTTTATGTTCTTGGAGATGTCCGTGTTGAGAAAAGACTTTCCCACACTGATTACATTCGTAGGGTTTGGCTCCAGTATGTATTCTTTCATGCTTTTGTAGACCACCAATTTGTGAAAAGGCTTTACCACAATGAATACATGCATAGGGTTTCACTCCAGTATGAAGTCTTTTATGCCTCTGGAGACTGTTACAATGTGCAAAGGCTTTACCACATTCATTACATTCATAGGGTTTCTCTCCAGTATGTATTCTTTTATGCAGTTGGAGACTACTGGGTTGTGAAAAGGCTTTCCCACACTGATTACATTCGTAGGGTTTCTCTCCAGTATGTGTTCTTTTATGTAGTTGGAGACTACTGAGGTGTGAAAAGGCTTTCCCACACTGATTACATTTATAGGGTTTCTCTCCAGTATGTGTTCTTCTATGCATCTGGAGATTTCCATATTGTGAAAAGCCTTTCCCACACTGATTACATTCGTAGGGTTTCTCTCCAGTATGTGTTCTTTTATGCAGTTGGAGACTACTGGGCTGTGAAAAGGCTTTCCCACACTGATTACATTTGTAGGGTTTCTCTCCAGTATGTGTTCTTTTATGTAGTTGGAGACTACTGAGGTGTGAAAAGGCTTTCCCACACTGATTACATTCGTAGGGTTTCTCTCCAGTATGTGTTCTTTTATGCAGATGGAGACTACTGGCTTGTGAAAAGGCTTTGCCACACTGTTTACATTCATAGGGTTTCTCATAAATATGTATTCTTTTCTTTCTGCAAAGATAATTCAGATATGTGTTAGTTTTACCCTATTCATTACTCTGATAAATGTTTTTTTAAATGATTTATTTACTTATTATTAATACTGTGTTCTGCTTGCATGCTAGATAAGGACACCAAATCTTATTATAGATGGTAATGAGCCACCATATGGTTGGCTGAGAAATGAACTTAGGACCTTTGGAAGAACAGCCAGTGCTCTTAACCTCTGAGCCATCTCTCCAGCCACTGATGAATCTTTATGTCAGTATAAATTAAGTTTGCAATTTGCTTTAATCTTAAAATGAAGTTACTTCTTAACCTTTTATCACTTTCTTTACATTCATAGTTTCCCCCTTGATTGTGGATTTCTGTACCTTACAAGATACTTTTGATGGTAAAAAACTTCATACACAGCTCACTTATAGCATCATTTTCTGTAAGTGGTTTTTCACATATTTAAAGACCTAGAAGGAGTAAGCTTTACCACAGGGACTGCATTCATAGATTTTCCTATAGTTATAATCACACTGCATTTATAAATAGAACCAAAATAAACACAACAATTTCCACAGGGCCAGTTATCACAGGAAATTTCTGTAGTGTGATTTCTTTGGCTATATTCCCATTGAGCTTGGAAATCTAATTAAGTATATTAGTTTAATTTTTAACAGTCCTCTGTTTTGAGTAGACTTTCTGAAGGTGATAGGAGTTCATAATTCATTTGTTATTAATCATGAATGGATGAACACAAAAAATATTAATTTATAGTGTTGTCACTATCATGCTTTCTATTGTACACATGTACAGGATAGTTTAGAATGCAATAGTCTATGATGATGTGCATCTGGAAAAACCCAATCAGGGAAAGTGGGCATTGCTGGATCCTTCCCAAAAGCATCTCTACACAGATGTAATGATGGAGATCTACAAGATCATCACTTCTATTGTGGAGACAATAAATATCCTTTAACAGTTAATTTATAATTTAGTGATAAATAATGATTAATGAATTAAATGTAAATTTGCACCACATTCAGAAAGTCTGTACAAAATTTGACTATTATATATCTTCTATTTGTTCTGTAAGAGAGAATTATATTTCTTTTTTCGATATTTCTATGCTCACATGATTTCTGTCAATTTTGGGAAAGAATATGGAGGCAACCAGCATGTAATATATTTGAAAACCAGAGCAACTGAAACTCTGAACTTGGTGAGTGGAAGGTCAGCTGAAGCCAGAACATCGACATTAAGGCTTCCTGGGACTACATGTGACCTGAGACCATTTAGATCCACGTCATCCAAGGACTCCTGTGGGGAATGAGTGGTAAACATTTGATCTCCCTGCTCACCACCTTGTCAAGTCTCCCTTGTCCTCAGCAGAGGTGGCCCGCAGTGCCCGAGGCTCCTACCACAGAACTCCTTGATTCCTGATTGAAACAGCAGAGGCAGGCGACCTAGGTCCTCCATGGTGGCTGCCAACTATACCAGCCTTTCATGTGCACGGTCCACGAGCAGCTGTATGGGCCCTGCATGGGATCCCAACCAGCAACTCTACCAGCCATCCAGTCCCTAAGTGGTGGGCAGCTGGCTGTATGAGCCACCCAGGTCTCTGGACTGCTCTAGCAGCTCCCCAGGGCTTCTCGGCAGGCATTTATACCAGCTTTCCAGTTCTGCAGCTGTGGCTGGACTCCCACTGGACCGCCATACCAGCTTCCAAGTTCTGCGGCTGCAGCACCACTGAGCTGACAGCCCTCCTACACCCGCATTTGCCCCAGCAGGCCAAATCTGAGAGTAGAAAACACGGGGAACCCTTCTGTTCTCAACCTGCTAGAGAGTAAGGGCACCATCAAGTGACTGCATGCAGAGCCCCACATCCAGGATCTCTCTACATTAGCAGCCAGACATCGGAATCCTCACCCCAACACACCTGCTGTGGGCAACATTGGGATTCTTGGGACAGCATTCTCAACATTGAAGCCCCTGTTCTTTGGGTCTACCAGTGTATTCTAGGCAAAGAACTCCTGGAGCTCAGACAGAGCTGAATACCATAACACTCAGGTACTCAGAGAATCTCTGTATGCTCATTGGACCTGTGAACACAGCCAGTATCTACAATGTGGATATTAACTATTTATCATTTATATAAACAATTTTAATTTAGAACATGGCTGCTCTGGCAAAAGATCCCATCCAAATATCTTCTCTGTCAATATGGTCTGGCTAGAATACAAACGTGCCTTTAATCCAGGAGACAGAGGCAAGCAGATCTGACTTCAATGCCAACCTGGTATAGAGCAATATCCAGTAAAGAAAAGCTTGGATTCAGGCATGGTGGTACATGCTTTTAATCAGAACTATGGGTGTAAAAATAACAGGTAGAAGGAAGCACCCATATTTGAAAGTGCTGTCCCCTTTCTCATGCCATTAATTCAGTGGCAGCAAAGGGGACAAATTCAGAAAAATATTGGACAGCACAGGGTACATGTATCTCTCATGAGAAGAGAGAGGAAATGAAGCTCCCTTAAGGGGCACTAAATGGAAAGCAGAGGGAGTTTTACTGGGATGGTAATAGAAAGACAGGTTGGAGAGAGAGACCTAAGGTCAAGATGAAATGAGCCAGAGAATAAAAAAGAGCCTGAAGATTAGAAAAGACTGATAGAGTTAAGTTTGAGACTAAACAAAGCAATTTAGAGGACAGTAGAAAAGCCAGATCTAATAACTAAAGTAGGAGAGGAGTTTGAGTCAGAATAGCTGAATTGAATCAGCCATCCATGAGCTCAGAAAGAACAAGATAGCATGTGCATATTAAGCAGTCATTCTAAGAGGCAGAAAATCTTCGAGGCCTAAGGTAGATTGTATGGAAACTAGCAACTGCCCTGTCCAGGCCTAGGGTAGCAGACAGAGGGGTATTTTAGGAGACCATAATTTCTAGTTCGAATAAAATACGTTTTTACAGTAATATCTGTTTACCAAGGGATTCACTGTCTTCTTTTGCATTGAAATGCCTGGCAAACATAAATAATATACCGACACTGAGGAACATGGATTTGGGAGAATTTAATGTTCCTTAATACTCTTAAAGTGGTATTCGTTTTTACACTGTTGCTTTTCTTTAAAACCTCTGGGACACATACAAATTTCTTCACAGGGATGGTGAGATGACTTGGAGGTCAAAAGCAGTGGCTATTCTTCCTGAGGTCCTGAGTTCAATTCCCAGCAACCTCAAGGTGGCCCACAATCATCTATAATGTGATCCCATGCCCTCTTCTGGTGTGTAGGCACACGTGCAGGCAGAATAATATATAAATGATGAATAAATATATCATCTTTAACTAATTTTTCACTGGCATATTTATATAAGCTTCCAAGAGATAATTACCTTCCATATCTTCTAGAACTTTGATAATGTTTTTCAATTTTATGCTCTTCCCATTTGTAGCCTGAAATATGTACCAAAAAGTGAATTATAGATTAGTAAAAATTAGGCAAAATATAAGTTAATATCTTCAGTAAACCTTAGAAACATGCCTGATTTATTCTTTCTCATTCCAAGTGAACTTATATAAGAGCATTAATAAGAAAAGTCAACAATAACAATAGATGTCCCTTTTACCTTAATAGCGAAAGAAAATTCACTCTCTTACCTATAGCTGTAAGGTGCTGGCAGGTCTCCAGCATCACATCTTTGTAGAGACTCTTCTGGGAAGGATCCAGCAGAGCCCACTCTTCCTGAGTGAAGTTCACATCCACATCGTCATAGGTTACGGAACTCTAAATGGTCCCGACATGAGTATAACAGAAAGCACGATAGTGACAACAGTATAAATGTATACTTCACTGATAATATATTCATATAATTCTGGTGCTTCCCTGATATGTCCTGACAAAGAGGTTTCAATGAATTCACCAAGTCATTTTAGAAGGAAACTAAATGAGGAGGTTCACCTCATTTTTGCACCCTTTGTATAGAATACAGCCTTACAAGAGAAATGCCAATTAACAGATATAAAGAAAGCAAAACAAGGAAGTCAATGAACACTACAGACCACAGATCACAGAAATTGTATGCACAATTACTAACTAAAAAATTATGGGCAAACAGGAAGTATTGGCTCACGATTTTAATTCCAGCACTCAGGAAGCAAATGTATGTGTATCTCATTAAGACAGAAGCCAGCCCAGCCTCTGAAACAAGTTTCCTGACATCCAGTAGTACATTTAAGACCTGTATTCACAGCAAAAATCAATCAAATAAGAAAGATACAAAGAACTCAATAGTTTTTACTTAAGATCCTACTAAGAATTATATATTCACTACAGTTCTGTATCTACTAGGAAGCAGAAGTGGCCCAGTTTAAACTGTAATATTAATGAGAGCTTACTAAAAGGGAATTCATCTTCAAATATGTACAAATGGACAGATGAAAACATTAGACCTGGAATAGTTGGTAGTAAATGAGCAACATAAGGCAGTTGAGGTGGCTTAGCAATGAAAACCTCTTGTTGGTGTTGCAAATAACTGGGCTCAATTAACAGTGCTTACATGGAGGCTCACAACTATCCATAACTCCAAATTCAGGAGATCTGAGGTCATCTGCTGACTATTGTGAAAACCAGTACACAAGAGGTGCATAGTCACACATACAGGCAAAATACTACTCATATTCACTTATTTAAAATAATCAACACAAACACAAGAGGCAGGAAAAACGTCACCACCTGTAATCCAATGACTCAGAAGTCTCAGGCAGTATCAGGATGTCATGTATTCATGTATGAATACATGACATCCTGAGAAATAGAATATACTCTCTGATGAATACCAAAATTCAAGTGTGGATGTGGATGAAGACCAGCACAACAGCATATGCTTGATATGTGCATAAACCCACCTATCAGGCCCATCAGCCTATATTTCAAAACAAAAATGCCATGCATACTAGGCCTCATTTAATGCTAGCCCTCTAGAGCCACTATGAGATGCACCTCTAAGTTTGAGGCCTACCTGGATTGCATACCTACATTCTGCACAGCCAAAGTTATACAAAGAAACTTAGTCTTCAAAAACACCAGAAGTAAAAATGTAAAAACCTCAGTATACAAAATTACATTAGCACTGAATATCAATTGCTTTGACTCTTTCTTACGTGCCTTAGAGTTAGAGTCGATGAGGGTGAAGGCATGAGATCATGAGAAGGAATCAGAATGATCAGTTTCAATCCCAACTCAGTAGATAGTAACAACAGGAAATCAGTTGAGACTATAGAAACTCAAAGCCAATCCCCAATAAGGAATGTAGACAAATTCCTCCACAAAAGCTTTCATAACTTCCCCCAAAGAAACACACCAAAAAGAACACCAACACAGGCTCTAAGATCAACAATGAATAAATAGGATTTAATGAAACTGAAAAGATTCTGTAAAGGAAAGGACACTGTCACCAGAACAAAATGGCAGCCTGCAGAATGGGAAAGAATCTTCAACTACCATACATGTGACTGAGGGCTGATATCCAGAAATATATTAAAGAACTCAAGAAAATAAACACTGACAAACCAATTAATCAAATTTAAAAAATGGGGTGCACTGCTAAACAGAGAATTCTCAAGAGAATAATATGGAAAAGCAGACAAACACTTAAGGCATGCTCAGCATCTTTAGTCATGTGCAGAGACTGATGAATCAAGCAAGCATGTCAATCCAAAAAAACTCACAGGAAGACACATGCTGGAGATGTTCTAGAGAAAGGGGAACCTTCCTCCATTGATGGTGGGAAGGTAACCTTGTATAACCACTTTGGCAATCAATCTGGTGCTTCCTCAGAAAATTAGGAATAGTGTTACCTCAAGAACCAGCTAGACCATTCCTGAACATATATATGAAAGATACTCAATCATTCAACAAGGACATTTGCTCAACTGTGTTCACAGCATCTTTATTCATAATAGCCAGAACCTGGAAACAACTTATTTGTCAGTCTACCAAGGAATGGATGAAGAAATTGTGGTACGTTTGCACAATGGAATACTACTTAGCCTCTAAAAACAAGAAATCATGAAAATGGCAGGCAAATGAATGGCACTAGAAGAAATCATCCTGAGTGAGGGATCCCAGAAGCAGAAAGACACACATGGTATATACTCACTTATAAGTGGATATTAAACATATTATGTAGATAAACATACTAAAATCCATAGTTCTAAAAAAGGGAAACAGCAAGGAGGACCCTAGGAAAAAGGCTTAATCCTCATTCAGAAGGGGAAACAGAACAGGATACGCATCAGAAGTGGGAGAAGACAGAGAACAGGACAGGAGGCTTCCACAGAGGGCCTCTTAAGGACTCTATCCAGCAAGATATCACAGGAGATGCTAAGACTCATAGCCAAATTTGGGCAGAGTGCAGAGAATCTTTTAGAAGAAGGGGAGATAGAAAGACCTGGAGGAAACAGTAGCTCCATCAGGAGACCAATAGAGATAAATTGGGCCTGTGGAGAATGATGACTAAAGCAAGCCTTATAACTGTGGAGGACCTAGAACTCCTGTTATGATGTAGCATCAGAAGCAGGGGCTGTCTCTGACATGTACTCAGTGGTTGGCTGTTTGATCACTTCCCCATGATTTGGGGCGGGAATCCTTGCCAGGCCACAGAGAAAGACAATGCAGTCAGTCCTGATGGTACCTGATAGGCTAGGGTCAGATGGAAGGGGAGGAGGACATCCCCTATCAGTGAACTTGTGGAGAGTCATAGGGAAAAAAATGGGAAGGGGGAAGGAGAGTGCAACTGGGAGGAGAAAAGGGAGGAGGCTAGAGCTGGGATACAAAGTAAATGAATTGTAATACATGTTAAGTAAAATTAAGGGGGGGAAAAAGACCTCCACGTAAAGTCAGAGGAAATCTGCTAGAGGAGAAAGTGGGTAACAATCTTGAACTCACTGGCATAAGAGACAACTTCCTAAACAGAACACCAACAGAACAAGCTCTAAGATCTACAATTAATAAATGGGCCATCATGAATCTGAAAAGCTTTTGTAAAGCAATGGACACTATCAATAGGAGGTGATTGCCATCTACAGATTGAGAAAGATCCTCACCAATCCTACATATGACAAAGGGTCAATATCCAAAATTATATTAAAGAACTCCTGAAAATAAACAGCAACAAAATAATCCAATTAAAAAATGAGACACAGGGTAAGAGAATTCTCAACAGAGGAATCTTGAATGGTGCATAAGCAGTTAAAGAAGTTCTCAACATCCTTAGTCATTGGGGAAATGCAAATCAAAATGACTTGAGTTTCCATCTTATACCTGTAAGAATGGCCAAGATCAAAAACTCAAGTGAAAACACATGCTGGCAAAGATATGTAGAAAGAGGGACACTCCTCCATTGCTGGCTGGGGTGTAAACTTGTATAACCCCTTAGGAAACCAATCTGGTACTTTCTTAGTAAAGTGGGAATAGCCATACCACGAGACCCAGCTATACCGCTTCTAGGTATACACTTGAAAGATACTGCACTCACAACAAGGACATCTGCTCAACTATGTTCATAGCTGTTTTATTTGTACTAACCAGAAACTGGAAACAACCTAGCTATGTCTCAACCAAAGAAAGGGTAAAGAATCTGTGTAACATTTACCCAATGGAATGTTACTCAGCCTTTACAAACAAGGAAATCATGAAATTTTGCAGGCAAATGGATGCAACTAGAAAAGGTCATCCTCAGTGACATAACAGAGACCCACAAAGACACACAAGCTATAAACACACTTATTAGTGCATTTTAGTCATTTACTACAGGATAGACCTACTACAATGCACAGACCTCAAGAACATGAGAACAATGGGCATCTTAAGCTTCATGTCAGCCCACTAGTTAGTGGAGTGGGGGATATATCTGACATGGACTATGATGAGACTTCCCTACCAGGACATACAGGAGGAAGATGAACTCCATCCTCTGTGAATAGATGAGATGGGCTCTCTGATTAGGAGGACTTCTCTATTCTGAGGAATAGTGGAGAATCAGAAGGGATTTGGGAAATGTAAGGAAAGGAGGGAGGGACCTACAACTGAGATTTCAATTTAATAAATTAATAAAAAAACTAGTGTTTTAACTGCCTCTTACATAATCTGATTGGCCTGCTCTTTGATCACCTCCCCCTGAGGGGGGAGCAGCCTTACCAGGCCACAGAAGATGACAATGCAGCCACTTCTGATGAGGACTGATAGACTAAGATCAGAAAGAAGGAGAGGAAGACCTCCCCTATCAGTGGCCTTGGGGAGGGGCATGCATGCAGAAAGGGGAGGGAGGGTGGAATTGGGAGGGGAGGAGGGAGGGGCTTATGGGGGGATACAAAATGAATAAAGTGTAATTAATGAAAGTTAAATAAAAAAGAAAAAAACTAGTGTTTTAATAAGTATTCACAAAAATCCGTATGTAATGATATCATCATTACTATATTATTTATATAATACATAAAACATAAACTGATGTGTAAAAATATTAAATCTTTAAACACATTCTCCAAAGCAAAAGTGAAAAGGTTACAATCTAAGACATGGTATTTAATCAGAAGAAAAAAGTGAGATGAGAGAATTTTCTAAGACTAATACATTTTTCTTAAAGTATAATTTATTGTTATTTATATTGAAACAAAATGGGTAAGTCTATTTCCTAACCTCATTTTTCCTTTTTCATGCTGTATGACACATTTGCAGGAAGCTTTCATACCTTTCAAATAAAATGGCTTTCTGCATTTAGACAGTACACTAAAATAGCAATTTGCTTCTCATAACAAATCTTGCTACAAAAATCTTGGTATTTAAATTTTCTTCTGCATACACCAATTAAAAAGTTAAAAAATCTTTTAGTACTTAATTGCCTCTATTAGCTTCCGTGCTTTCTGCTCTTCATTTTTTATTACTACCTCTAGACAAGATAGCAGAAGCTCTCACATAATCATGACAAAAAAGAGCCCAAGAAACATGAACATCAGTCAGGAAAAAGGAGGTGAACACTTTTTTTGTGCTAAATAAGTGAGTAGTGAATAGTATTTTTACCCTTTCATACAACTGTAAACAACACCATTAATATGATGTATTTTCAAAATAAGGGTTCAGTATGTTCAATTTGCAGCATAAATCAATACATTCCAAATTACGTTCCTAACAACTTAGAACAAGAAAGCTGATTTCAAAACTATGTGCTATGTGAAATAGTATACAGGTAGGTACAATATGACTTCTGTACTTACCATGAAGCTAAAACTACCAAGAAAGTGCATATTTGTGAAGAAATAAACAGATATAGAAAAAAAGACCAAAAAATTATACTTAATTTTTATCAAAATTCCTAAGGAAAATAAGCCAGGAAAAATGTGAACTTGACCAATGTTACCTATGATTGTATGTGTATAAAAATGAAACAAACACAGAGGTCATCACTCCTACAAAAAAACCCAAATAGGCAGTTTGTAGCCAGTTTTTAAACATAAGTTTGTAAACAGAAGCACCATGTTTGAAAGCAATGTTTAATTGAGTGGCAGAAAGAGTGTCCAATCAGGGAAAAAGACTTGACAGACTAGCCTAAGCCCAACTTTCAGGAGAGGAGAGAGGAAAGGCAAGCTACTACAGGGGCAATGCATAGAGACAGGAGACAGTTTTACAGATGTTTACACAGAGAGGTTCACTAAGAGAACAAGCTAGTCAACAGTGAAGACAGTAAGAGCCAGAGAATGAGAAGGAGCCAGAAGATTAGAGCAGATTGCTGGAGTTAGTTTGAGGCCAAGAAAAACAACTCAGAGACTGAGAGAGAAACCAGATTGAATCACTAAGCAGAGAGAGGAGTCTGAGCCAGAGCAGCTCAAATGAACCAGTCAGCCAGAACTCAGAAATAACTAGAGAGTGTGAGTTTATTAAGCAGTAAGGCTCAGGGGCTGAAAACATTCCAGGCCTAGATTACAGTATATGGAAGCTAGATTCATCCAGGACTAGATCTTGTTATACCCAGTTCGCGAGCCCCCAAAAGATCTCCAGGAATCGACTCCGTTGCAAAACACATGAGGGTCTTTTTTTATTGAAAATTATAAGCTGCAGCTTTGGCTACACAGCCTCACCGCCAAAGCGGTGGGAGCTGAGCACGCCGCCCCAGGTTAGTTGGGTGATATATAGATTCTGGTTCTTCCCAGCATGCCCAAGGCAGGGGCGATTCCTTCCTGGCAAGCATCTATTGGTCAAAATGCTACACTCTGATTTGATTGGCTATATGAAGGTCCCCAGACCATAATGACCTGGTGTCCCTCCCTAGAAGGATGGGCCAGTTTCCTAGCAACTGTTATCTCTAGTAGGTGGGGAAAGAATGCAGTAAGGCGGTCCTTCCCCTCAGGGCATCAACAGACTTCTCCACCCACATAGTCTAGCCCTTAATAATAGCTGCTAATTTTAATTTTTTTGGTCTCTCAATCTAGGTAAGCAGGAGATGGTACTAAGCCTCAAAGACAACTAAAACAGGAGAATAAAAGTCCCTTTTAGAGGCCAGTGCTGCAGAGTCTCCTCCTCTCCAGGGAATCCCCAGTCACAGAGGCTGACAGGGCAAAGGCCTCTGCCCAGGTCGCTACATGCAGTCTGGCTCACACTCCATCCCACTGCTAACACGTGGGATTCAGATAGCTCAGCATTCCTAACGCCAGGACAAAGGACCTCACAAGAAGCTGATGGCTGCAGGTTCTCACCAAGCCCGGGAGAGACCAACCACACCAGCTCCTGCTCTTCAGCCTCCAGCTCCACCACCACCTTGGGGTGGCAGCCAAACACTCACCATGTCGCCACTTTGTAACACGCTTGAAATCCCCTCACGGGACTCAGCAGCTGAGCTCAGACCACAGCACGCCAAACATTCCACACACCTCAGCTACGGATCTGAACCCGCAACATGGCGTCCGGAAGAACCCGCCTCTTCCTCTGAGTACAGGCCTCGTCTGGAAGTCCTGATTGGCCAGTGAGTCTTGAGCGACATGAGCACTTCCCCTAGGATCACCGTGTACTGAAGAGAAAAAGCATTGTGCTTCCTGGCCCAGGAGGGATGATTGCATGTTTTGCTAATTACAAAAGTAATGAGGGCCTGGCTTAGGGAGAAACCTGACCCTGGAGAAGCCTATGCTCCAGGCAGGGACCTTGGATCCATGACTTGGGCCACACCTTTTCTTGATCTGCAGAGATTTGTGTTTCAGCAGACTTGTGCCTGTTGTTTAATAGCCTACCCTTCTGTCTTCCAGCACTCAGGATGGCACTTCCTCTCCTCCTCCTGGAATCAAGGTGGATAGTTTGAACAATTCAATATTCAACTTGCAGTGGAGTGAACCATCTGTCCACTGGAGAAAGGCCACCAACGATATCAACAGTTAAACAGCGATCGATTTTAGGAAACAAAATGAGATTGTTCTGTCACTTCACATTGGGGTCAGCTAAACTGCAGCTACTTTTCACCTGGTAGATATCAGAAAACCCTGAGAGAGAAGCAGTAAACAGGTGATACACAATTTGGAGCAGGTATGTCTTCCTCTGTGGATTCTAGAATAATAAGAAATGAAAACCACAATGGTATCAGCAAAGGCAGTGTAGATGAACACAGCAGACAGAATGACTCTCTCTATGGATGTAGAATAGAGATCTTTTAAGAATGGTCGGAAGGCTCTTATATAACTAGTCCAACAATGCCCGTTAGCAAAGGGGAAGTTGAAGAAGTAGCTCTGCTCAGACCATATGGCAGGTTTTCTCAGCTGGTCATCAGTAGATACCAGAATTCCAAAGAAGTAGGCTCCTTTGTGTGTGTTTCCATGGTCACAGTGGGTTTTTACAGCCACAAAACTCTAAATTAGCTCACCTTCATGGAAAGGTGAGTTCACCTCTCCTAAGGCACAAGGCCCTGTGGGATGCATAAGTTAGATGTGCACTATCAGACTTCCTTTTCTTTATAAAAATATGTTAGTTTGGCCTGGATAAAGGAGGAGAATATTCCTATGGTTGGGGTAGTTAGACAAGGAACAAAGGAAAGAATTCCATTGTCTCATCCAGAGACTGTGGAGTGCAAATATCTTAGCACAGGAACTGCAACTGTCGAAGCAAAGCCTTGTCATCCAGGGATTCTACCTCCTCTGTCCCCAGACACAAGAAGGTGAATGACCCCATTGTATTGTGGTTGACTGTGATGGGGCTGAGCTCAGATGGATCTGGGACCTTTTATATGAGCTGGGATTTAGTACTTTGGGAAACACACTTTCTGAAATAGTGTATCATAAGTAAAAGATTGGCAGTTTGTGTGTGTGTATGTGTCACTTTTCCTCAGGAAAGCATTGTCTTATGGCATTGAAGACAGTCAAAATTAACCACCCCAAGAGACTGCCATTGACTGCAGAGCTGACCTAAATGTTGCCATCTTTTTCTGTGGAGACTGATAGGGAGGGAAACTACAGAAACTACACACACTCAGAGGCTAGAGAATTGAACCAAAGTCTGAAGCCTGGATGGAAATCTAAGTTGGAAGCCTTGCAGTGTTCAATCTCTCCCTAGTCAGAGAAGGGCAGGTGAGATGAAAGAAGCCTGTCACACAGCAAGAGAGTAGTTGGCTGCCCTGTGCTAATAATTTAAGAGAGGAAATAATTTCTCTCTTCAGTTTATCTGTTTCTACTTTCTTTTTCTCTAGAGCTATCTCTACCTAGGTGGCTCACCCATGTTGGTTTACATTTTGCTCAAAGTCTTTTATGAGATTTCTTGCACCCAAATATCATATCAAACACATATCTCAACCCTGAGATGACCCAATTATCAAAGCAGTACTTTTTGGTTCTCCACAGCTTTTCTTAATTTTGGTGTATGCACAGATGGTTCTTGCTGCCCTGGTAATTTCCTTGAACCACAGTCACTGTAATGTCTAGAGACCTGCACCCTCAGATTCCTTTACTCAGTGGGAGAATAGTTAAGGTACAAGGCCATTAAAGAAGCAGGTGGGAGGCATTTATCTTCAGAGGATGATTCAGGTGGTTCTTTAACTGACTTACCTTCTGAGACTAAAATATGAATTACTACAAATAATTGCCAAACAAAACTACCTTTTCTCTTCATCATGAGGTTGTGCTTCTAAAAAGGGAACTTACCTAGTTGGGAGAAGAGCAGTTCCTCAATAGCAACTGCCTTTGGTTTTATCCTAAGGAATGTGGTGGTGACTGAGTTTTTTCTCCAAAATTTGTGGTCAGAACTCACAATCTCCTTCACAATGTGAGTATGAAAGGAACTGGCGCATATGGAAAGAAGGAGGAAGGGGAAGGAAGACACTGCTCCAAGGAAAAAAAAGTTCACTGATCCTGGTGATCAAACACCTAGAATTCAGACATGTTCCTGGGAAGGAAGAATATTATGCTGGATGGAGGACATGTTGAGATTTGAATTCCATATGTTAAACATAAGTTGTACACTCTTTGAGCAAAAAGACTTATGGTTGACATTTCTTTTTATATTTCTTTTTAATTTTTATATTCATTTTACATCCCAATCACAGTCCTCTCCCTCCTCTCCTTCCTGTGCCTCCTTCTCACCCTATTTGTACCACCCCTTGTCCTCAAAAAAAGGAGCCCCTTTCCACCAATGACACATCAATTCATATCAAGAGTGAACTCTTCTTCATTCTCAGGCCAGGCAAAGAAGCCTGGTAAAGATGAAGTAGTGAAAATCAGGCCACACAGTCTATGACATAGACAGCACTTATTTCTTACAAGCATCTGTGTGGCTGCATCTGTAGAAACCAGAGATTAACTGGAGAAGCATAGCAGGCTATTCTGATCTGCACCATGTGTGGAGAAAACTCCCCGGAGGGATGCCTCTCTATCTGGAAAAAAAATATCAGTTCCTGGAAAGTCAGTAACTCATTTCTTGGCATATCTGTGTTTTTCAAATGTTGCTGTGTTAGCTTGTGGTTTTCCTACTAAGATGATTGAGATGGCTAATACATTGGTTTTAAATTGTTAAAAATTCTTATACCTTGTCTGTGTGTGCTCGTTGGCTTTAGTTATCAATGTTACATAGCTTAGCATGATGTGAGGGAGTACCAACTGGGGGTTCCCCAGATGAGAATCACTGGTGGGTAAGTTTGTGGGTGACTATAGTGGTTGTGAATTCAGTGGCAAACCCTAGGCACTAATGGTTAAAATTCACCTCAACTTTTGGCCTGGGCTGGTTAAGAAAACATACAGAGAAGTAGACATTGACCTTGTAAAAGAACATAGCAACAAACAGTGTTCCACCATAATCCATGCCTTCATTTGATAGCCTGAATTTCTTTTTTGAGCTGCCTCAATGTTTGAGGCCTGCCAGCATCAGTCAAAGAAGCCAATTTATCACCTGAGTCATTTTTGGTTATTGGCGTTAATGACAGCAACAGAGAAGAAAGGCAGAACAAAACTTATATCCTCAAAATATGCTTGTCATTGTCAGAAAATCTGAATATTGTTGTTTGGATCAATACACAATACATAAGAAATCAAGATATCAAAAGCCACTTTATGCTTAACATGGGGCTTAATGTTGCATTCCAGGAAGTACTAAAAGAAGAGAGTGCCAAGAGAAATACAGGCCATGGAGGTAAAGTTAAGGAAGATTCAGTGGAAAATAGACTCTGTGAAAAGTTGGCTAGAGGTTACATGATGATTTGAATAATGATGGCCCAATATGCTTATGTAATTGAAAGCTTGGTGCTCAGCTAATGGAACTGACTGAGGAAAATTAAGAGATAATGGAATCATTGGATGGGGTGTGTCACCCTCTGGAGTCTAAGTGTGGCGCCATTTCAAAAAGAATATGGTGAGAAGGACAACCTGGTGAAAGAACTGTCACCACACAATCTTCTATTTTCTGAGTTTACTGGAACAGTTGAGGGCACTGGGCTGGTGGAATTCATGGAGATGTGTGCATGTGTGAATGTGTAGGTTTGTGTGTGAGAGACAGAAAGAGAACAAACACCCAAAGGGCCTGGGACTGTGTTGAGCCCCTAGGATGATGTATGTGTTACAGTCTGTGTGAATCTCTCAGTCAGAAGAACAGGGAGGATATGTCCATGAAAGATAAGATTAAGCATTAACTTTTGTGAAGTCCTGAGTGAGTTTTCCTAAACACAGAGCCATCTCGTCAGCCCTGAAAAAGCCACTTTTTAAAGCTTTGTATGTCTTTCATTTATTTGGATGTTTTGCATTCATGTGTCCCTGTGTCATACTTGGAAAGGCCAAGGAGAACATCAGATCCTTTTGGGATGCATTTACAGGTTATGCTTATCTAGCTTGTGATTCCTGAAATGGAACCTGTCTTCTATAACAACACCCAGTGCTAGTAACCCCCATGCCCTCTATAGCCAATTTCTATTTAAAGTTAATTTTACAGATGTTAATTAAAACATGTCATTTCCCCTCTTCTTGTCCTTTCTCCATCCTATTCCAAATTCTTTCCTTTCAATGTCTTAAAAAAGAATGTGTGAATAAGTATGGACCTATATACATAAAAAAAAAACTTACTGAGTCCATTTATATGGCTTGTGTGGGTAAGGGTTTGTGTGCTTAACCCTTTATATAGGATATATAAATATGGAACTCATCACTGCCTGAGACAAATACTCCCACTTCCAAGAGTGTTCTAATCTCAATGCCCAAAATGAGTCTGATTCTGAAGTTGCCTAGCTGTCTTGGATAGGAAAGATTAGCAAGCAAGGGGTGGCAAATTCCTTAGGTAACACATGGTGCTGGCATAGCCTTGAAGTTCTGGAGCTGTAGGGAGGACTATGCACATTGATCTTAGCCAATAAGTCTCAATTTGTTCTGTGGATGACCCATTATATCATTGACTTAGGATGTTTCCTTGTATGACATGTTGCTGGCATGGCCTGGGTGTTCTGGAGCTGTAGGGAGGACTATGGACATTGATCTAAGCCAATCAGTCTCCCTTTCTTTTGTGGAACATTGACCTAGGATGTTTCCTTGGATTACTTTGACATCTTGAAGTTCCTGCCTCCTCTTTCTGAACACCATGACTAAAGGCCTGTGTTACCATGCCTGGCTTAGGTGGTTTTAACGTCTGTGATTTAATAGAATGTTGGGATGAGTCTAACACATAGTTACACTTAACTATATTGAGAACTTACTTATGTCTATGAGGCTGGTTTTCACTATCTGTTGCATAACTATAGAACTCCAATCTACTATGATGAGTATTATAAACTCAATGTTAAAGAAAAACAATTTTTTTAAATTAAAAAAGAAGATTTCAAGGCAATCAACTGCAATTGAAGAACACGTTCTATTCCCGTAGTTAGGACCAGAGCCTTTTTCCTAGCTACCATGACTATTTGGACTCAGTGACTCATTCTCAATAATCCCATTGAAAGAACTATGTTATTGAGGTAGACAATGCCCAAATATCCTGTAGACACAAGGGAGGCAAGGTAAGCAGATCTAGTATGTACACTAAGTTCCAGGAGAGCCTGAGAATCATACTGGGACTATTCATTCAACCAAAAAAAAAAAAAGAGAGAGAGAGAGAACAATGTTTGAAAATAAAATTATTTTTAATTATTTATTTATCACAATTTATTCATTTTGTATCCTGGCTGTATCCTTTAACATCTCCACTCATTCCCACCCAACCTCTCCATTTCCCCCTGTGCACCTTCCCTAGTCCTCTGATAGGGGGCTAAGGAAAAAAGGGAACATAATGGTTAAAACAGAAATTATTAATTAAAACTGGAAACGTTAACATTTATTCAGTGTTACTAATTTTGACCATTGATGAATACATAGGTTATACTTTATCTTTCTTCCCACAGGTGAAATTTGCTAATTGAATACATGATAAAACATTTAAATGCAGGCTTCTTGAAAACAGTTCACAGAGGGTTCTCAGACCCTAAGGAACAGGGCCATGGAAGCTCCCATGCAGGAGACGTAAGTGTGGGCAAAGGGAAGTATATGTAGAGAGAGGGAGAGAGAACAGAGAGAAAAAAGGCAGATAGAGAAGAAACACAGAAAGAAAGAGGGAGAGAAGAAAAAGCATATAGAGGAAAACAAAAAAAAATCTGGCTCTACAGGAAAGAGCCTCTGGAGAGGGCAAGCCCATTCTACTGGACTGGAAAGTTAAGGGTAGAGGTGGGGTATGCCAATCATGCCCTTTAGAAGGTAGGGACTAAGGGATGCTGTCAAAGAGGCACCTCAGTAGCTTGCCATGGGTGTGAAGCGCAACGTATGATAAGTAAATCATCCTTTAGGTTTAATAGGTTTACATAGAAGGCCAGAGATGCACACAACTAAGTAATCTCACAGGGCCATATATTAAAAACTTCCCATCTATAAATTCCTCCCCCATTCTCAGATTATTTCTTTCCTGCAAGATATTCACATGACATAATGTTACTGAGCAGAAAATATCTCATCTAGTGGAATAGGTCTATTCAACGATTCCTGAGGAGAATAGAATTACATGGAGTCCATTGATTGACTAGATGTCAACCTAATAGAGATATAGGAATGTTTATTCAGAATATTCTTATTCCTGCCAGGTAGAGATGTTACAGGGATGACAGAGCTGGGACTGAGGATATTTGAAGTCTTATTCGAGACCATCAAGTGGCCATTTGCATGGTATTCTGACTGACACTTACAGGTCTCTGAAAAGACAAGGAAACAGTGGAAGAACTGGAGAATTGACCCACCACAGCTGAGTAGATACAGAGAATACAATAGAAGGCTGCTTGTCCTCAGGTACAACCCAAGAATTAATTGCTCTCTGGGACTTTAATCCTTTCTTTAACATCCAAATTTCCTTCCCTTATAGTTCATCCAGGCTCCACACATCTGTAAATGCCTGATTGCTCCGGCCTTCTATTGACATCTGTTTGAATCTCAGGATCCCCTGACAACAATTTGTACAACATCTGGAGTCTTCATGACTGAGGGCTCCTAACTGAATGTTTGCATGCATCAGGGAAGCAGAATACAATTCACTTCTGAAAAGTTGGTCTTTATGCCTTCAAGTTCTTTTACTCTCTTTACATTAGACATAATCTCAAGAAGGAGTACACCTGACATCTGTCTTTGTGGGCTCCCATTGCTGCCTGACTGCCAAACTGAGATAAACTCAGTTTGTGGCTTTGGCCACGTGGTCAAGCACTTTTTAAACACGTGTACTGTCAGTTTCTGTACTGATCATTTTGGATACTTCCATATTTTTGTGAAGATATTGGATTAGAAACTTCTTTCAGAACCAAGCCTAAGTTACTTTTTATGCTCACAATCTTCTATTTCTTCTGGGTCATCAGGGCTGAGTTAAAGATGAATTTAGGATTAACCTTTCACAACTAAAAATGCTATTCATGACACTTTTATGGGACTAAATACATGGCTCAGCACCTAGGAGAACTGGCTGCACACTCTCATTTTCAAACAAATTTTATCATTCAAATTGCCCTGAATCCCTCAATTATTACATGACAGTATGTTTACAATATGAAAAAACGATAATATTTTATCTATGTAATATCTCAACTACTCTTATTTGAGCATCGGGAAAAAAGCTCTGTAGGAGTTTTTTGTTGTCCAAAGCGGGAAAGCAGACCTCAATCCTCATATTAAGATGGACAAATGAGATGCGATAAAGTTGTCTCCCACTCTGAACATATCTGTCATGGCCTAAAACCCCATAAACACTTAACATGCACACCCCCCAAGTGTTTTTACTTTTAAGAAAAAATCCTTGCTGTTACATTATTTAGAACTTTTGTATTATATATTTCTTAAAGAATGCAGTACTTCAAGATGAAATGACAAATGGATGATTTGGAGGAACATACACAATCAAAGAACGTCCAATCATATTTACATGTTCATATCACATCAAGCTATGTAGTGAGTTGCAGTTGATTACTGATTAGACCTCTTCATTATATCTCTATGAAACACGGAAACACAAAGCCTTGAATTCCCATATTAAACTCATTCATAGGGCTTCTCTTCAGTATGATTCATTCATGAACGGGAAGCATATAAAAATGTACAAAGGCTTCGTTATACTAAAAACACTCACAAGGTTTTCTCTCCAGTATATTTTCTTTCAAGGCTTTGAAAAAATGTGACATGCAAAGGGTTTACTGGTTATATTCATAGGGTTTCACTGCAGTATGAAATCTTTCATCCATATAAAGATCACAGAAATGTGCAAAGGACTTACAACATTGAGTATATTCATTGGGTTTCATTCCAGTATGAAATCTTTCATGCCTTTGTAGATCACTGTAATGTGTGAAGGCTTTGCCACCATGATTACATTCACAGGATTTCTCCCCAGTATGTGTTCTTTTATTATTTTGGAGATTTCCGTTTCATGAAAAGGCTTTCCCACACAGATTACATTTTTATGGCTTCCCTCTAGTATGTGTTCTTTTATGCACTTTGAGACAACTGGGTTGTGAAAAGCATTTAACACATTGATTACATTCAAAAGGTTTCTTTGCAGTGTGAATTCTTTCATGTCTCTGAAGACCACTACAACATGCAATGGCTTTAAGATATTGATTACATTTGTAGGTTATCTCTCCATTATGTGTTCCTTTATGTCTTTTAAGACTACTGGGTTTTGGAAAGGCTTTACCACATTGATTATATTCCTAGGGTTTCTCTCCAGTATGTGTCATTTTGTGCACTTGGAGACTACTGGATTGTGCAAAGGCTTTACCACAGTGATTACATTTGTAGGGTTTCTCTCCAGTATGTATCCTTTTGTGCACTTGGAGACTATTGGATTGTGCAAAGGCTTTACCACAGTGATTACATTTGTAGGGTTTCTCTCCAGTATGTGTCCTTTTATGCACTTGGAGATTACTGTGTTGTGAAAAGGCTTTACCACAGTGATTACATTTGTAGGGTTTCTCTCCAGTATGTATCCTTTTGTGCACTTGGAGACTACTGGAGCGGGCAAAGGCTTTACCACAGTGATTACATTCATAGGGTTTCTCCCCAATATGTGTCCTTTTGTGCGCTTGGAGAGCATTGGACTGTGTAAAGGCTTTACCACACTGATTACATTCGTAGGGTTTCTCTCCAGTATGAATTCTTTCATGTTTCTGGAGACCACTACTACAAGCAAAGGCTTTACCACACTGATTACATTCATAGGGCTTCTCTCCAGTATGTGTTCTTTTATGCTTTTTGAGATTTCCGCATAGTGAAAAGGCTTTCCCACACTGATTACATTTGTAAGGCTTCTCTCCAGTATGTGTTCTTTTATGCATTTCGAGATTTCCACGCTGTGAAAAGGCTTTCCCACAGTGATTACATTCATAGGGTTTTTCTCCAGTATGTGTTCTTTTGTGCATTAGGATACCACTGGTTTGGGAAAAGGCTTTACCATACTGCTTACATTCATGCTTCTCAAAAATATGTCTTCTTTCATTCCTGTAGAGATAATTGGGTATTTGTAAGATTTACCATAGTCATTACACTGATGAATCTATTTGTTGGTGTAAATTAAGTTTGCAATTTCATCTAATTGTAAAATGAAATTGCCTCTTAACCTTTTATCACTTTGTTTACATTCATAGCTACTCCCTTGAATGTGGGTGTTTTGTACTTTCCAAGATACCTTTGGTGGTAAGAAACTTTATTACATGGCTCACTTATAGCATCATTTTTATGTAAGTGGGTTTTCACATATTTAAAAAAGACCTAGGAGTCAGCTTTACCACAGTGACTGAATTCATAAACTTTCCTGTTGTTGGAGTCATACTACATTTGTAAATGAACTATAATAGACACAACAGTTTCCACAGTGCCAGAAATTATATGGATTTTCTGTAGTGAGGGGTTTTTTGGCTGTATTCCCAATGAGTTTGGAAAACTAAGTATATTAGTATAATTTATTAATAGTCCCCTGCTTTGCCTAGACTTTCTGAATGTGATACAAGTTTATGATTATTTTTTATTAATAATGAAAGAATGAACACATGAACAAATATAAACTTATAGTGTTGTCACCATCATGCTGTCTGTTGTATACATGTATAGGATAGTTTAGAATGCAATAGGATAGTTTAGAAGCACATGATGATGTGCTTCAGGACAATGCCTACTCAGGAAAAGCAGGCTTTGCTGGATCCTTCCAAAAAGTATCTCAACAAAGATGCAATGATGGAGATCTACAAGAACATCATAGCTATGGAGGACACGATGAACATTCTTTAACAATTAACTAAAAATTTCACTACGAATAATTATTAATAAATTCAATGTAAACTTGCACCACATTAAAAAAGCCTACTGAAAGTAAGGACTACGATATGTCTTCTAATTGTTTTGGGAGAGCGAGGTATGTTTCTTCTTTCCATATTCTTACCCTCACATGACTTGTATGAATTATGACAAAGGATATACCTATTAAAAGAGGAATAACAAATGAAAGATTCCCAAATTTACAGAATTTAACTCTTTGTTCTTCAAAGACTTGTTCTATAGGGATTATGGTTCCTCCACAACAATATTCTTGACTCTCCTACCTTCTGTGTAAATTAGCTTAGCAACTTCCAGGATTTGAGTAAAATCACCTTTGCTATGGAATATTTTCTCACAAGGAGGTTTTGAATATTAAATTATCACCTATTCAATGAATATGCTTTTTGCAGTATGAGTGGTATGATACTCAACAGATGGGGATTTCTACAGAGTATCTAAAATGTGGATATGAGTAATGATGTATCATTTTTTAGAGGAATTTTCACACTGCATTTGTAAAGTTAACCAGAATGAACACAACAATTTCCACCAGGGATATTTTGTTGTGTGATTTCTTTGGCTATAATCTCAATGTGTTTGGACAAGTAATTAAGTATATTAGTTTAATTTATTAATAGTCCCCTGTTTTGACTGGACTTTCTGAAAATGATGGGAGTTTATGATCCAGTTGTTATTAGTAACAAATGAATGAAAACATGAAAAATATTAATTCATATGATAATCACTATCATGCATTCTGTCATACAGAAGTATAGTATAGTTTAGAATGCCCTAGGAAAAAATAAGGCATAGAAACCCAAGAAGAGTAGATGAATGGAAATATACAAGCTCAGGGCTGAAATCAATAAATTAGAAACAAATAAAACAATTCAAAGAATCAATAAAACCAAGAGCTGTTTTTTTTTTTTTTGTGAAAATCAAGAAGATAAACAAACCCTTACCCAAAATAAATAAAAGGCAGAGAAAAACTATCCAAATCAGCAAAATCAGAAACAAAAATGGAGACATAACAACAAACACAGAGGAAATCCAAACTATCATTACGTGGTAGTACAAAAGTGTATATGCCAGAAAATTTGAAAATGTAAATGAAATGTACATTTTTCTTGACAGACTCCATTTGCTAAAATTAAATCAAGATCAGGTAAATAGACTGAATAGTCCTGTATCCCCCCAACAAATAGAAGTAGTCATCAAAAGTCTCCCTTCCAAAAAGAGCTCAGGGTCTGATGGTTTCAGTGCAGAATTCTAGCAGACCTTCAAAGAAAAGCTAACTCCAGTTCTCTTCAAACTATCCCACAAAATAGAAAAAGAAGGAATATTACCAAACTCATTCTGTGAAGCTACAGTCACATTGATACCTAAACTACACAAAGACCCACCAAAAAAGAGAACCTCAGTCCTATCTCTTTTATGAAATTAAAAGCAAAAATACTAAATAATATACTTGCAAACTGAATCCAAGAACACATAAAAGATATCATCCAGACTCCAAGATGGCGGCGAGTACAGCGCACCGTTTCGGAGAGGCAGGAGACATGAATCTCCGTAATTGGTGAGTGGAGAGTCAATCAAAGCTAGAATTTGGACTGTGGGGCTTTCTAAAGGAGAGGGGCCACCACAGAAGTGTGGAGTGCCAGTAGATTTAGATCGGGCACGGACTTCTCCGGCAAGGAAATAGGGCACTTCCCTTGTCCGGGCCTCCCGTGGGGAAACCTGCACACAGCACCAGGCAGCTGAGCACAAAACTCACATCCAGGAGATCAAGGCAGCAGAGACAGTGCTCGAGGCCCCTTACAGCAGCAGTCTGCTGTAACCACCTGTTGAACACCCGACCCTCCTGGGACATGTCCCGCTCGGGGCCCTCCGGTCCTGAGGATCGTCCCCTCCCCCATTCCACTGATGTGATCCCAGGGCTTAGAACACAGCAGGAAGTGCAGCGGAGCTCACGCCCCAAGTGGCCAGAGTGCAATAACCCCAGAAACCTCCGCACAGGAGGAGCGCAGGCCCAATCACAGAGCTCCAACCACTGAGCCCTAACCACAGAGACTCAGATCCACAATACAATTCTTTCTGGATACCAAAGCTGCAAAGCTCAGTGCCTGGGAACCAAGACGGGCGGAGGCAGGGCTCCAGACCCCGCAGCAGCAGCGGAGAGCATTAACGGCCTGCAGAACGCCACCACTCAGAGGAGAACACATCCGACCTAGAGCCCTCTCACTGAGCTCTTGGCCCCGCGGAACACACTTCCCACTATCACCTCCACCTGGCTCTGCAGGAGTGCACGCACCGCCGAAACTCCACCCCGCCAGAGTGCACGCCCAATACAGTGCTAGCCACAGAGACTCAGACCCACAGTACAACCCTTCCCAGACCCCAAGCCTGCCAGTGGCAGCACAGACTACACAGGGTGGCCCAGCCAGTGACTGTATGGGCCACCCAACCCCTCAGTGGCAGAAAACCAGCTGAATAGACACCAAAGACCAGCAGACCTGTAAAATCAATACGCGCACGCATTCTTCAACAGCGCTTGTGATCCCTAAGTGCCTGCAACAACTTCAGTGCCTGCAAAGCACACCTCTCACACACTGAAGGCCTCTTCATTCACCAACACCCTGTCCCTTAGGACACACCCACAAGCACACGCTCAAACACACGCTATCCCGCATTTGCCCTTCTGCGCCTGCGAACTTCCCTTCTACAGGTATAGCTGAATAACCAACGCACACACTGAAACCACTAGACTTCACTAGACCTTCATTCTCCAGAAGAATTCTCCAGATACCAGAGAAAAACCAGTCTGACCTGCAGAATCCAGGAACAGACAGTGAACACGACAGATAACCAAATGGCCAGAGGCCGGCGAAAGAACACAACCAACGCAAATCAAGATATCATGGCTTCACTGGCAACTTCCAAAATTATTGGACACTCCAACTCAGCATAAACAGAAAAAGGAAATGATTTTAAAGCTATGATTATCCAGTTATTTGAGGCACATAAAGAGGAAACCAAAAAATCTCTCAGAGAAATAGTCATAGAGATTCAAACAGTTAAAGAGGATACAAAAAAATCTCTTAACGATTTGGCCTCCCAAATAGAAACAAAGACAAACGAGGTGAACGAAGAAGCTCTTAAAGAAACACATGCAAATATAGCCAAACAATTGGAGGCAGAAGCAGAGGCACTAAGAGAGGAAACAAACAAAAAAAAATAGAGTCCATCTTGGAGACACAGGAATCCACACTCAAACAGATGAAGGAAATGTTGCAAGACATGAAAACAGAATTATAATCAATAAAGAAAACACAAACTGAGAAAACCCTGGAACTGAAGAACTTATAGAAAAGAGAAGGAATCTCAAAGGTAAGCATCACTAATAGAATTCAAGAGATGGAAGAGAGAATCTCAGGTGCTGAAGATACACTCACAGAAATTGATACATCTCTCAAAGCAAAAATAAAATCAGAAAAATCCCAAACACAAACCATCCAAGAAATCAAAGATGCCATGAAAAGGCAAAATATAAGAATAATAGGAATTGAAGAAGAAGAGGAGTCCAGGTTACAAGGTCCAGAAAATATTTTCAAGAAAATCATAGAAGAAAATTTTCCCAACCTAAAGAAAGAGATGTCCACAAACATACAAGAGGCCTACAGAACACCAAATAGACTAGACCAGAGAAGAAACTCCTCACGCCACATCATAGTCAAAACACTTAATCTACAGAACAAAGAAAAGATACTAAAAGCGGCAAGGGAAAAAGGCCAAGTAACATATAAAGGCAAACCTATCAGAATCACACCGGACTTCTCATCAGAAACTATGAAAGCCAGAAGAGCCTGGGGAGAGATCATGTGGGCCCTAAGGGACCACAGGTGTCAACCTAGACTACTTTACCCAGCAAAGCTTTCAATCAACATAGATAGAGAAAATAAAATATTCCACGACAAAACTAAATTTAAGCAATATTTGAACAGCAACCCAGCCCTACAGAAGATGCTAGAAGGAAAATTCCAATCCAATGAAAACAAATACACCCAAGAAAACATAGGTTAAAGATAATTTCCAACAAAAGTCAAAAGCAAACAAGCAATGATTCACAGTAACATCGCCAACTCCACAATAATAGGAAATAACATTCAATGGTCATTGTTATCTATCAACATCAATGGACTCAACTCTCCAATAAAAAGACACAGACTAACAGAATGGGTGCGGAAACATGAGCCAACATTCTGCTGCATCCAAGAAACACACCTAAGCAACAAAGATAAACATTACCTCAGAGTAAAAGGCTGGAAAACAGTTTTTCAAGCAAATGGACCCAAAAAACAAGCAGGAGTGGCTATCCTAATATCTAATAAAATAGATTTTCAACCAAAACTAATCAAAAAAGACATAGAGGGGCACTACATTTTCATCAAAGGAAAAATTCACCAAGAAGACATCACAATTCTAAACATCTATGCCCCAAATACAAGAGCACCCACATTCATAAATGAAACATTATTAAAGCTTAAAACACATTGATGGCAATACCCTAATAGTGGGTGACTTCAACACCCCACTCTCACCAAGGGACAGATCAACTAGACAGAAACCAAATAGGGAAATAAAAGCACTTAAAGAGTCCCTAAATCAAATGGACCTAATAGACGTCTACAGATCTTTCCACCCAAACTCAAAAGAGTATACCTTCTTTTCAGCACCTCATGGAACCTTCTCCAAAATAGACCATATAGTTGGTCACAAAGCAAGCCTCAACAGGTATAAAAGGATTGAGATAATCCCTTGTATTCTATCGGACCACCATGGACTAAAGCTGGACATCAACAACAATGGAAACAACAAAAAGCCGACACGCACATGGAAACTGAACAACTTGTTACTCAATGACAGCTGGATTAAGGAAGAAATAAAGAAATTAAAGACTTCTTAGAATTCAATGAAAATGAAGGCACAACATACCCAAATTTATGGGACACATTGAAAGCGGTGCTCAGAGGAAAATTTATAGCACTAAGTGCCTACAAGAAGAAATTTATAACATCACATACAAGTAACTTAATGGTCCAACTGAAAACCCTAGGAAAAAAAGAAGCAGATACACCCAAGAGGAGCAGAAGGCTGGAAATAATCAAACTCAGGGCTGAAATCAATCAATTAGAAACAAATAAAACTATTCAAAGAATCAATGAAACAAAAAGCTGGTTCTTTGAGAAAATCAACAAGATAGACAAACCCTTAGCCAAGCTAACTAAAAAGCAGAGAGAAACTATCCAAATCAACAAAATCAGAAATGAAAAGGGGGACATAACTACAGACACTGAAGAAATCCAAACAATCATTAGGTCATACTACAAAAGCTTATACGCCACAAAATTTGAAAATTTAAACGAAATGGACAATTTTCTTGATAGATTCCATCTACCAACATTAAGTCAAGATCAGATAGAAAGACTGAATAGCCCTATATCCCCCAAGGAAATTGAAGAAGTCATTAACAGCCTCCCCTCCAAAAAAAGCCCTGGGCCAGATGGTTTCAGCGCAGAATTCTACCAGACCTTCAAAGAAGTGCTAATACCAATTCTCCTCAAACTATTCCACAAAATAGAAACAGAAGGAACATTACCAAACTCATTCTATGAAGAGACAGTTACCTTGATACCCAAACCACACAAAGACCCAACGAAAAAAGAGAAGTTCAGACCTATCTCTCTTATGAATATTGATGCAAAAATACTCAATAAAATACTTGCAAACCGAATCCAAGAACACATCAAAGATATCATCCACCATGACCAAGTAGGCTTCATCCCAGGCATGCAAGGGTGGTTCAACATACGGAAATCCATCAATGTAATCCACCACATAAACAAACTGAAGGAGAAAAACCACATGATCATCTCCATGGACGCTGAAAAAGCATTTGACAAAGTCCAACACCCATTCATGTTTAAAGTATTGGAGAGATCAGGGATACAAGGCACATACTTAAACATAGTAAAGGCAATATATATCAAGCCTACAGCCAACATCAAACTCAATGGAGAGAAACTTAAATCAATCCCACTGAAATCAGGGACAAGACAAGGCTGCCCATTGTCCCCATATCTCTTCAACATAGTACTTGAAGTCTTAGCCAGAGCAATAAGACAACTAAAGGAGATCAAGGGGATACAAATTGGAAAGGAAGAGGTCAAAGTGTCACTATTTGCAGATGATATGATAGTATACATGAGTGACCCAAAAAATTCAACCAGAGAACTTCTTCAGCTGATAAACACCTTCAGCAAAGTGGCTGGATACAAAATCAACTCAAAAAAATCAGAAGCCCTTCTGTATACCAAAGACAAAAGGGCCGAGAAAGAAATTAGGGAAACAACACTCTTCACAATGGCCAATAATAACATAAAGTACCTTGGGGTGACACTAACCAGGCAAGTGAAAGACCTGTTTGAGAAGAACTTCAAGTCTCTGAAGAAAGAAACTGAAGAAGATCTCAGAGGATGGAAAGATCTCCCATGCTCATGGATTGGTAAGATTAACATTGTGAAAATGGCCATCCTGCCAAAAGCAAGCTACAGATTCAATGCAATTCCCATCAAAATACCAACTCAATTCTTTTTAGACCTTGAAAAAAAGATTCTCAGCTTCATATGGAGAAACAAAAAAACCTAGAATCTCCAAAACAACCGTATACAACAACAGATCATCTGGAGGTATCTCCATTCCCGATCTCAAGCTGTACTACAGAGCAATAGTAATAAAAACTGCATGGTATTGGCATAGAAACAGAAAGGAGGATCAATGGAACCGAATTGAAGACCCAGAAATAAACCCAAGTACTTATGAATACTCAATTTTTGACAAAGCAGCCAAAACCATTCAATGGAAAAAAGATAGCATCTTCAACAGATGGTGCTGGTCTAATTGGATTTCTACATGCAGAAAAATGAAAATAGATCCACATTTATCACCCTGCACAAAACTAAAGTCCAAGTGGATCAAAGACCTCAACATAAGACCAGATATGCTAAATCTGTTAGAAGAAAAAGTAGGGAACAGCCTAGAACTCATTGGCATAGGAGACAACTTCCTGAAGAGAACTCCAACAGCACAGGCTTTAAGAGCAACAATCAACAAATGGGACCTCATGAAACTGAAAAGCTTCTGTAAAGCAAAGGACACCATCATCAAAACAAAATGACTGCCTACAGATTGGGAAAGAATCTTCACCAACTCTTTATTTGACAGAGGGCTAATATCCAGTATATATAAAGAACTAAAGAAGGTGAAAAGCAGCAAAACAAGTAATCCAATGAAAAAATGGGGAACGGAGCTAAACAGAGAATTCTCTGCAGAGGAATATAGAATGGCAGAGAAACACTTAAAGAAATGCTCAACGTCATTAGACATTAGGGAAATGCAAATCAAAATGACCCTAAGATTTCACCTTACACCCATCAGAATGGCCAAGATGAAAAACACAAATGACAACACATGTTGGAGAGGTTGTGGAGAAAGGGGAACCCTCCTCCATTGCTGGTGGGAATGTAAACTGGTACAACCACTTTGGAAGTCAATCTGGTGCTTTCTCAGACAATTAGGAATAGCGCTTCCTCAAGACCCAGCTATACCACTGCTAGGCATATACCCAAAATTTGCTCAAGTACACAATAAGGACATTTGCTCAACCATGTTTGTAGCAGCTTTATTTGTAATAGCCAGAACCTGGAAACAACTCAGATGTCATTCAACGGAGGAATGGATACAGAAATTGTGGTATTTTTACACAATGGAATACTACTCAGCAATCAAAAAGAGGAAATCATGAAATTTGCAGGCAAATGGTGGGATCTAGAAAAGATCATTCTGAGTGAAGTATCCCAGAAGGAGAAAGACAAACATGGAATATACTCGCTTATATAGACCTAAAAGATAGGATAAACATAATGAAATCTATACACCTAAAGAAGATAATCAAGAAAGCGGACATGGGGTATGATGATCTATCCTCATTTAGAAAGACAAATGGGATATGCATTTAACATATGACAGGAGTCTACTGCAGAAAACATCTGAAAGACTCTACCTAGCAGTGCTCCAAAATAGATACTAAGACTCACAACCAAACATTCGGCAGAGTGCAGTGAATCACATGAAAGAAGGGGAGTTTGATGTGGAAAGGATAGGAGCTCCACAAGGAACAAACGTATCTGGGCACAGGGTCTTTTCTGAGATGGACACTCAACCAAAGTCCATGAAAGGATAAAACCTAGAACCTCTGCTCAGATGTGACCCGTGATAGCTCAGTAATCAATTGGTTTCCCATAGTAAGGGGAACAAGGAGTATTTCTAACAGGAACTCAATGACTGGCTCTTTGACCTCCCCACCTCCCAAGGGAGGAGCAGTACTGTTAGGCCAAAGAGGAGGACTTTGCAGCCAGTCCTGAAAATACCTGACAAAAGGGAGTCATATAAAAGGGGAGGAGGTCCTCCCCTATTAGTGGACTTGGAAAGAGGCAGGGAGGAGATGAGGGAGGGAGGGTGGGATTGGGGAGGGAATGAGGGATACAGCTGGGATACAGAATTGTAACTAATGAGAAAAATAAAATTATGAAAAAAAAAAAAACCCAAAAACAAAGGATTACTGTGCCAGAGGTTAATAAAATATTCATGAATGTTGATGGAATGACTGTAAGCCATTACCATGAGTTAAAATAGAATGTAAATTTAAGTATTTGAAAAAAAAAGATATCATCCACTAAGACCGAGTAGGCTTCACCCCAGGTATGCAAGGGTGGTTCAAAAGAGGGAAACCCATCCATGTAATCCACCATATAAACAAAGGGAAAGAGAAAAACCACATGATCATCTAGATGCCAAAAAAGCATTTGACAAAATCCAACACCCATTCATGTTTAAAGTGTTGGAGAGATCAGAGATACAAGGCACTTACCTAAAAATAGTGAAGGCAATATAGAGCAAGCATTTAGCCAACATCAAACTAAACCCAGAGAAACTTAAATCAATCCCACTGAACTAAGGGACAAGGCAAGGCTGCCCACTCATTCCATATCTCTTCAACATAGTACTTGAGGTCCTAGCTAGAGCAATAAGACAACTAAAGGAGAGAAGAGGATACAAATAAGAAGGAAAGAAGTCAAAGTATCACTAATCACAGATTATATGATAGTACACATGAGTGACCCCAAAAATTCAACCAGAGAACTCCTTCAGCAAAGTGGCTGGATACAAAATTAAGTTAAAATAATCAGAAGCACTCCTGTATACCAAAGACAAAAGGGCTGAGAAAGAAATTAGGGAAACAACACCCTTTACTAATGACATGAAGTACCTTGGTGTGACTCTAACCAAGCAAGTGAAAGACCTCTTTGAAAAGAAAAACAACTACAAGTTCCTGAAGAAATAAATTGAAGAAGATATCAGAAGATGGAAAGATCTTCCATGCTCATGGATGCATAGGATTAACTTAGTGAAAATGGCCATCCTGCTAAAAGCAATCTACAGATTCAATGCAATTCCCTTCAAAATAGCAACATCAATCTTTGCAGACCTGCAAAGAACAATTCTCAACTACATATGGAAAAAGAAAAAAACAAATTGCCCAAACGATCCTGTACAACAACAGTTCGTCTGTAGGGATCTCCATCCCTAATCTCAAGCTATACTACACAGCCATAGTAATAAAAATTACATGGTATTGGCATAAGAACAGAATGGTAGATCAATGGAACCAAATAGAAGACTCAGAAAAAAACCCACACACCTACGGTCACTTGATTTATTACAAAGAATCCAAAAGCATACAATGTAAAAAAGACCAGCACCTTCAACAAATAACGGTGGTCTAACTGGATATCTATCTGCAGGAAAATGCAAATAGATCCATACTACTCACTCTGCACAAAACGAAAGTCCAAGTATATCGAAGACCTCAACATAAAACCAGACACACTAAATCAGTTAGAAGAAAAAGTAGTGGCAGAAAAGGAGACACAATCAGAAAAATATTTGGCAGAATATGATACATGCATCTCTCAGGAGACAAGAATGGAAATGAGCTTCTTAAGGGGTACTACATGGAGAGAGGAGGGAGTTTTACTGGGACAGTAATAGAAAGACCGATTGGAAAGAGAGACCTGAGGTCAAGATCAAATGAGCCAGAGAATAAAAAAGAGCCTAAATATTGGAAAAGATGAATGGAGTTAGCTGGAGACTATACAAAGCAATTAGGTGAGACTAGAAAAGCTAGATTTAATAAGGAAGCTAGAAGAGGAGTTTGAGCCAGAAAAGCTGAAATGAATCAGCCATCTATGAGCTCAGAAAGAACTAGATAGGGTGTATCTATTGAGCAGGAATTCTCAGAAACCAAAAAACTCCTAGGCCTAAGGTAGGTTGTATGGAACCTAGAATCTGCCCTGCCCAGGCCTAGAGTAGCACACAGAGGGGCAGTAATTTTTGGAGACCATGATTTCTAGGTTGAATAAAAGTCCTTTTTACAGTAATATCTGTTTAGCAAAGGTTTCAATGTCTTCATTCATATCAAAATGCCTTGAAAACATACGTAAGATAGCTTACATTGAGGAACATGAGTTTGGGACTATTTAATATTCCTTAATACTCTAGAATATTGGATTCTTTACACTATTGCTTTCTTTAAAACTCCTGGGACACATGGAAAACTTTTCACAGGCATATTTATATCAGCTTCCATGAGATAATTACCTTCCATATCTTCTAGAACGTTGACACTGTTCTTCAATATTATGGTCTTCCCAATTGTAGCCTAAAATATATACCAGAAAGAGTTGATATTTTATTGAAAATTAGGGAAAATTTAACTTTCTCACTTCAGTGAATGTTGGAAACATTATTGATTTATTCTACCTCATTCCAATTGAAATTACATGAGCACATCATTGAGAAAAATCAACAACAGATGTCCCCTTTACCTTAATAGTGAAAGGAAATTCACTGTCTTACCTATGGCTGTAAGGTGCTTGTGGGTGTCTATCATTACATCTTTGTAGAGACTCTTCTGGGAAGGATCCAGCAAAGCCCACTCTTCCCGAGTGAAGTACACATTCACATCATCATAGGTGATAGAATTCTAAATTATCCCAAATATGGGTATTAGAGAAAGCAGAATAGTGAAAACAATGTAAAAATATACTTCATTGACAATATATTCATATAATTCTGTTTCTCCCCTGAGTTATCTCCTGACAGAGAAGTTCTGATGTACTCACCTGGTCATTTTAGAAGTAAACTAAATGAGGAGGTTCATCTCATTTGGCACCATTTGAATAGAATTTAGCCTTACAAGAGAAATGTCAATTAACAGACATAAAGTAAGCAAGTCATGGATGTTGATGAACAGTACAGACCGCAGATCAGAGAAATTGTATGCACCATTACTAACTACAATAATTATAGACAAGCAGGATGTATTGCCTCATGACTTTAATTCCAGTAGTCAGGAAGCAGAGGTATGTGTATTTCATTGTGCTGCAAGCCTGTCTCACCTCCAAAAGAAATTCCATGACATCCAGATGAGATAGAGTTGAGGCCTTTATCTGCTGCAAAATCATTCATTTAAGAAAGATAAAAAGAACACCATGGTATTTCTGAAGTTCCAACAAAGAATTGTATATTCAATACAGTTCTGTATCTATCTTCCAGAAACCTGAAGTGTTCCAGTTTAAACTCTAATATTAATGAGAGCTTACTAAAAGGCAATGAATGTTTAATCAGGTACAAATGGACGGATGAAAACATTAGTCCTGGAATAGTTGTCCATTAATGAGCAACATAAGACGGTTGAAGTGGATCAACAATGAAAAGCTCTTGTTGATCTTGCCAATAACTGGCCTCAATTGCCAATGCTTACATTCAGGCTCACAACTACCCATTACTCCAAATTCTGAACTTCTGAGGCCATAAGCTGACTATTGTGAGGATCAGGTACACAAAAGGCGCATAGTCACACATACACGGAAAATACAACTGATATTACCTCATTTAAAAACTCAAAACAAACACAACAGGTAGGAAGAATGTCACAGACATGCAATCCAATGACTCAGAAGTCTCAGGCAGTATTAATGTCCTGAATACATGACATGCTGAGAAAAAGAATATACTCTCTGGCATATATTAAAATATAAGGGTGAATTTGGATCAGAACAAGAGCATATGCTTGCATGGAGACTAAGCTGTTATACCGGGGATCATCCCCAATATCTTTGTTACCACAAACCCAATTCTAAGGATCTTCCCTAGTGCTCCAACTGAACATGTGTGGCTCCTTTCCCACCATACCATCCTGCAAACATATCACCATGAATACACTAGCCAAGCAGGCCATTAAAATAGCAACACTCATCCAACACACTTTTTGAAACTGCAGAGTGCTAACATAACCCCAAGAACAAAACTCCCACATATCAAATCAGCACTTAGACCTATAATTGCCCCAAACCTAGATGCCTAGACAGCAGTTTAGGAATAGATTCAAGAACAGTCAGGCAATATGTCACCACCTGAGCTGAGCTATATTACCACAGCAGGGACTA
This sequence comes from Meriones unguiculatus, assembly GCF_030254825.1. Lineage (NCBI taxonomy): Eukaryota > Metazoa > Chordata > Mammalia > Rodentia > Muridae > Meriones > Meriones unguiculatus. Next base: position 2,061,065 of record NW_026843580.1, on the reverse strand, counting down.
ACCATCTGAAAATTACAAAACTTTTTACAGAAACATAAAGGAATATATCTTCTCATCATTTCATGAAACATACTCTATAATTGACCACATACTCAGACATAATGTAGGTCCTTAGAGCAAATTGAAATAACATCTTGTATCCTATCAGAACACCATGGCTTAAGGCTAGATATACATAGCATCAGAAAGAACACAAAGCTTATAAACTCATGGAAAGTGAATAACCTTCAACCAAGTGAAAAGAAAAAGGTTTCAAACAGAAATAAAAAATTTGAAAAGCATAAAATTCATAGAAAATAAATACATATCAAATGCAAACTCATGGAAAATAATGAGGAATGAAAAGTGATGCTAAGAGGAAACTTCATAGCACAAAGTGCCTACATAAAGATATTAGAGAGGCATCATGCCATCAAGGTAACAGCAGACCTGAACAGTCTAGAACAAAAATATGTTAGCACAGAAAAGGAGTAGACATCAAGAAATTATCAAATTGAGAGCAGAAAAAAACTAAAATGATGATAAAGAATCCATGAAATAAAGGTTTGGGTTTTTGAGAAAAATCAACAAGATGGACAAACTCTAATCAAAACTAACTAAAAAAGAGAGAGAATATATCCAATCACAAAATCAGAAACTGTATTAAGAATTTCTGTTTCTTTAAAATCCCACTCATGTTATGTGAATGTGTTTTTCTTGTAACCCCAGGTGTGGAGCACGAGGCTGCTTCAGTTTATCCACAGCTGTTAGTTATGATTGTCTCGTGCTCTAGCAGGCCTGTGGTTTTGCCACCTGCGCATAGTTATTTCTGAGTCTTCTGGAGAGGGTACACATGCAAAGCCATGAGAGGGCCTGGGGTTTTTAAAGAAGGAAGAAGCTGCTGCTCTTCCTGATGCTGTTTACCCACACTGCTTCTCTGTTTGTCACTGCGGCTTTGTTGGACTGCTGGATATCCTGGTGACTAACAGGTATTGCCCCAAAGAACCTGGCCCCCCTACACCTCACAGATCAGCTTAAAGAGCCCTACAACTCTTTCCCTTCTAGATTTTGTTCTCTTTTACCTAGCTGGCGTGTTGGAAGGAATATGGTTTGGAAGGGAGGTAGAGTTTTAGAAATGAATAAATAAAACAGTTTTACGAAAATAGTTCCATTTGCTCTTTGAGTGATCCATGTGAGGAGAGGGAGAAGATGAGAAGGGCATGCCAAACCATGAGACCATGACAGTAAATAGATGAAACAGGTCAGGTAACCAAATTGGGTAGATAACAGAAAAAAGTTGATGGTGGGTTAAGGGCCCGAGTCCTGGGCTAGAGGGCAGTGTATGCCAGCCATACCCTGTAAACAGGTAGGGACTCGGGGATGCTGGGCAAACCTGGTAACTAATTCTGCTCTGAAATGTTAAATAGACACCTCAGCCATTTCTCCCAGGATTTTAGATGTGCCCAGGGCGCCACATCCAGCCTGCTCACAGTCCATCCCACTTCTGACACCTGGGACTCACACAGATCAGCATTCCTAAGGCCAGGACAAAGGACCTCACAAGCAGCTGATGGCTGCGGGTTCCTGCCCAGCACCCGAAGGATAAACCACACCAGCTCCTGCTGCTCAGCCTCCTATTCTACCACGTTGGGAGCTGCGGCCACAAACTCACCATGTCGCCTATTTGGAAGTCGCCTGAAATCCCCTAACAGGACCCAGCAGCTGAGCTCAGACCCCAGCACGCCAAACATTCCAGACAGCTCAGCTTCCAAACCGAATCTGAAATCTGATAACCGGAAGTACCTTCCTCTTCCTCTGAGTACAGTATTCGTCTGGAAGTCCTGATTGGCTAGTGAGTCTTGAGCGACATGAGCACCTCCCCTAGGATCATAGTGTACTGAAGAGACAAAGCATACTGCTTCCTGGCCCAGGAGGAATGAATGCATGTTTGCTAATTACAAAGAGCAAGGAGAAATTGGCTTAGGGAGGAACCTGACCCTGGAAAAACGTATGCCCCAAGCATGACTTGAACTTTGGGCCCATATGTGGAGAATCAGGGGCCACACCTTTTCCAAATCTGCAGAGATTTCTTTGTCAGTAGACTGGTGCCTGTTGTCTAATAGCCTACCCTGCTGTCTTCCAGCACTCAGGAATCACTTCCCCTTCTCCTCCTCCTGAAATGAAAGTAGATAGCTTGAAAAACACATTACTCAACTTTCAGCGGAGTAAACAATCTCTCCACATGATGAAGGCTACCCAAAATACTAACAATTTAGAAAGATTTCAGGAAACAAAATGAGATTTTTCTGTGACTTCACAGTGGGGTCCACTAAACTGCAGCTACTTTTCACCTGGTAGGTATCAGACAACCCTGGGAGAAAAGCAGGAAACACTTGGTACACAATTTGGATCAAGCATGTCTTACTCTGTGAGACTTTGAAAACAAACAAACAAGAAACTTGAAAAACACAGTGGTATCAGCAAAGGATGTGAAGGTGAACAGAACAGATAGAGAGAATCTCTCTATGGATGTAGAAACTGGTTCTATAAGAATTACCCGCAGTTTTTGGTCGACCTAATCAAACAATCCCTGTCTGCAAATGGAAATTTGAAGAATCTAGTAGCCACTCAGACCATGTAGCTGGATGTGTCAGCTGGTCTTCAGCAGATACCAGAATTCCAAAGACTAGGCTTTATTCCCAGTTCCAAAAGATATGACCTTGATAGCCAGAGTTTGAGCAAGCAGAAAACAAGAAAGAGCTTTTTTCAAAGGACTTTATAGGTGTACACTGCTATCAGAAATGTGGCTTAAATGAAAGAGATACCTTTTCACCTCAAATTATCCAGATTAATCACCAGAGAGTGGTGGAGCATGCCTTTAACTCCAGCAATCCAGAGACAGAGGCAGGCAGATCTCTGTGACTGAAAGGCCCACCAGGTATACAGAGGGAGTCCCAGATCATGCATGGCTACCCTGTCTCAAAAAAGCAAAATAAAAAATTAATATGAATAAAAACAAAATCAAGATTAAGGAAGGGGTTTCCTACTTCACAATACCCAACTGCTTGGGATTTAGTTAACAGAACTAGCATAAGTAGTGGTCCATACCACTACCTTGGATGGTCTCATGCCACCTCTACCCAAATTTCTGCTGGGAAACTCTGACCCTCTTTGGGATATGATGATCAGTAACAATCAGGTTTTAAAAGAATCAAGATCAGATCAGACTGACTCCTGTTGGCTATGATACAGTTCACACCCCCTAATTATAAAGGGATAGGTTTAATTGAAAATTATACCATTGAAGCTGATTCCAGCAATGTCAAGGGCAGTGTGCTGGGCCATGATTGACTCTTCAATCAGTGTCAGGACAAGGAGTTTGTTTGGGACAGGTACCGTTGTCCAACTAGTATCTATGTAACATTACCCTGAGTGTTCTGTCCTATCAGACAAACACATACTTGAGTCCACCCAGCCAGGGATGGTGGGCTTGGGACACTGGGCTCACTCCTTGCCTTCATAGCAGCATTCTGAACAATGCCCAAGATTTTTGTATTCTAGTTCAACTGGTTCCAGTGGTTACACATCATTCAGAAGATAAAATAGCTAATGTCCTTTTGGGAATGCCAGGAACACTGACTCAGTTCAAATGAGAACCCATGTCCTTTACTCTGGCTCTGATCTTAGGTGCAGGCTTGGCTGGGGCAGGAACAGGAGTTGCAGTTTTAGCGGATCAGAGTAAAAATTGTAATGCTTTAAAGGCTGATCTAGACCAAGATATTCAACCCCTGAAAATTCAATCTCCCAACATGAAAGAAGCGTCGAATTTTTGGATGAAGTGGTTCTAAAAATAGAAGAGGGTTAGACCTCCTATTTTTACAACAAGGGGTTTCCCCAGATGAGGATCCTTTGTGGCTCTGTTTGCGGGTGAATACAGTGGTTGTGAATTCAGTGGCAAACCCCAGGCACTGATGGTGGAAATTTACCTCAACTTGTGGCCTGGGCTGGTTAAGAAAACTTACAGAGAAGTAGACAGTGACCTTGTAAAAGAACATAGCCGCAAACAGAGTTCCACCATAATCTTTGCCTTCAGTTGATATCCTGAGTTTCTTTCCTGATTTCCCTCAATGTTTGGGGCATGCCAGCATCAGCCAAAGAAGCAGATTCATCACCTGAGTCATTTTTGGTTATTGGTGTTAATGACAGCAACAGAGAAGAAAGGCAGAACAAAATTTGTACCCTCAAAATGTGCTTGTCACTGTCAGAAAGTCTGAATATCGTTGTTTGGATCAATACACAATATATAAAAAAACAAGATATCAAAAGCCATTTAATACTCAACATGGAGCTTAATGTTGCATTCCAGGAAGAATTGAACTGAAAAAAGAGTGGTGAGAGTAATACAAGCAATGGAAGTCAAGGTAATGAAAACAGACTCCATGAAAAATTTCGCTACAGGTCTTGTGGTAGGTTGAATGATGCCCTTATATGATTATATAATTGAAGGCTTCGTGCTCAGTAAATGGAACTGACTGAGAAAAATTAAAAGATATATCATCACTGGTTGAGGTGTGTCTCTCTCTGGAGTCTAAGTATTCTCAGAGAAAACAGGGTAGTAGGGATAAGCAGGTGAGAAAGTTTTCACCTCACAATCTTCTGTCTATTGTCTGAGCTTGAGGGCCAGTAGAGGGTACTGTGCTGGTGGAATTCATGGAGATGTGTGTGTGAGAGAGGAGACAGACACAGGGAGAGAGAGAGAGAGACATACAGAGAGACAGACTGAGCGAGACAGAGAGAGAGAGAGAGAGAGAGAGAGAGAGAGAGAGAGAGAGAGAGAGAGAGTACTCCACAGGTCTAAATCTGTGTTGAGCACGTAGGATGATGTATTTGTTATGGGTATCTAAGTGCCCCCAGTCTGTGTGTGATTCTCTCAGTCAGAAGAATGGAGAGCCTGTGTCCATGGAAGATAGGATTCAGCATTATCTTTTGTGAAGTCCTGAGTGAGATTTTCTTAACACGGTACCATCTCCTCAGCCCTGAGAAAGCCACATTTTAAAGCTTTGTATGTCTTTCATTTATATGGATGTTTTGCATTCACGTGTCTGTGTGGCATACCTGCAAAGGCCAAAGAGCACATCAGATCCCTTGGGAATGCATTTACAGGGTATACTTAGCTAGCTTGGGATTCCTGAAATGGATCCTGTCTCCTATAACAACACCCAGAGCTACTAACTCCTATGCCCTCTATAGACTCTTTTTAGTAAATTTATATTTGCAGATGTTAATTAAAATAAATTACACCAAGTCCCCTTTTCTTGTTCTTTCTCCATCCCATTTCAAATTCTCTCCTTTCAATGTCTTAAACAAAAGGTGTGAATAATTATGGACCTATATATATAAGCTGAATCCATTTCATTGATTGTGTGTGTAAGGTGTGTGTGCTGAACCCTTTCTATAGGATATATAATTAAGAAGCACATCCCTGTATGTGGCTAATTCCCACACTTGCAGGAGAGTTCTAGTGTTCAATGCCCAAAAGGAGTCTGACCCAAAGTGACCTAAGCTGTATTATACAGGAAACATTAGCAAGCATTGGTTGGAAAATTGCTTAGATAACATATGATGCTGGCATAGCCTTGAAGTTATGGAGCTGTAGGGAGGACTATGCACATTGATCTTAACCATTCAGTCTCCCTTTCTTCTTTGGACCTCCCATTATACCATTGACCTAGGATGTTTCCTTGGATTACTTTGACATCTTCAAGTTCCTGCCTCCTCTTTCTGAACACCATGACTACAGGCCTGTGTTACCATGACTACAGGCCTGTGTTACCACCTGGCTTGGATGGTTTTAACCTCACTGATTTAATAGAATGTTGGGATGAGTGTAACACATAGCTACACTTAACTATATTGAGAACTTATGTCTATGAGGCTGGTTTTCACTATCTGTTGCATAAAGATAGAACTCCAATCTACTATGAAGAGTATTAAAAACTCAATGTTAAAGAAAAACAATAATTTTCTTCAAAACTACCCAGAGACTCATACTCCAACCAAGGACTATTCATGGAGATAAACTAGAACCCTTTCAATGTAGCCACTTCTGATAACTGATAGACTAAGATCAGAAAGGAGAGGAGGAACTCCCCTATCAGTGGACTTGGAAAGAGGCATGAATGCAGAAAGGGGGGGGCAGGGTGGGACTGGGAGGGGAGGAGAGAGGGGCTTATGGGGGGATACAAAATATATTAAGTGTAATTGATAAAAGTTAAATAAAAAAAATTTAAAAAAATTAAAGGAGAGGATTTCAAGACAATCAACTGCAATTGAAGAACACTTTCTATTACTGTAGTTAGGACCAGAGCCTGTTTCCTACCTACCATGACTATTTGGACTCAGTGACTCATACTCAATAATCCTGGACTCAGTGACTCATTCTCAATAAGCTCATTGAAAGAACTATGTTATGGAGGTATACCATGCCCAAATATCCTGCAGACACTAGAGAGGCAAGGTAAGCAGATCTTGTATGTACATTAAGTTCCAGGAGAGCCTGAGAATCATATTGAGACTATTCATTGAACTGAAAAAAAAGAGAGAACAATGGTTAATAGTAAAAGTGCTTTTAATTATTTATTTATCACAATTTATTTATTTTGTATCCTGGCTGTATCCCTTTCCATCTCCACCCATTCCCTCCCACCATCACCATCTCCCCCTGTACACCTTCCCTAGTCCTCTGATAAGTGGCTAAGGAAAAAAAAAGAGAACATAAACACACAAATTATTAATGAAAACTGGAAACATATTAACATATTTATTCAGTGTGACTAATTTTGACCATTGATGAATACATAAGGTTATACTTTATCATTCTTCCCACAGGTGAAATTTGCTAACTGGAGACATGATAAAACATTTAAATGCAGGCTTGTTGAAAACAGTTCACAGAAGGTTCTCAGTTCCTAAGGAACAGGGCCATGGAAGCTCCCATGAAGGAGACATAAGTGTGGGCAAAGAGAAGTGTGTGTACAGAGAGGGAGAGAGAACAGAGAGAAAAAAAGACAGGAAGAGAAAAAACACACAAAGAAAGACGGAGAGAAGAAAAGCATATAGATGAAAACAAAAACAATCTGGCTCTACAGGGAAGAGCATCTGGGAGAGGGCAAGCCCATTCTACTGGACTGGAAAGTTAAGGGTAGAGATGGGGTATGCCAGTCATGCTCTTTAGAAGGTAGGGACCGAGGGATGCTGTCACAGAGCCACCTCATCAGCTTGTCATGGGTATGAAGCACAACATATGATAAGTAAATCATCCTTTAGGGTTAATAGGTTTACATAGAAGGCCAGGCAGTGGCTGTGCATGCCTATAACTCCAGCAATCCAGAGACAGAGGCAGGCAGATGTCTGTGACTGAAAGACCCACCAGGTATACAGGGGGAGTCCCAGGACATGCATGACTACACAGAGAAACCCTTTCTCGAAAAAGCAAAATCAAAAAATAAGTATGAATAAAAACAAAATCAAGATTAAAGAAGGGGTCTCCTACTTCACAATAAGCAACTGCTGGAGATTTAGTTAACAGAACTAGCATAAGTAGTGACCCCAACGACTACTTTGGATGGACCTACCCAAATCTACCCAAATTTCAGCTGGGAAACACTGACCCTCTTTGGGGCATGATGATCAGTAACAATCAGGTTATAAAAGAATCACGATTATATCAGACTGAATTCTGTTGGCTATGATATAATTCACATCCCCTAATTATGAAGGGATTGGTGTAATTGATAATTTTACCATTGAAGATGATTCTAGCAGTGTCGATAGCACTGTGCTGGGCCATAGCTGACTCTTCAATCAGTGTCAGAACAAGGAGTTTGTTCGGGACAGGTACTATCGTCCAATTGGCATCTATGTAACATTTCCTTGAGTGTTCTGTCCTATCAGACTAACACATACTTGAGTCCACCCAGCCAGCGATGGTGGGCTTCTGACACTGGGCTCATTCCTTGCCTTTATAGCAGCATTCTGAACACTGCCCAAGATTTTTGTATTCTAGTTCAACTGGTTCCATAGATTACACATCATTCAGAAGATAAAATAACTAATGTCCTTTTGAGAATGCCAGGAACACTGACTCAGTTCAAATGAGAACCCATGTCCTTTACTCTGGCTCTCATCCTAGGTGCGGGCTTGGATGGGGCAGGAATAAGAGTTTTAGTTTTAGTAGTTCAGAGTAAAAATTGTAATGCTTTAAAGGCTGATATAGACCAAGATATTCAACCCTTGAAAATTCAATCTCCCAACATGAAAGAAGAGTTGACTCTTTGGCTGAAGTGGTTCTAAAAATAGAAGAGGGTTAGACCTCCTATTTTCACAACAAGGGGGCTTATGTATGGCCTTAGAAGAAGAATGTTGTTTTTATGTCAACCACTCTGGAGTTATCAGATTAACTTTAACTAAGGTCAGAGAAAGTCTAGAACAAAGTTAAAGAGAAAGAGAGGAATCTAAAGGATGGTTTGAGTTTTGGTTTGATGCACCCCCCAGGCTGAGTACTCTGATATCTACTCTCCTGTATCCTCTTTTTATTTTTGTAGTACTTTTTGCTTTTGGTCCTTGCACCTTAAAGAAGCTTCTACAGTATTTGAAGCAGAGATTGGGAACAATAAAGTTAATGGTTATGAGATCCAACTACCACTAAGGTGCCCATGATTGTTCATGAGAAGTTTCTAGTAGAGGGGCAAATGAGAGAACAAGAGCAGAACTAACTTTTTCTTGTTTTTTCAGATGCCATTTTGAATGGCCTGTCCTTTAAGTGACCCAAGTTCTCCCACCAGGAACCCATGTGTGTTTGCATCAGACTTGTGTTACTGGTGGTCTCTTGGGGAGGGTCTCAAGATAAGGCATAACACCAGCACACAATTATCTGTAATAAAGAAAGCTCCAAGTCTGTACAACTTGTGCAGGCAGATATATTTGATGATGTAACAGAGTCAACCAGGTGTTGTTGATTGTGAAGTAATGAAAGGCTCTTTGACAAGTGCTGAGGCTTCTGTGATTCAGCCAGAGTACTTGGAGACAGGTGAAAAGGAGGCATCCATAAGACTCATAGCAGTACAGAAACCAGCATGTTAGGGAAGCCATGAGAAGAGAACCAAGAACAGCAGTAAATATTGGTTTGTTTGTTTGTTTGTTTGTTTTTTAGAGTTGACTGGACTTACAGATAAGTTGTGTGATGTGTGCACAGCAAAACAGGAAACAGAGAGCTGCCTAGGTCTTTCAGAGAACAGAAAATCATGAGTTTCAGATATTAGACACTAAGGTATTTAACATGCTTTTATTTTGGTTTGGGTTTCATCTTATTGTGATTTGATATTTCTTCCCTTTTAAGTAAGATTGGAAGGATAACATTTTGTGCAGGGATAATTTTATGATTTCAAATAGATAAATAATGCATAGTATACACAAAGATGCTGTCCTATTTTCTCCTGTAGTATAAAGGTAAAAGTATCAAATTCTGTAGTCTTTGGCCGTGCAAAATTTACTGTAATGAAGTTTGTATACATGGCACAATTGAACATTAAATAAGTTCAAATCAAGAAAAGTGTTTTACAAATATATGTTAAATGGAAGAGGAAAGCAACATATTCTTTACATGTAAGGGCTTTTTCCTTATATAATTTGAAGTAAATTCCTTAAATACATTGTTTAAAACTTTTAAATAATGATATTTTTGCTAAAAATGAGCAATATAATTTACCTCAAATACCAAATGCATAACAGCTGAAAAAATATACACATTACAACATGGAAGGGAAAAAATTCTAAGACTTGTATTGGATGTGTAAAGAAATTCATTATTTCTCCATATTATTGGTTAAAATCTCCTTGATCTTTTCCACAAAGTAATTGTGGTAATTGGATATAATGGATCACTTCTGTATACAACTGTGATGTTCAGGTAACATCCTTTCCCCAAGGGAGTGGCTCAATCTTTCCAAAGCATATTTTATAATAATTAACTGTATTCACCTAGAGTTATATGAAATTATAAGATTCTAATAAAACTTATAAATTCCTGTACCTTATATTTCATACATAATCTATAAAGTTTTTAAAAATTGTATAGCTTATACCGCCCTTGACACTGAAAAAGCTCATTTCTTTTATAGTACTCATACATTTGTGCTTTAGACCTCATGAACTGTGAGATTAGTGGATGGTTTAATTTTTTTCAAGTAGTATCTTATTCTCAGTTTCTTCTGACACCATTGTAAATAGTAAAATCAATACTATGATTTGTTGGAAAACAATTTCCCCAACTGAAAAAGAGATATGTATTAAAGAACAAGAGGAAAACAGAACACATAATTGGTAGGATCAGAAATGAAATCCCCCACTGCACATAATTATGAAAACACTAAATGTACAGGGCTAAGAAACTACTGAATGCTACAAAGGAAGAAAAGCAAGGCTTAACCAATAGACTAACCAATGACCTTAACATAGATATTCTGAAATATACAGGTGGAAGCAATTCTGTTTGCAGCACACAGTGTAGAACTCACATTTGCTCCACAGGGGCTGTACTAGACTCTGCTTCCCAAGAGGCTGAGCTTACAGATATGATGCACTATTCCTGGTTGCAAATGTAGTTTTGCCTTGATAAAAGTTCTTCCAGGTACCATTTAGAGTCACTCAAAGTTGTTGTGTTTCCTATCATAAGCAAACGTTAATTTTTTATTCTGTTATAGGTTCAATTTTGTCATAGCTAATACACAATTATAATGATACCTGAGACTCTATTGGAAATACACTCCTTTTTATTATCAAAGACATTTATGAAATGTTTCATCAAGAGTAAACATATCATGCATTCCTGCTGCTGACTCATGCTTAGCAGTGTGGCAGAAAAATGATTCGGTATGGAGTCAAATGGCTAGTAATAGAAGTATTGTTAGTTTATTGTGAAAACAAAGGACCCATGGAGCCTCCCAAGCCTAACTACTATAAAGTTCCAGATTTCCATCCTGACTAGTGTTGGAGGCACATGATGATGAAAATTCTACAATCGTCTCTGGAACTCAATTCATATATTATACACAGTATATATAATATATGTGTCAAAAATAAATCAAAACAAACACATATCATACATCATGCAATTCTGGTGTCCCCTGTTAGTAAAATTGGCATAGTACCCTGAAAGCTCAGTGAGAGCAGGAAGTTAATGAATGCCTCCATATTCTTTTATGCCACAAAAGCAGTAAGTCACATGGCATTTACCTTTTTATCAAATAATTAGTAAAAATTTGGCTAATTCATGTTTGCTTCCATGGCGGTAAGGCTACCAGCCAAAATAGGATCGAAACACAGGATTCCATTGTGCTCAAGGTCAGTGTGGTGGGTTGAATAAGAATAGCTCTCGAGGCTCCTGTGTCTGAATGCTTGACATGTTGGGAGTGGCAAGGTTGAGTAGTGTGGCCTTGTTGGAGAGGGTATGGCCTTGTGGGAGGAAGTGTGTCACTGGGAAGGTGGGATTTGACTTCTCATATGCACAAGCAGGCCTAGGGTGATTCTGCAGCTGACTGATCAAGATTTAGAACTGTCAGCTCCTTCCCCAGCCACATGTCTGCCTGCTTGCTGCCATGTTTCCCTCCATGGTAATCATGGACTAAACCTCTGCAAATGCAGTAAGCTCCTATTCAATCTTTTTCCTTTCTATGTACTTCCAAGGTCACTGCATGTTTTCATAGCAACAAAACCATAAGAAGAGTTAGCTCACCTTCAATGGATGGTGAGCTCAACACTAATTAGTCACATGGCCCTGTGGGATACATGGTTTAGATGAGTCCAGTCAGATTCCCTTTTCTTTATAAAACCATGTTTGGCCTGGATACAGGAGGAGAAGATTTCTATGGCTGGGGAACAATGGAAAGAATACTGTTGTCTCAATCAGAAACTGTGGAGTCCATATATGTTAGCACAGGAACTGCAAAGCCTTGTCATCCAGGGATTGTACCTCCTCAGTACCCATACACAAGAGGTTGCCTGACCCCACTGTATTGTGGTTGACTGTGACAGGGCTGAGTTCAGATGGATCTGGGAACTTTTATATTGAGAGACCAAAAAGATTAAAAATTAGCAGCTATTATTAAGGGCTGAACTTTGTGGTGGAGAAGTCTGTTGATGCCCTGAGGGGAAGGACCACCTTACTGCATTCTTTCCCCACCTACTAGAGATAACAGTTGCTAGGAAACTGGCCCATCCCCCTAGGGAGGGACACCAGGTCATTATGGTCTGGGGACCTTCTTATAGCCAATCAATTCAAAATGTAATATTTTGACCAATAGATGCTTGCTAGGCAGGAATTGCCCCTGCCTTGGGCATGCTGGGAGGAACCAGAATCTATATATCACCCAACTAACCTGGGGCAGCGTGCTCAGCTCCCACCGCTTTGGCAGTGGGGCTGTGTAGGCCCGAGCTGCAGCTTGTAATTTTTAATAAAAAGACCCTCATGTGTTTTGCAAAGGAGTTGATTCCTGGAGATCGTTTGGGGGCTCGCGAACTGGGTAAAATAATATGAGCTGGGATTTAATACTTTGGGAAACACACTTTCTGAAATAGTGTATCATAAGTAAATATTGGCAGTTTGTGTGTGTGTATGTGTCACTTTTCCTCAGGAAAGCATTGTCATATGGCATTGAAGGCAGTCAAAATTAACCACCTCAAGAGACTGCCATTAACTGCAGAGCTGACATAAATGTTCCCATATTTTTCTGTGGGGACTGGTAGGGAGGGAAATTACAGATAATGGCACACACACAAAGGATAGAGACTTGAACCAAAGTTTGAAGCCTGGATTGAAACCTAAATTGGGAGTGTTGCAGTGTTCAATCTCTCCCTAATCAGGGTAGGGCAGGTGAGATGAAGGAAGCCTGTCACACAACGAGAGGAGTTGGCTGCCCTGTGCTAACAGGAAATGATTTCTCTCTTCAGTTTATCTGTTTCTACTTTCTATTTCTCTAGACCTATCTCTACCTTGGTGGCTCACCCATGTTGGTTTTCATTTTGCTCAATGTCTTTTTATGTGATTTCTTGCACCCAAATTTCATATCAAACACATGTCCCAACCCTGAGATGACCCAATTAACAAAGCAGTACTTTTTGGTGCTCCACAGCATTTCTTAATTTTGGTGTATGCACAGATGATTCTTGTTGCCCTGGTAATTTCCTTGGAACTCAGTCAATATAATGTCTAGAGACCTGCACCCCCAAGTGTTCTTTTACTCACCTGGACAATTCTGAAGTTATAAGGCCATTACAGAAGCTGGTGGGAGGCATTTATCTTCAGAGGATGATTCAGGTGGTTCCTTGACAGACTTACCTTCTGAGACTAAAATATGAATTGCTACAAATAATTGCCTGGACAAGACTACAATTTCTCTTCATCATGAGAATGTGCTTGTTAAAAGGGAACTTACCTAGTTGGGAGAAGAACACTTCCTCAATAGAAAATGCACTTGGTTTTATCCTAAAGAATGTGGTGGTGACTGAGTTTTTTTCTCCAATATCTGTGGTTAGAGCTCAAAATTTCCTTCACAATGTGAGTATGAAAGGAACTGGTGCATATGGAAAAAGGTGGAAGGGGAAGGAAAACACTGCTCCAGGGATTGAAAGGTCACTGATCCTGGTCACAAAACACCTAAAATTCAGACATGTTCTTGAGAAGGAAGAATATTATGCTGGATGGAGGACACATTGAGATTTGAATTCCATATGTTAAATGCAAGTTTTACACTCATTGAGCAAAAAGACTTATGGTTGACATTTCTTTTTATATTTCTTTTTAATTTTTATATTCATTTTACATCCCAATCACAGTCCTCTCCCTCCTGTGCCTCCTTCTCACCCTATTTTTCCCTCCCCTTGTCCTCAAAAAAGGGAGCCCATTTCCACCAATGACACATCAATTCATATCAAGAGTGAACTCCTCCTCATCCTCAGGCCAGGCAAAGCAGCCTCTTAAAGATGAAGTAGTGAAAATCAGGCAACACAGTCTATGTCATAGACAGCACTTATTTCTTACAAGCATCTGTGTGGCTGCATCTGTAGAAACCAGAGATTAACTGGAGAAGCATAGCAGGCTATTCTGATCTGTCCCATGTCTGGAGAAAACTCTAGAGAGGGATGTCTCTCTATCTGGACAAAAAATCTCAGTTCCTGTAAAGTCAGTAACCCATTTCTTTGCATATCTGTATTTTTCAAATGTTGCTGTGTTAGCTTGTGGTTTTCCTACTAATGATTGAGATGGCTAATACATTGGTTTTAAATTGTTAAAAATGCTTATACTTTGTGTGTGCTCATTGGCTTTAGCTGTCAATGTTACATAGCTTAGCATGATCTGTGGGAGTACCAACTGGGGGTTCCCCAGATGAGAATCACTTGTGGCTATGTTTGTGAGTGACTACAGTGGTTGTGAATTCAGTGGTAAACCCCAGGCACTAATGGTGGAAATTTACCTCAACATGTGGCCTGGGCTGGTTAAGAAAACTTACAGAGAAGTAGACAGTGACCTTGTAAAAGAACATAGCAACAAATAGTGTTCAACTATAATCCATGCCTTCATTTGATAGCCTGAGTTTCTTTTTTGAGCTCCCTCAATGTTTGGGGCCTACCAGCATCAGCCAAAGAAGCCGACTTATCACCTGAGTCGTCTTTGGTTATTGGCGTTAATGACAGCAACAGAGAAGAAAGGCAGAATAAAACTTATACTCTCAAAATTTTGCTTGTCATTGTCAGAAAATCTGAATATTGTTGTTTTGATCAATACACAATATATAAGAAATCTAGATATCAAAAGCCACTTTATGCTTAACTGGGGCTTAATGTTGCATTCCAGGAAGTACTGAAAGAAGAGAGTGGCGAGAGAAATACAGGTCGTGGAGGTCACGGTAAGGAGGATTCAGTGGAAATTAGACTCTGTGAAAAATTTGGCAAGGGGTTACATGATGATTTGAATGATGATGGCCCAATATGCTTATGTAATAGAAAGCTTGCTGCTCAGCTAAAGGAACTGACTGAGGAAAATTAAGAGATAATGGAATCATTGGATGGGGTGTGTCACACTCTGAGTTCTAAGTGTGGCTCTATCTATCTATGTATCTGTCTATCTATCTATCTATCTATCTATCTATCTATCTATCTATCTATTAATTAATTTATTTATACATACATACAGTGTTCTGTGTGCATGTGTGCCAGCACACCAGAAGGTACCAGATCTCCTTACAGATGGTTATGAGCCACTATGTTGTTGCTGGAAATTGAAATGAGGACCTTGTGAAGAGCAGACAGTGCTCTTAAGCACTGAGACATCTCTCCAGCCCCTGTGGCCCCATTTCAAAAAGAATACGGTTAGAGGGACAACCTGGTGAAAGAGATGTCACCACACAATCTTCTATTTTCTGAGTTATGGGGCCAGTTGAGGGCACTGTGCTGATGGAGTTCATGGAGATGTGTGCATGTGTGAATGTATATGTGTGTGAGAGACAGCCAGAGAGAGAACAAGCACCCACAGGACCTGGGTCTGTGTTGAGCCCCTAGGATGAGGTATGTGTTACAGGTATCTAAGTGCCCCCAGTCTGTATGTGGATCTCTCAGTCAGAAGAACGGGGAGACTGTTTCCATGGATGATAGGATTCAGCATTATCTTTTGTGAAGTTCTGAGTTTTTTCCAAAACAACGAAGCCATCTTCTCAGCCCTGAGAATGCCACGTTTTAAAGCTTTGTATGTGTTTCATTTATATGGATGTTTTCCATTCATGTGTCTGTGTGTCCTACCTGCAAAGGCCAAAGAGTACAGCAGATCCCTTGGAAATGCATTTACAGGGTATGCTTAACTAGCTTGTGATTCCTGAAATGGAACCTGTCTTCTATAAAAACATCCAGTGCTACTAACTCCTATGCCCTCTATAGCCAATATTTATTTAAATTTAATTTTACCGATGTTAATTTAAATATATTACACCATTTCCCCTATTCTTGTCCTTTCTCCACCCTATTCCAAATTCTTTCCTTCCATTGTCTTAAAAAAGAATGTGTGAATAAGTATGGACTGATGTATATAAAAAAAACTTACTGAGTCCATGTGTATGGCTTGTGTGGGTAAGGGTTTTTGTGCTTACCCCTTTCCATAGGATATATAAATGAGGAACTCACCACTGCCTGAGGCTAATTCTCCCACTTCCAAGAGTGTTCTAATCTTCAATGCCCAAAATAAGTCTAACTCTGAAGTGACCTGACCTGTCTTGGACAGGAAACATTAGCAAGGAAGGGGTGGCAAATTCCTTAGGTAACACATGGTGCTGGCATGGCCTGGAAGTTCTGGGGCTATAGGGAGGACTATGGACATTGGTCTTAGCCAATCAGTTTCCCTTTGTATTGTGGACCTCCCATTATACCATTGACCTTGGATATTTGCTTGGATGACATTGAAATCTTCAATTCCTGCCTCCTCTTTCTGAACACCATGACTATAGGCCTGTGTTACCATGCCTGGCTTAGGTGGTTTCAACCTCAGTGATTTACTAGAATGTTGGGATGAGTGTAATGAGTAGTGACACATAGGTATACATACTTATGTCTGTGAGGCACCTGCTCAGTATCTGTTGAATAAGGACAGAACTCTGATCTACTATGATGAGTGATAAAAACTCGACGTTAAATAAAAAATATTTTTCTTTATAATTATAGGAGAGGATTTTAAGCCAAACAAGTGTAATTGAACAAAGATTATTTTTTCTCTTACTGGAGTTAAGACCAGAGCCTGTGTCCTGCCTACGATGACCATTTGAACTCAACAATTCATTCTCAATAAGCCCATTGAAAGAACTCAGTTACTGAGGAAGACCGTGCCCAACTATACTGCAGACACTAAGAAGGCAAAGTAAGCAGATCTAGTATGTATATTAACTTCCAGGTAGGCCTGAGATTCATGTTGAGACTATTCTTTTAAATAAAAAAAGTAATCAATGATTGAAAATGAAATCATCTTTAATTATTTATTTATTACAATTTCTTCATTTTGTGTCCTGCTTGTATCCCCTTCCAACCCACCCATTCTCACCCACTTCCCATCTTCCCATATGCACTTTCGCTACTTCACTGATAAAGAGCTAGGGAAAAAAGAAAAAAATGGTTAAAACACAAATTATTAATGAAAACTGGAAACATATTAACATATTTCTTCTGGGTGACTAATTTTGACCAGTGATGAATATATGAGATTTCACTTTGTCTTTCTTCTCACAGGTGAAATTTGCTAAATGAAGACATGATAAAGCATTTAAATACAGGCTTATCGGAAACAGTTCTCAGAGGCTTCCCAGTTCCAAAGGAACTGCAGGGAAGCTCCCATGCAGAAGATGTAAATGTGGGCAAAGAGAAGTGTGTGCAGAGAGGGAGAGAGATAACAGAATGAGAGAGAAAAGAAACACAGAAAGAGGGAATGAAGAAAAGCACATACAAGAAAACAACATATCTGGGTATATCGGGAAGAGGTTCTGGGAGAGGGCAAGCCCATCTACTGGACTGGAAAGTTAAGGATAGAGATGGGGTATGCCAATCATGCCCTTTAACAGGCAAGGGCTGAGGGATGCTGGGAGAACCTGGAAGGCAGATTCCCGTCTGTCAAAAAGGCACCTCCGCAGCTTCTCTCAGGTGTGAGTACAACATATGGTAAAACATTCATCCTTTACGTTTAATAGGTTTAGAGAGCAGGCAAGAGATACACAACTAAGTAATCTCTCCAAGCCATATATTAAAAATTTCCTGCCTATAAATATCTCCCTCCTTTTCAGCTTATTTCTCTCCTGCAAGGTATTCAAAGTATGACATAATGCTATTGAGCAGAAAATATTTCATCTGGGGGAATAGGACTTTTCAACAATGACATTCCAGACCAGATTAGAATTACATGGAGTCCACTGTTTTATTAGATGTTCACCTAATAGAGATATAGGAATGTTTATTCAGAATATCCTTATTCCTGCCAAGCAGAGAGGTTACAGCAATGACAGAGTGGGGACTGAGGAGATTTAAAGTCCAAATTTAGGCAACCAAGTAGAAGCCTGGTATTCTGAGTGACACATACATGTATCTGTGAAGACAAGGAAAGAGTAGAAGAACTGGAAAGATGACCCACCACAGCTGAGTAGATACAGAAAATACAGCATGAGGCAGCCTGTCCTCAGGTACAGCCCAATAATTAATTGCTTTCTGGAAGTTTAATCCATTCTCTAACATCCAAACATCCTTCCCTTATAGATACTCCATGCTGCACAGGTCTCTGTAAATGCCTGATTTGTCCAGCCTTAGATTGACATCTGTTTGAACCTCAGGTTTTCCCTAACAATAATCACATTTGGATCCTTCAACACTCAGGGCTCCTAATTGAATGTTTTCATGCATCAGGGAAGCAGAATTCAATCCATTTCAGAAAAGTTAGTCTTCATACCTTCAAGTTCCTTTGCTCTCTTTACATTAGGCATAATCTCAAGAAAGGATATACCTGACAAGTGTCCTTGTGGGCTCCCATTGATGCCTATTTACCACCTGTAAGATAAACTCAGTCTTGTGGCTTTGGTCATGCGCTCAGGCACTTTTAAAACACTTGTACTGTCAGTTTCAGTCCTGGCCATTTTTGGATACTTCCATATTTCTGTGAAGATATTGGCTCAGAAACTTCTTTAAGCACCAAGCCTAAGTAACTTTCAAAGCTCTCAATCTTCTATTTCTTCTGGGTCATCAGGACTGAGTTAAAGATGAAGTTAGGATCAAACTTTCACACCTAAATGCTATCCATCACACTTTCATGGGGTAAACACGTGGGTCAGCACCTAGGAGAATTGACTGCTCACTTTCATTTGCAAACAAGTTTGTCAATCAAATTGCCCTGACTTCCACTATTATAACATGGCAATATGTTCCCGATGTGAAAAGACAATATTTTATCAATGTAACTTCTCAACTACTCTTATTTAAGCATCAGGGAAATAGTTCTGTAGAAAAGGTTTTTGGTGTCCAAAGCTGGAAAGCAGACTTCAGTCATCACATGGAGATGGCCAAAGGAGATGGGACAAAGTTGCCTCCCACTATGTACATATCTATCCTGGCCTAAAACCGCATAATCACGTTACATGCACACACCAGAAGTTTTTCTTTTAAAGTAAATATCCTTGCTATAGAATGCAGTACTTTAAGATGAAATGATAAATGGATAATTAGGAGGAATGTACTGAATCATAGAACATCCAATCATATATAAATGCTCATATCAAATCAAGCTATGTAGAAAGATGCAGTTGGTTGCTGATTAGACCAATTCATTACATCTCTAGGATACTTGAAAACACAAAGCTTTGAGCTACCGTATTAAACAAATTCATAGTTTCTCTTCAGTATGATTCATTCATGAGAGTGAAGGTTATAGAAATGTCCAAAGATTTCATCATACTAAAAATAGTCATAAGGTTTTCTCTCCAGTATAATTTCTTGCATAGCTTTGAAATAATATGACATGCAAAGGCTTTACTGCTTATACTCATAGGGTTTCACTACAGTATGAGATTTTTCATGCTTTTGGAGATCACAGCAATGTGCAAAGGCTTTACCACATTGATTAAATTCGTAGGGTTTTTTTCTAGTATGCGTTCTTTCATGATGGCGAGACTACTGAGATGTGAAAAGGCTTTATAACAATGATATCATTAATAGGGTTTCTCTCCAGTATGTGTTCTTTTATGATTTTGGAGATTTCCATATTGTGAAAAGGATTTCCCACATTGATTACATTCGTAGGGTTTCTCTCCAGTATGTGTTCTTTTATGCACCTGGAGAGCACTGCAGTTTGAAAAGACTTTCCCACATTGACAACAGTCATAGGGTTTCTCTCCAGTATGTGTTCTTTTATGCCTTTGGAGATTTCCGTGTTGGGAAAAGGCTTTCCCACACTGATTACAATCATACTGTTTCTCTCCTGTATCTGTTTTTTTATGTACCTGGAGACTACTAGGATGTGAAAAAGCTTTCCCACAGTGAAGACATTTGTATGGTTTCTCTCCAGTATGTGTTCTTTTATGCATTTGGAGAGTACTGCGGTTTGAAAAGGCTCTACCACATTGATGACATTCATAGGGTTTTTCTCCAGTATGTGTTCTTTTATGCACTTGGAGATTTCCATGTTGGGAAAAGGTTCTACCACATTGATGACATTCATAGGGTTTTTCTCCAGTATGTGTTCTTTTATGCTTCTGGAGATTTCCGTGTTGGGAAAAGGCTTTCCCACACTGATAACATTTGTAGCATTTGTCTCCAGTATGTATTCTTTTATGCTTCTGGAGACTACTTCGGAGTGAAGAGGCTTTAGCACACTGAAGACATTCATAGTGTTTTTCTCCAGTATGTGTTCTTTTGTCCATTTGAAGATTACTGAGGTTTGAAAAGGCTTTACCACACTGAAGACATTCGTAGGGTTTTTCTCCAGTATGTGTTCTTTTATGATTCTGGAGATGAATGAGTTGTGAAAAAGCTTTACCACAATTGTTACATTCAAAGGGTTTTTCTCCAGTATGAAATCTTTCATGCCTTCGAAGATTACTGCAATTTACAAAGGCTTTATCACATTGATTACATTTGTACTGTTTCTCTCCAGTGTGTGTTCTTCTACGCATGTGGAGATTTTCATGTTGTGAAAAGACGTTCTCACTGGCATTACATTCATAGGGTTTCTCTCCAGTATCTGTGTTTCTATGTATGTGGAGTTCACTGTGTCGTGAAAAGCCTTTACCACATTGATTATATTCGCATGGTTTCTCTCCACACTGATTCCTTTTATGCCTTTGAAGATCAGTGTGATGTGTGAAGGCTTTACCACACTGGTTACTTTCATAGGGTTTCCCATAAACATGTGTTCTTTCATTCCTGCAAAGATAATTAGGATATGTGTAAGCTTTACCATAATCATTATAATGATGATCTTTTTGTTGGTGTAAATTAAGGTTGCAATTTGGCATAATTGTAAAATGAAGTTACATATTTACCTTTGATCACTTCGTTTACATTCATAGTTTCCCCCTTGATTGTGGGTGTTTTGTACCCTACAAGATACCTTTGTTCGCAAGAAACTTTATTACATACCTCACTTATAGCATCATTTTTCCATAAGTGGTTCATCACATATTTAAAAAGACCTAGAAGAACTCAGCTTTATCACAGTGAATGCATTCATTTAGTTGTAGTCACACTGATTTTGTAAAGTGAACCATCATAAACACAACAATTCCCAGAGGGCCTGTAATCATAGTGTGATTTTTTTGTAGTGTGATTTCTTTGACTTAATTTTCAATGAGTTTGGAAAACTAATCAAGTAATTAGTTTAATTATTAAAAATCCCCTGCTCTGACTAGACTTTATGAATGTGATAAAAGTTTATGATTCATTTGTTATTAATAATGAATGTATGAAAACATGAACAAATATTAATTTATACTGTGGTCACTATCATGTGTCCTATTGTACACAAGTATAGTGAAGTTTGGAATGCAATAACTTAAGATAATATACATCAGGAAAAATCCCTCTCAGGAAAAGTTAGCTTTGATGAATCCTTCCCAAATGTACCTCTACACAGATGTAATGATGGAGACCTACAAGATCATCACTGCTACTGGGGAGACAATGAATATTCTTTAACATTTTATTAATAATTTAGTTATGATTAATGATCAATAAATTAAATATAAACTTGCACCACATTAAGAAAGTCTGAATAAAAGAAGAACTACTACATATCTTCTACTTGTTCTGGGAAAGAGAGCTATGTTTCTATTTTATGTATCTGTATGCTCACATGACTTGTATCAAACTTGACAAAAGTATATTTATTAAAAAAAGGATAATGGGGGATCCAAGATGGTACAAACATCATATCTGAGAGGCCGAGGATCTGAAACTCTGAAATTAGTAAGTGGAGAGGCAGCTAAAGACAGGCCATCGAAATTGAGGGTTCCTTGGTGACAGGAGACAACACATGAGCTGAGACCATTTGGATCCATGTCATCCAAGGACTCCTCTGGGGCCTGAGAGTAGGAACATTCCATCCCTCTGCACTTTCCCTTGTCAGGTCTCCCTTCTCCTTAGCCGAGGCAGCCCACAGTGCCCCGCAGCTCCTAGCAGAGCTCTCCCTGCTTCCTGACTAAGTCAGCAGGGGCAGGCCTCCTAAGTCCTCAGCGGCAGTTGCTGGCTATACCAGCCTTCCATGTCCCAGGTCTACAAGCAACTGTATTGGCCTTTCAGAACCTCCCAGCCAGTGACTGTACCAGCTGTCCAGACCCTAAGTGGAGGGCAGCTGGCTGAACAGGCCACCCAGGACTGCAGACCGCTGTAGGGTCTCCACAAGGCTTCCCATCAGACATCTGTACCTGCCTCCCACTTCTGCAGCTGTGGCTGGACTCCCAGTAGACTGTTTTACCAGCTTTCATGTTTTGCAGCTGCAGCACCACTATGATGCTAGGGATCCTACACCCACATTTGCCCCAGCAGGGACACATCTGAGATTAGAAAACAGGGGGAAACCCTGTGTTCTCTGATTAGACCAAAGAGCTCTGAGCATGCCTTCAAATGAGTGCCTGCAGAGCCCCAGATCCAGGGTCCCTCTACTCCAGCAGCCAGTTGAAGACATTGGATACCTCCCACCCACACTCCCACAATGGACAACATTGGTGTTCTTGGGACAGTGTTCTCAACATTGAAGCCCCAGTTCTGTAGATTTACCAGTGGATTCCAGGCAAACAACTCCTGGAGCCCATGCAGAGCTGAATACGAGTGGCCTGTCGACTACTGAGATATTCAGGGATTCTGTGCATGTGCATTGTGTCTGCAAACTCTAGCAATGTAAACAACCACTCTTGTGCCTGCGCTATCTCCAGCAACATATTCCAGGCACAGTGTCCTTCAAGGCACATTGCCATGCACACGCTTGCTCACCCACATTTGTGCTTCTGTGCTTGTGGATTTTCCAACACACACTCAAACCTGTGGACCTCTCCCAACTTCCTGAAGATTACTCCATATACCAGAGAAAGATGAAACCAGTCTGAACTACAGACTTCAAGAACAAAAAGTGAAGATTACTGATAAGCAGGAGGCCAGTGGTCTGAGTAGAAACAAATCCAACAAAAATCAGGACATCATGGCTTCACCAGCAACCCCCCAAATCAGTGGATACTCTCATTCATCAGAAACACAGGAAAATGATTTTGAAGCTATACTTATTCAGGTATTAGTGACAAATAGAGAAATGAACAAATCTCTCAAGGTGTAGCCACACAAATGGAGACAAATAAAGAGGAAATGACCAAAGTTCCTAAAAAAAATACAGGCAAACATAGACAAATGAATAGAGGCACAAGTAGAGGCATAATTAGTGCCATACAGAGAGGAAACCAGCAAAGAATAGAGACCATCATAGAAAGACAGGAATCCACATTTAAAAAGATGAAGGAAATGGTACAAGGTGTGAAAACAGAATTAAAACCAATAACAAAAACACAAACAGAGAAACCCCTGGAGCTGGAGAACTTATAGAAATCATCAGGAACCACAAAAGTAAGCATCACCAATAGAATCCATGAGATGGAAGACAGAATCTCAGGTACTTAAGATACACTTGCAGCAACTTAAAATTCTCTCAAAGAAAAAGTAAAATTTCAGAAAAGTTGAAGACACAATCATTCCAAGAAATCAAGGATACTCGAGAAGACAAAATCTATATAAAGAACTAAGGAAGTTAAACAGCAAAAAATCAAGTAATCCAATTAAAATTGGAGTACAGAGCTAAAAAGAGAATTGTCAATAGAGGAATATCGAATGGCAGAGCAACACTTAAAGAAATGCTCAACCTCATTAGCCATCAGGGAAATGCATATCAAAACGACCCTAAGATTTCACCTTACACGTTTCAGAGTGGCTAAGATAAAAACCTCAAGAGACAACACATGCTGGAGAGGTTGTGGAGAAGGGGAACCCTCCTCAAATGCAGGTGGGAATGTAAACTTGTATAACCACTCTGGAGAGCAATCTGGCACTTTCTCAGACAACTAGGAATAGAGCTTCCTCAAGATCCAGATATACCACTCCTAGGCACATATTCAAAACAGGCTCAAGTACACAGTAAGGACATTTGCTAAACAATGTTGGTAGCAGCCTTATTTGTAATAGCCAAAAGCAGGAAATAGCCCCGATGCCCCTCAGTGGAGGAATAGAAGCCCAAATGGAGGTAATATAAAATAGACTATTACTCAGCAATAAGAAAGAAGGAAAATGTTGCACCCGGTATGTACTCACTCATACAGACATATAATATAGGATAAACCTACTAAAATCTATACACCTACAGGAAATAATCAAGAGGGAAGACTCTTCCTAAACTTCTCAATTCCTATCCAGAAAGACAAAGAGGATGGACATCAGAAGAAGGAGAAAAGAGGGAACAAGTCAGGAGCCTGACACAGAGGACCTCTGAAAGACTCTGCCCTGCAGACTATCAATGCAGATGCTGAGACTTATGGGCAACCTTTGGGCACAATGCAGGGAATCTTAGGAAAGAAGTGAGAAACAGTAAGATACGGAGAGGACAGGAAGTCCACAAAGAGAGCAACAGAACCAAAAAATCTGAGCACAGGGGTCTTTCCTGAGACTGATAATCCAACCAAGGACTGTGCATGGAGATAACCTAAGACCCCTGCACCGATGTACCCCATGGTAGTTCAGTATCAAAGTTTGTTCCATTGAAATAGGAACAGGGATGTCTCTGACATGAACTGATTGGCCTGCTCTTTAATTACCTCCTCCAAAGGGGGAAGCATCATTACCAGGCCACAGAAGATGACAATGCAGCCACTCCTTATGAGACCTAATTGACTAGGATCAGAAGGAAGGAAAAGAAGACCTCCCTTATCAGTGGACTTGGGGAGGAGCATGCATGCAGAGGGTGGAGGAAGGAAGGGATTGGGACAGGAGGAAGGAGGGAAACACAGGGGGGATACAAAGGGAAAATAGTTTAATTAATAAAGAATAAAAAAAGAAAAAATCTAAGAATAATAGGAATAGATGGAAAAGAAGATTCCAGGCTCCGAGGTCCTGAAAATGTTTTCCAGAAAATCATGGAAGAAAATGTTCCCAACTTAAAGAAAGAGATGTCCATTACCACAAAAGAGGCCTACTGGACACCAGTTGACAAGGCCAGGATAGAAACTCACATCACATCATAGTCAAAATGTAATCTACATATAAACAAAATGAAGGAGAAAAACCACCTGATCATCTCCTTAGATGCTGAAAAAGTATTTGACAAAAATCCAACACCCATTCAAATTTAAACTGTTGGAGAGATCAGGGATACAGGCCCATACGTAAACATAGTGAAGACAATATAGAGCAGGCCTATAGCCAACAACAAACTAAAGGCAGAGAAAATTCAATCAGTCCTACTGAAAACAGAGACAAGGCAAGGCTACCCACTCTCTCTATATCTCTTCAACACATTACTTGAAGTCCTAGCTACAGCAATAAGACAACTAAAGGAGAGAACGGGACACAAATAAGAAAGAAAAAGGTCAAAGTATCACTAATCACAGATGATATGATAGTATACATGAGTGACCCCAAAAATTCAACCAGAGAACTCCTTCAGCTGATAAACTCCTTCAACAAAGTGGCTGGATACAAAATAAATGCAAAATAATCAGAAGCCCTCCTGTATACCAAAGACAAAAGGGTTGAGAAAGAAAATAGTGAAACAACACCCTTTAAAATAGCCACAAATAACAAAGTACCTTTGTGTTACTCTAAACAAGCAAGTGAAAGACCTCTTTGAAAAAACTTCAAGTTCCTGAAGAAAGAAATTGAAGAAGATATCACAAGATGGAAAGATCGCCTGTGCTCATGGATCCATAGGATTAACATAGTGAAAATGGCCATCTTGCCAAAAGCAATCTACAGATTCAATGCAATTCCCTTCAAAATAGCAACATAAATCTTGCAGACCTGCAAAGAACAATTCTCAACTACATATGGAAAAAGAAAAAACCCCAAATTGCCCAAACGATCCTGTACAACAACAGTTTGTCTGTAGGTATATCTATCCCTATTCTCAAGATACACAGCCATAGTAATAAAAACTACATAGTATTGGCATAAGAACAGAATGGTGGATCAATGGAACTGAATAGAAGACTCAGAAAATAATCCACATGACTACAGTCACTTGATTTTTGACAAAGAATCCAAAAGCATACAATGTAAAAAAGACCACCACCTTCAACAAATGGTGCTGGTCTAACTGGATATCTACCAGCAGGAAAATGCAAATAGATCCATACTACCTACTCTGTACAAAACTAAAGTCCAAGTAGATCAAAGACATCAACATAAAACCAGACACACTAAATCAGTTAGAAAAAAAAGTAGTGGCAGAAAAGCTGACACAATCAGAAAAATATTTGGCAGAATATGATACATGCATCTCTCACGAGACAAGAACAGAAATGAGCTTCTTAAGGGGTACTACATGGAGATGGAGGGAGTTTTACTGGGACAGTAATAGAAAGACAGGTTGGAAGGAGACAACTGAGGTCAAGATCAAATGAGCCAGAGAATAAAAAAGAGCCTGAAGATTGGAAAAGACGGATGGAGTTAGTTTGAGACTATACAAAGCAATTAGGTGACAGTAGAAAAACCAGATTTAATAAGGAAGCTAGGAGAGGAGTTTGAGCCAGAAAAACTGAATTGAATCAGCCATCTATGAGCTCAGAAAGAACAAGATAGGGTGTGTCTATTGAGCAGTAATTCTCAGAGGCCAAAATACTCCTAGGCCTAAGGTAGGTTGTATGGAACCTAGAATCTGCCCTTCCCAGGCCTAGGGTAGCAGACAGAGGGGCAGTAATATTTGGACACCATGATGTCTAGATTGAATAAAAGTCCTTTTTACAGTAATATCTGTTTAGCCAAGGTTTCACTGTCTTCATTCATAAACTTTCTTACTCATGAAAACATAAGTAAGATAGCTTACATTGAGGAACATGGGTTTGGGAGAATATTCCTTAATACTCTAGAATATTGGATTCTTTACACTATTGCTTTTCTTTAAAACTCCTGGGACACATTGAAAATTTTTCACAGGCATATTTATATCAGCTTCCATGAGATAATTACCTTCCATATCTTCTAGAACGTTGACATTGTTCTTCAATATTATGGTCTTCCCAATTGTAGCCTAAAATATATACCAGAAAGAGTTGATATTTTATTGAAAATTAGGGAAACTTTAACATTCTCTCTTCAGTGATCTTAGAAACATGATTGATTTATTCTTCCTCATTCCAACTGAAATTACATAAGAGCATCATTGAGAAAAGGCAACAACAGATGTCCCCTTTACCTTAATAGTGAAAGAAAATTCACTGTCTTACCTATGGCTATAAGGTGCTTGTAGGTGTCTATCATCACATCTTTGTAGAGACTCTTCTGGGAAGGATCCAGCAAAGCCCACTCTTCCCAAGTGAAGTACACATTCACATCATCATAGGTGATAGAATTCTAAATTATCCCAAATATGGGTATAAGAGAAAGCACAGTAGTGACAACAATGTAAACCTATACTTCATTGACAATATATTCATATAATTCTGGTTCTTCCCTGAGTTATCTCCTGACAGAGAAGTTCTGATGTACTTACCTGGTCATTTTAGAAGTAAACTAAATGAGGTGGTTCATCTCATTTCTGCACCATTTGAATAGAATATAGCCTTCCAAGAGAAATGTCAATTAACAGACATAAAGTAAGCAAATTAAGAATGTTGATGAACAATATAGACCGTAGATCACAGAAATTGTATGCACAATTACTAACTACAATAATTATGGACAAGCAGGATGTATTGGCTCATCACTTTAATTCCAGTAGTCAGGAAGCAGAGGTATGTGTATCTCATTGAGCTGGAAGCCTGTCTGGCCTCCAAAACAAATTTCATGACACCCAGTTGAGGTAGAGTTAAGGCCTTTATCACTGCAAAAATCATTCAATTAAGAAAGATTCAAAGAACTCCATGGTATTTCTGAAGTTCCTACAAAGAATTATATACTCAATACAGTTCTCTATCTATCTTCCAGAAACCTGAAGTGTCCCAGTTTAAACTCCAATATGAATGAGAACTTACTAAAAGGGAATGAGTGTTCAAACAGGTACAAATGCACAGGTGAAAACATTAGTACTGGAATAGTTGGTCATAAATGAGCAACATAAGGCAGTTGAGGGGGCTCAGCAATGAAAAGCTCCTGTTGGTCTTGACAATAACTGGGCTGAAATGCCAGTGCTTACATTCAGGCGCACAACTACCCATTACTTGAAATTCTGAAGTTCTGAGGCCATCTGCTGACTATTGTGAGGGCCAGGTACACAAGAGGTGCATAGTCACACATACAGGGAAAATACTACTGATATTACCTCATTTAAGTACTCAAACACAAGAGGTAGGAAGAATGTCACACACCTGCAATCCAATGACTCAGAATTCTCAGGCAGTATTAATGTCATGAATACATGACACCCTGAGACAAAGAATATACTCTCGGGAAAATATGAAAACATAAGGGTGGATTTGGATCAGTACAATAGCATATGCTAGGCCATGCTTGCATGGACACAAAGGTGGTATACTGAGGATCTTCCCCAATATCTTTGTTACCATAAACCCAATTCTCAGGATCTTCCCTAGTGCTCCAACTGAACACATATGGCTCCTTCCCCTCCATACCATCCAGCAAACATAACACCATGAATACACTAGCCAAGCAGGCCATTAAAATAGCAACACTCATCCAACACACTTTCTGAAACTTCAGAGTGCTAACAGAACCCCAAGAACAAAACTCCCTCACATCAAATAAGCACTTAGTCCTATAATTGCTCCAAACCCAGATGCCTAGACACCAGTTTAGGAATAGATTCAAGAACAGTCAGGCTATATGTCACCACCTGAGCTCAGCTATATTACCACAGCAGGGACTAACTATCTGAAAATTACAAAACTTTTTACAGAAACATAAAAGAATATATCTTCTCATCTTTTCATGAAACATCCTCTAAAACTGACCACATACTCAGACACAATTTAAGTCCTAAGAGCAAATTGAAATAACATCCTGTATCCTATCAGAACACCCTGGCTTATGGCTGGATATATACATCATCAGAAAAAACACAAAGCTTACAAACTCATGGAAAGTGAATAACCTTTGACCAAGTGAAAAAAAAAATGGTTTCAAACAAATAAAAAATTTGAAAAGCATAAAATTCATAGAAAAAAATACATATCACATGCAAACTAATGGAACATTTTGAGGAATGAAAAGTGATGCTAAGAGGAAACTTCATAGCACCAAGTGCCTACATAAAGATACTGGAGAACATTCATACCATCCATGTAACAGCAGGCATGAAATGTCTAGAAGAAAAATATGTAAGCATAGAAAAGGAGTAGGCATCAAGAAATTATCAAATTGAGAGCAGAAATAAAAAAAAATAAAGAGAAGATAAAGAATCCATGAAATAAAGGTTTGGGTTTTTGAGAAAAATCAACAAGAAGGACAAACTCTAGTCAAAACTAACTGAAAGAGAGAGAGAATATATCAAATCACAAAATCAGAAATTGTATTAAGAATTTTTGTCTTCTTTTCTATCCTTCTGATCTTAGTCAATTAGGTTTCATCAGGAGTGGCTGCATTGTCTTCTTCTGTGGCCTGGTAATGCTGCTGCCCCCTCAGGGAGAGGTGATCAAAGAGCAGGCCAATCAGAAGGAAGGAAAAGAAGACCTTTCCTATCAGTGGACTTGGGGAGGGGCATGCGTGCAGAGGGTGGAGGAAGGGATGGATTATGACAGGAAGAGGGAGGTAAGCATGGGGGGGATACAAATTGAATAAAGTGTAATTAATAAAGAAAAAAAGAATTTTTGTTTCTTTAAAATCCGACTCATGTTATGTGAATGTGTTTTTCTTTTAACCCTAGGTGTGGAGCATGAGGCTGCTTCAGTTTGTCCACAGCTGTTACTTACGATTGTCTCTAGGAGGCTTGTGGTTGTGCCACCTGCACATAGTTTAATTCTGAGTCTTCTGGAAATGGTACACATGCAGAGCCACGAGAGGGCCCGGGGTCTTTGAAGAAAGAAGAAGCTGCTGCTCTTCCTGATGCTGTTTACCCACAATGCTGCTCTGTTTGTCACTGCTGGTTTGTTGGACTGCTGGATATCCTGGTGACTAACAGGTATTGCCCCAAAGAACCTGGCCACCCTAAACCTCACAGAGCAGTTTAAAGAGACCTATAACTCTTTCCCTTCTAGCTTTTGTTCTCTTTTACCTAGTTGGGGTATTGGGAGGCATAAGGCTTGGAAGTGAGGTAGAGTTTTAGAAATGAATTAATAAAACAGTTTTAATAAAATAGTCCCATTTGCTGTTTGAGTGGACTTCTGGAATCCAGATGACAGAGACTGGTAATGCCCTAAAGAAGTCAATGATCCTAACCAGTATTTAGTAGCTGTAGAGATACATGCTCCTTGCGTGTACTAACCTGTTTCTTTCCTGTCTAGGGCAGTAGAGTGGAAGGGAGGTAGAGGCATTTAAGAACCATAAATAAAGTAGGTTTTTGAAAAAGGAAAGCCTACAGTTTTGCTCTCAGCAATATGAAATATAAATCCTTATTGAAAAAAAACAAACTCATGTCACATTTTGTGTGTTCTTTCCATAGCTTAAATTGTGGCATCCATGCTCATTTAATTCCAAAGCAACACTTTTGCTTCTGCTGGGGGAGGATGAGAGATCAGGGGACTCAGACAGCACAAACCATCTCAGCTCTGCCCTTCCCTTCTACGGGCAGACACAGGGTTAGCCTGGTAAAGTAGTAGTTTAGTAAAATTTTCCACTCTCCTAGGGTATATGGGTTTATTTTTACAAGTCACATGGTCCTGCATGTATACATTTCATTACCCTCTCAGTGTCCAGTGCAGCCATCTCTACCTAACAGCTGAGAGTTCTTGCATCAACCCTCAGTCAAACACAAACAGTAACAACAACTGAAGCATAAAGGAGCTTGGAATTTGAAAGCAAGGAGTAGCAAATGAGAGCTGAATGAAAAAATAAAAATTAAGTGACATGACATGACTGGTGGGGAGAAAGTTTATTATAGATAGAAATGCACACCCACAGGTTGGAACATCTGGAAGAGCCCAAGGTGAACACACCTGTGATCCATGGGAGGAGAGGACAGGGGCACGCCAAACCATGAGACTATGACAGTAAATAGATTAAACAGATCAGGGAACTAAACTGCGTAGATTAGAGAAAGAAGGGCAGCTAGGATAAGGGCCCGAGCCCTGGGCTAGAGGGCAGTGTATGCCTGCCATGTCCTGTAACCAGGTAGGGACTAGGCGATGCTGGGCAAACCTGGTAGCTAATTCTGCTCTGAACTGTTAAATAGGCACCTCAGCCATTTGTCCCAGGATTTGAGTCTTAACAGTGCCCAGGTCCCCACATGCAGTCTGCTCACAGTCCATCCCACTTCTAACATGTGGGAGTAAGACAACTCAGCATTCCTGAGGCTAGGACAAAGGACCTCACAAGCAGCTGATGGCTGCCGGTTTCCATCCAGCCCGGGAAGGACCAACAACACCAGCTCCTGCTACTCAGCCTCCTACTCCACCACCACGTTGGGGTCGGCGGCCACACACTCACCATGTCGCCACTTTGGAAGTCGCCTGAAATCCCCTCACAGGACCCAGCAGCTGAACTCAGACCACTGCATGCCAAACCCTCCAGAGAGCTCAGCTTCCAAACAGAACCTGAAACCTGGCACCCAGAAGAACCTTCCTCTTCCTCTGAGTACACGATTCGTCTGGAAGTCCTGATTGGCAGTGAGACTTGAGCGACATGAGCACCTCCCCTAGCATCACAGTGTACTGAAGAGACACAGCATAATACTTCCTGGCCCAGGAGGAATGAATGCATGTTTGCTAATTACAAAAGCAATGAGGGCCTGGCTTTGGGAGGAAGCTATGCTCAGGGCAGGGACTTTGTATCCTTGACGTGAACTTTGGGTCCATATGTGGACAATCAGGGCCACACCTTTTCCATATCCGCAGAGATTTCATTGTTAGTAGACTTGTGCCTGTTGTCTACTAGCCTACCCTACTGTCTTCCAGCACTCAGCAGATACTTCCCCACCTCCTCCTGGAATCAAGTGGGATAGCTTGAACAACCCATTACTCAACTTGCAGTGGAGTGAACCATCTATCCACAGGAAGAAGGCTGCCAAAAATGCTGACTATTAAGGAGAGATTTTAGGAAAGCAAATGACATTGTTATAGTGTGCCTTTATAGTGGGGTCAGTGAAACTGCAGCTACTTTTCACCTGGTAGGTAACAGACTACCCTGGGAGAAAAGAAAAAACAAACAAACAAACAAAAAACCAAAACAAAAACAAGAACCCCAGGTGTCACACAATTTAGAGCAGGCATGTCTTCTTCTTGAGAAGGTTAGTTCTTTATTCTGATTCTTGAATGCCTGTGCTCTAGAACACACAAATGTCCAATCAGGATATTTATTTTATTATCCATAATTGACAACCTCAATTCATATTGTTAATGTCAAGTACTGTGAAAGCA
Organism: Meriones unguiculatus; assembly: GCF_030254825.1. Classification (NCBI taxonomy): domain Eukaryota; kingdom Metazoa; phylum Chordata; class Mammalia; order Rodentia; family Muridae; genus Meriones; species Meriones unguiculatus. Next base: position 2,028,309 of record NW_026843580.1, on the reverse strand, counting down.
AGAAAGCTTCCTCCCTCTTCTTGCCCATCCTTTTCAGTGCTGTGACTACAAAAGCTCCAATACTAGTCAATTATCTCACTTCTTACACAGTTACTTCTTCATTTCTAAGGCCAAAATAAAGGCCAGAGAGGTTGGAGGACTCTCAGTCACTGGCCTACTTTTTCTTCTCATTGACCAGTAAGGCCCAGCCTGGATGGAGTCAGGACTGTCTTCTCAGCACTTGGAAGCAGACACAGATTTCAGTATTCAAGGCAATTTGCAATTACATAGCATGAGACAAGCCTGGGCTATAGGAGACAATGTTCTCTATGGAAGTAAAGAATATAGAGCACTTGAGAAAATAAAAAAATAACATTGTAATTACTAAGAAACACTAGGGGCTAAATAATAATAAGAGATTAAAGCTATGATGCATTTAAAGAAAATGCAATTTAAAGAGAGAAACCAAGAGTTGCCTTTTTGAAAAGATGAATAAAGCTGAAAAATGCATAGCTATAGTGACCTTGAGAAAGTTCAGGCCATTCCCTGGCAGAAAGAATGTCATTAATAAGACATCTCTAAGACATGTTTATGTGTATATATAAACATACATATAGTTTGTAAAAAAGTTATGACACATGGGCTACCAATGCTCTCCACAGAGGATGTAGACTACTATGTAATAAAAGCACCAGTGCCATGCATGGAAAAAATTCTCTTTCACATGAACAGTGTCCAACGCACGTGAAAAACCCTTAGGTTGCTGCTGTTACCTTTGGTTCTATTCCAGAGTTTGAAGGCAAGCCCCCACTTCTTGAAGCCAACATGAACTTCAGAAACAGGCCTCAGAGAATTCAGCTTGGATTTGACCTGAAAGCCTCCTGCATGAAGACTAGCTTTCACAGCACTGGATGTTTTTATGTGGGCTTATGATGTCGGCAAGCAACCAACAGTGTTACACAGCTGTACCTATAAACTACAACAGTAATTACCATGGCAAGATATCCCTATGGTTTCCATAGCGGCACTCATATCTTGATGGTAACTAGCACCTGTTCAGTTGAACTGAAGGCCCAACAAAATAAATGGAAAACATGTCTGATATTAGAAACCTAGCCAAGTACTCCAGAAGAGTGAAGTCATGGATCTTAGAAAAAGAACTTACAGCATTCAACTTAATAAACCACAACTATTGACCTAATTCTAATCTATACACTTCTATCTACTTTTCTATATCCACTGACTTCCTCATAGATAATCATTGAAACATGAAAATTAGGTGAAATGCCATAACAACATATTGCACAATAACCAGGCTCTCTCTCTCTCTCTCTATTATATAGATAGATAGATAGATGAGCATATATATATAGCATTATTTATAAATATGTCATATGTACCTATAAAATGTAAAATTCTATACCATGGAAGACATAAAAATCAACTCTAATGTTAGGATCAAGAACCATGAATATTATGACTATGTTTTAAAGAGATTGTCATTAAAGTAGAATTCAATGCAATATATTTGGTACAATGGTGAATATTAAGTGTATGTGTAAAAAGCAATCTGTAATACCAGGCAAAACTACGTAAAAAGTATTCATCACTTGGTGAACAAACTAGCTGTGTAACAGTGTATGAAATAAGTAAAACAATTATTCCCAGCAATATAAATGAAAATATAAAAAGAGTTATGTGAAGCTCACAGGTTTTTTACCAATGTTTTCGGTAGGGATAAGGTTATTGTGAAATTAAAAAGCCTATTTCTCTATCCTCTTTTGTGGTTGGAGCCTTGTTCTGAGAATCTCCTATCTTAATGTTGTATAAACTCTGCTCCCAGTGGTCCCCTGATACATCAATAAAGCAGCTATAACCAGTTGCTGAGCAGGACAGAGAATAGGGCTGGACTTCCTGACAGACAGAGGAGAAGGATTTAGAAGAGGAATTAGGGAATTAGGCTAGGAGATTCAGCCACAGGAGAGGACCAGGAAACAGACCAGGAGAGAGAGCTTAGCAGGAAAGCTACAAAGAGCAATTATCCTGGGATGTAGGCTGGGAGGAAAGCAGATCAGCTCAGAGGGTTAAGAGTCAAGTAATAACTATTAAGTTCTCTTGTTGTGAAGCTTATTATTAAACAAATATTACAGAATCTCAATTTTTTGTATGTTAGCTGGGTTAAAAGAGAAACCGAGAAATTAACACATCTGTATAAGAATAAGCATAACAAATGGTGTACCACCGTGGGGGCAGAATTTACAGTGTTCTAGCAATAGTTTATGTAGAAAACAAAGTACAGAGCAGTTTGTTAGTTCTTTACAAAAAGAGAGGAACCCCAATTTCTAAGGCAGCAGCTCACAGCTTCCTGTTCAGAAGAAGCAGCCAGACCTCCAGCCTGCTGCAGAAAGACAAACACTGTTACAAAACCCAGAGAGAGAAAACAGAGGCATTCCATTTAGGAACTTAGCACTTACAAATAAAAAGAAAGTGGCTCTTTAACACAAGCGAAATTCTCAAAGCCAGAACTTTCTACCCAAGAAAAAATGATGAATCTCTTTGAGAAAGGTCTTCTGCAGACATGACAGAGGCAAGCTAAGGGGAGCAAACACTTGTGGATCCAGTAAATAACCAGAGTTGGCGAGGGGTGAGAATCCAGTGAGGAAGGCAGACAAAAGCCTCTCCTTGGAAGCAGGAGCCAAACACAAATGGAGAAGCTTCAAGCACCTGAACTGGTGAGGTCTTGAAGGGAAGCTGGGTCTAAGAAAGTAAGGTCCTTAGGAAGAGATTTTGAGATTAAAGAAAATTAATTTCTGTGTTGAAAATGGAGGAAGGCACAGTGACACAGTGCTTCTGGATTCCATTTGACTTTGTTTCTCTTAGCATACAAATAATTTATTCTACTGATGCTTACAGTTTGTATATCCTCTTTGGGAGAGATCAGGAATAGCCAAACTTGAAGAAGGAAGAGACTGAGAAATTATATGCTGAATTAAAGGACACAGAACATAGGTTGGAGGAATATTTGAATCAAAATAGGAAACCTTCAGAGAACTCCAATCTGGAATTAAAATAATACCACAAAAGGTATTTCCAGATGAAGCAAATCCAAAAAGGCTTAAAGAAATTGCAGAAATGCATTTCATTGACATGCTGGAAAGAAAGGTTTGGCAAGCGGCCAACTTGGTCAGACTGGGTATTGTATGTGTATTATCAAGGTTCAGAAAAATGATATGCTAAAGTAGAAATGCAGATCCTACTTGGCATTGCCTCAGAACAAGCTCATGCAGTGACATGTGTGCTCCATTTTGCAGAGTTTGGGGAACTGAAACATATGTACCATGCCATAGGTTCATATACAGAATTCCAATGTCCTATTGCCTTAAATTCTGGAAAGCATCATTCTAAGGTTATGCAATTGTTAGAGATGGCAACTGTCTTCGAGATACCTCTGCACATTCAGGTTAATGGTGCTTCAGCATGTTCATCTATTGGAATGCAACAATGTTCTAGACATTATGACATGAAAGCTTTCCAAAATATAAAATATAATTCTCTAGGTCAAACAGTTATGAAAAGATCTAACCATTTTAAAAGTGTGGTCATAAAACAGATAGGCAAAATAATATCTCCACAAAGTAGATTCAATATGATTTTTCACTTTAAAATTTTCTAAATGAGAAAAGTTGCACACACCTGCTAACACACATTAGAGTTTACAAAGGACTGCTTAATCAGATCAGCACATAAACATCCCCATTCCAAAATGTATGTCAGAGAATATATTGTATTGGGCTGGAGAATATGTATGCTCTTGATTCAACATGACACAAAATGCTATATATTCCATCTAAACTGACAGAAATCAGATTTGATGGGAAAGACCTCCTAAAGATCCTGGCTGCAGACAGATAAAAGGGAAATGGAAAAGACCAAACAGGCCAGGTAACCTAGTTTATTGATCCTGCCCAGGGGAATATCTCTGAGACTGACTAAGATGTGAAAATGTCTCCAGCCAGAACTTCAACTGGGCATTGCAAATAAATCTTTGACTACAAACTCACCTGGACTTATTTACCATATTATTCTTTTAGATGACATAGATAAAAATGTATATTTTATAGTTTGGTTCTTTACCTAATTGAACATGGAGCAGAGTTTCACCTTTAACTGAACTGTGTTCAGTATACAGACCGTATATTTACCATGAATATAAAACATATATGATGCCCTTAGAAGTTATTCTTTTGCAGATCAAGAGAACCAGACACCAAAACAGAGAAGACAACTAGCCCATGTGATCCTGCCTCACAGATGGCCTTACTGACAACGCTTCTTCAAAAAGCTGCTTCCAGGGCCATTTAAAAATGGCTAGCTAGATTGTCCAGCATTGCAAACTGTTCCAGTCAGGACTTCAGATAAGCCCTGAACTTGTGTTAGCATGCAGATACTGGAAAGCAAATGTTACCAGCTAGCTTTCTTAAGACTGGACAGTATCCCACCCACTGGGTGAGAAAATCCCTTCCTATCTATTAGAGTGTAAATGCTGTCCAAACAGGACGAATGGCACACTGGAAATTCGACTGCCGATCTTTGCGAGGACAAGGTAGGCAAGTCTATAACTTGCTTCAAAGAAAAGTCTGACAAATGTTCTGAGCCAGAAGGCTAAATGTGTTTCAGCAAACAATTTGGAAGGTTTCCAGGCAGCCAAATGTCTAAGTCATTTCTGTACTTTTAGAGGATACTTGCCTGCACTTGTACATATTGGGTAATATTTATTTCTTCTTAAGTAAGTCTCTGACAGGGTTGAAGAGCAGATATTATAGTCTCACAGTTAAACTGAAATTGTTTAGGATGATAGAAATTGATAGTAAAATACTTTCTCCTAGGGTTCTGAAAACATACAAATGTTAATCTTACATGATAATTTTATAATTATTATTATTACATATAGTTTGTTATTGTAAGAAAAAGCCCTTCATTAGGCTAAAAGGGGGAATATGTAGGAACAAGGTTACTGTGTAATTCAAATGCTGATTTCTGAATCCCCCACATCTGGTGGCAAGCCTTGTTCTGAGAATCTCCTGTCTTACTGTGTATAAACTCTGTCCCCCAGTGTTCCCCTGATAAGTCAACAAAGAGGCTTACAGCTAGATGCTGAGCAGGGGAGAGAGCAGAGCTAGACTTCCTGCCGGTCAGGAGAGGAGGAGTTAGAAGAGGAATTAGAAAATTCAGACAGGGGAGTCAGCTGCAGGAGAGGTTCAGAAAAGAATAACAGAGAGAATTCAGCAGGCAAGCTACAAAGCGCTAGAATACTGGCTTGTATTCTGGGAGTGTTGGTATTTAGGCGGCCTGCTTCTGGGTTGCCTAGAAACCTATGATGTCATCATGTATCACCTGCCAGGTAGTCCCACCTGGATTGCATGGTTCAATGGCTCCACATAGGGACCAACCTGCCACTTTGAGGCTCTCTTGCTCTCCACTCACTTTTGCAAAGGTTACAGGTTGCTCTCCACAAACCTCCTACCTTGTCTCTCTCCTTCCCTCTGTCTTTCCATCTCCATCTCCACCCAATAGACCTCATTGGATTTCAGAATGTTTCTATGCATGGTCCTTTTATTAAATACTAACACTTAGTGTTGCAACCCAGGAGGCATTTTCTAGCAACGTTAAGACATGCTGGAATCCTCTCCTCATGCCCACTCACTACAGATCTTTCTCTCACACCCTCTTCTCCTGCTTTTTTTCTCGATGGCTTCACCTGTGTGCCTACTGCTGCTGCTACAGCCACATGCATCTGTTCCTCTTCTGGGGGCTGCTCGGAAATTTTTCTCACCAACCCCCTCATCTGCTCTGGTCTTTTAGCTTGGAGTTTGTGCTGGACTTCACTATTAGGTAATCCAGGCCTCAGGACTCAACCACGTAGTATGGACGGTTTTTAAACTGCCCTCCAATGGCTTTAAATATTGCTACTCCCTCAGGACTCAAGAATTAGAGTTTTAAATTTTCAGCCTCGCTTGTGGCTACACTCGACTCATGGCTAGCCACCATGTTGATTCTGGGATAAAGAGGGTGAAGCTATGGCTTCACTGACATATCCAAAAAGGGCATGGCTTCACTGCCATGTTAATCCAGAGCAATCAAGGGAAGTCACGTGATTGGCAGCCAACTTGGTTATAAAAAATGTGGTTTCCCTAGCTGCCAGCTGCTCTTACTACTTTTTTTCTGTCTCATTGTTTACACAGGTACAGAACTACCCTCTCTTATAGGTACTAAAAGGCTGTTGAACCCCTTCCTATCCCCATTTAAAGCTGCCTATCTACCCCATCCTTTCCCACAGATGATATTCCCTCTAGGAGAACTCAGCCTTACTGCTGATAATGACCTGGTACTAGTCAAGGAGCTTCTTGGTCTTAGCTGGCCTAAGCCCCTGACCTGCAGTCCTATTTGGTTGACGAACCACTAGCCATATGGCCCAGTTCTATTTCCCCTTTCTCATGCACAGGAATGGCTTCTTCATATTCTCTGCTCTTTCGGAAACATCTAGTTTCTCCACTGATATTTGCCCTACTCAAATGTCTCATACCAAGGAACACTAAGAGTGATCAGAAAGTAAAAGCGATTCTCTGTATTTCTTTTCTCAAAGCCCTGTCTCTTTCTCACTTCCTGCTATCCCACTAAATATAAATAATCCCTGGTTGCTTTTCATACTCTCAAAACAAATCTTAAAATTAAACTGTAAACCTTAAGGTGACCACATGAAAAAAATTGTATGAACACTTTTAATCATAATTAATTCTCTGTTTATTTTATCCCCTGTTAGATGAAGACAGGAATAACTCTCATTTTAAATTGGTATGGAATTTCTAAAAATTCCAAGTTATATATTACAACATTTTATACAAAATCCTCCAACTCTGGTTCAACATAATTTTTATATGATGCTAAAATTTCAAGGTTATAAAAGTCTATTCAAATTAACCAATTTAAAATGCATATCTAACTGCCTGTGACTTTATCTATTCCTAAATTAATAAATAAATGGTATTTTTCCTGCCATGAGCTGCCTGTGATCCGGATATACCACTAGGCTTTCTGTCTAATGCATTTGGTAAAATAAATTCAAAGGTAATTTTAAAATTGTTTTATCATGTCCTACTATAGTGTTGTTTATTCTAATCTCACAACTTGAGGGTTAGTAAGTTAAAGTTTTGGCCAAAATACCTTTAAACTATATGATATAGTTCCAAGCATACTATAAATTAATATCTGTTAATTAGAGAGTCATTTATTTATTCATTTTAAAAGTTGGTCATTATGCTATATCTTCACTATCAAGGTTAAAATATTCTTTTTCTTATTTTCTAAATGTAAAAACATTATTGATCTACAATACAGCCTTAGACTTGTATAAGTTATAGACTATGTTTATGACCTTTAAGGCTCTACCTTGACAGGGATAAAACCTAAAGCCCTAATATTTGATGGTTAACAAATGCAAGTTAACAGATCACACAGGATCAAGTCTTCAAACATGTCCAAAATTACATTTATAGTCCTATAGATGCAAACATGGTCGCAATGCTATCTTAATTAAACATCTAAGGATGGTTCCTGAGTCACCATATAGGATCTGGTAAAAAGAATAATAGAGGTGCCTTCCCGACAGTCTCATCTATGGTTTAAACTGTGCTCAAGATCTTGGATGCTGCTATGAGACTGTTGGCATTCCCACACAGAAAACAAGAGGTCTTCAGTGACCCATCCAGTGGGGGTATAGCCAAAAGTCAACTCTGCAAGGTGACTGCTTGAAATACAGCCAAAGGGGACACTGGTCCCATGGGTGCCTCAACAAGCCATGACTCCCTGCTAGCAGACTGGCTTCTGATAGTCAGAATGCTCCCAGGCAGGCTTTTTCTCTGTGCCCAGCCATGGAGGCTCAACCAGTACAAGAGCCACAGATACTTCCAGCCTTCCTGCTCCTTGGCCTGGTAGAGAACAAATGGCTCCTAGATTCAGTGACCCCCACCACCCTTGCCCAGCCCATGGTAACACTTCAGGTCTGTTTTGACCTCACACTAGAGTTCCTTGGTCATATTGTCAATTTCTGTGTTGGGAGACTTCAGATGCCTTCTCAGTTCTCTTCATATGCAGGAGACCAGGCCTTAAGCCTCACTGGTAGAGTTATAAGGTCTAGGTAGTCTAGTTTGCTTCAGGCTCAAAAAATAAGCCTCAGATGTAACCTTTTGCCATCCCTTAGGCTAAAGAACAATAAATGTTCACAGAAGTCTCACAGATGTCTCATGCTAAGTAACTAGATACAAAGGCCTATGGAGAAGACGTTTAAGTTATAAAGCTTCTACAAAATGTTTGAGGGTCTAAGAAAGTGTTTTAAGGTTGGAAAAGACAAATTATAAGTGTTTGAGGGTCTAAGAAAATGTTTAAGATTGATAAATATAAACTTAAAAATGGGTGAAGCCTGTTTTCCATAATGTATAAGCTTGGTAAAAATTAAGACCAAGTGAGCTTTTGTCCCTTCTACTTCATGAAAGGCTTCTGCCTTTCCACAGTTCACCTTTGAAAATGTTGATGTTGTTAACACAAAGGTGTATGTCTACCACCTTTTCTACAATGTGTATTTCAATGCATGTTAAACTGGTGATGCTGCCATCTCTAAAAGTTTATCTCCTTTATAAAACTTAAAAGTGATTTTTGTAAGCTGCAGAACAGCCACCTTAACCCACCTCTCAGATCAATTAGGCTCCAGATAAGTACTGCACCTATTGTATATCTCAAAAGGTGGGATTCTTCCCTCTCCCTTCCCTGGTTTTAGAACTCCTCTTTCTTGGCTATCCAGTTGCTATATCCATACATGCAACACCAATTGACGGATGCTTTCCTTTCCACGTTCCACATAAATGTTCCCCTTTGTCTGAGAGACTGATGGGTATCTTTCCATTTCCCTGGGAAAAGGAAGTATCCTCCCTTTTGGCCGATCCCCACACAGATGCCTTCCCTTGGTTGAATCTTCTTTTTCTTTTTACCAACAAGGTTTTTGGCTTTGTTTTCCTCTCCTGTGTAGCCTGTTTCCTTTGAAAATCTTAGTACTAGGTGAGTTGTGTCTCCCAACACTGTTCCCTGTGGACCCTGTGTTGTAATCGGTGATTAATATTTACTATTGGTTTATCTTTTATTAAAGCTTGCATTTGTTAACCATCAAAATATTAGGGCTTTAGGATTTGTCCCTGTCAAAGTAGAGCCTTAAAAGTCATCTCTACATTATTAAAGCAATGTTTTATTAAACATTGCTCTTAATCCTAAACAGCTATATAACCAAATCACCACACAGAGACCTGGTTTATTTAGGTAACCTAGAACACAGTGCTGGACAATAGTTACACTCTTCTAAACCTCCAAACCCTCATAGTTTCCTAACATTTAGATTTTACCCATTATACTTGCTTTTTGTGAAATCTTAGCTCTGGTTCATTCTCTCCATGCTGTTCCAAGATCTCTCCTCCAGGTCTCTCGTAGTTCTCCTCCAGCCTTGCTCTCCCAGCTCTCTTCCCATCTTCCTGTCCTCAAGCTCCTCCCTCTCTGTGTGCTTCCTTTCCCTGCTCAACACTGTGCCTAGTTACTTTATTTTGGATGTTTGCACAAAGTTGAGACAGGTGATGTTTACAATAAGTATCACAATGCATTGTCTGGATTGAAACCAGAGAGTGGGGGAGAGAAATCAGCATGAAAGCATTTCTTAACTTCTAAACAACTTAATCTTAATTGTGGCACTGCAAATCGTTGGTCTTCAACCCCATCAGAGACTTGAGAAGGAATAAAATTAGGTGTTAGAGTAAATAGGAAGTGCATGTTAGCAACTTCCAAAAATTAAAAATTGACAGAGACAGTTTGCTGCCTGAACAGTCACCCATTACTCTCTGTAAGGTTGGAGCATCATCTTCAGCCTTCTGGCTCAGAATATTTGACAGACATATATGTGAAACAGGAACTATTTAGGACTTGCTTACCCTGCCTTGGCAGAGTTCAGCAGCCAACTTGTTCTGCATAAGCTTGCCCATTATTGGCAGAATTTGTCATGAAGTAAGGGTATTTATCTGAGTGGCTTGTTTGCCACATTTGAAGCCATCTCCATATGGAGGTTCTTTGATGCTCATTAGATTCTTTCAGGTAGGTGGGTGCTGCCAGGAGATGACCTGTCTCATTGTCAAAGAATCATTAAAATAATAAAAACATTTCAAAATGCCATATTCTGCAGGTCTCTGAAGTTTTTGAAGGCTACCTATCTTTATATCATCGATCTGTCTACCAAATCATATCTATCTGTTAAAACTTGAATGTATGCACATGTGATAAATTAGACTAGTGTCTGACATGACTATGAGTTAAATTACTAGCAATTAACTTGCATTGCCTAATATCCTAACCAGTTTTTAATAGCAGTTTAAAAGTATTGGAAGTAACTTTGAATTTGTATCAATATACTAAAGCTTATACCAATGTATCAAAAATACTTATTTTTGTAACAATATGCAAATTCCTATACCAGAGTTAAAATTAACCTTACTTGAGAATAACAAATAAAACCCTAAGCTGAATAGATTCAATAATCTACCTTTTGTATTATTCCTATAAAAAGACCCTGTATACTATTTTCTTTTTAACCCCTTTTCTCCTTATCTAAGAAAGAAAAAGGAAAAGAGAGAAATCCCTGAGTATTACCTTGTTTCACTCTGAATATGACCATTAATAATTATAAACAGCTCTCAATTACAATAAAATTTCATAGTCATAGCAAACAACCAAAAACATACCCAACCCCCTTTAAGGAAAATCAGACGTTGTTTTCATGGATTTCTTCTAGCTAAGATTTTGGACATGTGAAAATCCTGTAGTGAGCCCAAGTAAAATTGGGAAAAAATGGATAATTAAGCAAGCATAACATTTGTGGTCCAGTCTTTGAATATTGAGAAATTTTAGGCTTAATAATAGTCCTCTTTGGAACAGTCTAAAATGCTGGACCAATAATTATTAGTAGCTTTCTTCAAAGTTCTTTTGGGAGCAGGCTTTGATGAGCTACAGCAATTGAAGCAGTTGATGAAGGAACAAGCACAATGCTGGGACATACAAGATGCTGGAACAGATGTGTTAATTTCTCAGCAAGTTGAAGAATGATTCTGTTAGGTTTGAACCAGCATCTCTGGTGTTCAGTTCTTTTGTTCTGCAAACATAATTTCTCACAAGCATTATAGAGTTCTAAAATTATAAATATATGAGATGTGCAGGATGTAACTAAACTGTAAGACAATTTTATCTATGCAAATTAAAAGATTAGCATAATATATTTTGAGGACATTATACCAAGAATTTATTGGCCAAGTATTGTTGAAGGTCTGCCTAGAGATATTTTTTTTTAATCTCTCAGTTACTTTTAGAGTTGTTCCTGTGTAAAGGGATCAGAGCAATATAAATTACCATTATTATTGAACATACAGTCATTATCCTGTTGAAATCAAAACAAGGTTGGATAAGTTAAAATGGATTTTTCGTCTCTTGCGTGCCTGTTGTATTAGGCCAAGTTGCTACCTATTTCCCTAGAAAAGCCTCCCATTAGAGAGACAAGCTGGTTGTCTTGAGCAATAGAAAACGCATGTTTTAAGTAAAATTTATATAAACTCCTTTTTAATTTAGAACATAAGCATACCACAAGTGTCTTGTACATGTTTAGAAGTTTAGCCCTAGATTTTTATAGATGGTGTCCTATCCCCTTTTTATATAGAATCGGTAGTTATGCCTTTATAGCCAAACTTTATATAAACTCCCACTTACCTTTAGCATTTAAGCATACCCTAGTCATTTTCTACCTGGGCTTTACATTGATTATGGCTATTTTTTGGCTTGTCCCATTTTCATGCATAGTGGACAGAAAAGCCTTTACAGCCAAACTTTATATAAACTCTCAGCATTAAGAATATAAACTCTCTTACCCTTAGCATTTAAGTATATCCTAAGCATCGTGTACCTGGGCTTTTACAGTGGTTTGGGCTATTATTTGGCTTGCCATCTTTTTGATATAGGATAAACAGTTTTGTTTTTTGAACATATGAATATAATTTTTGAGTGTTTTGACCAAGCCAGGTTGGCATATACTTTGCCATCTTTAAGCCCCTTGAGTCTTTTTTACATAGGCATGACCAGCAATTTTTCCCTGTGAAAATGTCTCATGTTTAAAAGGATAAGGCAGTTTTCAGAGCAGTGTGACATTATCTCTCTTTACATAAACCTAAAATATATGTGAATCCAACCTTTAGATCAGTAAGGACATAACATCTATTATTAAGAAAAAAGAATTTACATGGTAACTTTAAGGAAAATTTTGTCATTTTGAACCTTAGAGTATCTCTGCAAGTGGCTAAACAGCAGGAGTTGCCACCTTGGCTTTCATTATGTAAATTAGCCTGATCCTGAACTCAGAGACTTGCCTGTTTCTTTTTATTTTGTGTTGGGAAGAAAGGCATGTGCCTTCACCAAATACTTGTTCAAATACATACATACTTTGCTATCTTTTGCTCCTGGGTGGGTTTAAGAGTCTTTCTTAAAGAGACAGTAATTGACCTGGGAATATTTAGGTTTTAAGTTTGGGTTTTATCACTGGGAGCTTATTACCCCCACAAAGTTATGATAAAGTATGATTTAAAGAGTTTGGATACTTAGATTAGTTGGGTGTTATTTGTTGTAAGTTGCTGTTAAAATTTATTATTAATTATCTTTTTGTAATGCTTGCTGTTAATCTTAAACAGCTGTGCAACCAAATCACCACACAGACACAGGGATTTCTTTAGTTAACCTAGAACACAATGCTAGGCAATAGTTACTCCATCCTAAACCTCCAAGCCCTCATAGTTTCCTAACATTTAGATTTCCCAATTATTCTTGCTTTCAGTGTTATCTTTGGTCCAGTCCATCTCTCCACATAGTTCCAAAATCTCTCCCCCAGTACTCTACTCTCTTAGCTCTCCTCTCATTTCCTGACCTCTGGCTCCTCCCATTGCTCAACATTGTGTCTAGTTGCTTTATTTTGGCCTGTTTACACAAAGTTGAGTCAGGATGCTTAGAATAATTATCACAATGCAATCAATATCTGATTGAAGCCAGAGGGGGGGGGAATCAACATTGGAATGAACAAGGGTAAGGTGTATACATTTCAAAGGAACATTAAAACAAAAGAGAACCCACTAGCACTCCATGTGACTGGGTCTGTGTCCAGCCCTAGGATGATGTATCTGTTAAGGGTATGGAAGTGACCCTAGTCTGTGTGTATATACCACTAAGATGAATGGGGAGGGTTGGTCTATGGGGGATGGGATTAAGCATCATCTTTTGGGAAGTCTGAATGTTCATTTCTTCAGGAAGTTGGGATCTAGAAGGGTCAAGATCAGCAACAGTGTGTGATCCCCTCAGAAGACTGTAGTGATGTGTTTGGTGGTGCCCTTGACCACAAGGGGTGCCAGGGAGCAGGTTGAGCTGATGTCTGTGGATTCAGTTTGTAATTTTCACACTGAAGTGGCAAGGCACCAGTTTCTGGAGAAGGAAAAAGTACAAGGCTCTGTCTTGGTGTCCTTGGAGAGAGTGAGGTTACAGGGCAGGCACAGAAGACAGGAGGCCAAGTGAGGGTTTTAGGGTGTAAAAGAGATTTTGTGCCAGACTTTTTGTCTCTGTCACTTAGACTCATTTGGGCTGGGCCATCCTGGATCCATGATCCAAGTGCTTCCACTGTTTGCCTGGTCTGAGTAATGAGTGATTTGTGGCTTCAATGTTGGAAACTCATCCCCAGGAAACCCAATACTGCTTTCAGGGGACCAGGAGGGATCCAATGTCTGGGTGCTGGAGAGGAAAGTACCTGGACCTGGTGATCTCCATTCACTGGCATATCTGTCAAGTGCTGGGGGTCCATGTTTCCTGACTATCAGACCTGGGAAACAGCTCTGGGGGTACTGGATCTATTGACCCCAAAATGTCCCAAGAATCCTGAAGATGCCTAAAGGGGATCAAGAGAGATTACATGTCTGGCTTCAAGAACAGGTTTTCCCTAGACCTGGGGGTCTTCACTCACTGGCATAAGCATAAAGTGTAGAGCCCCCATGGTTCATGACTCTCAGACCTGGCAGACAGCCATGGGAAGCCTGGGCGCAATTGAGCCTAACTGTCCCAGGAATACTGAAGCTCCCTTGAGGGGATCATGTACCATGATGTCTGGCTGCTGGAGTGGGTGTTCCTGGACCTGGGGATCCTCATTCGCTGGGATGGGGAGAAAATGCAGGAGCTCCACACTTTGACCCTCAAACATGAGAGATGACCATGGCAGGGCAGGGTCCAATAGGCCTCAACTCACAGGATGTCCCCTCTAATCAGGGAAAATTCAAGGTTGGTGATCTGGATCCAGCTTCCTATCCCCTCACCGTTTTCAGAGTCTCAGATCTTCTGCCCCTCTAATACAGGGCACACTGGTCGCCACCATCATGGATAACTCCCACACTTTGAATAATTCCAACAAGAAAAGAAGACTGCAAGTCTAGTTCCTGCAGCAGATGGATATTTTCCCAGCAAATCTATCTTCTAGATCCTCATGTGTGATATAAAAGATACATTTACAAGATTCATCAATGCTAAAATCTCTCACATACCAAGGGGAGAGATCACAAATACAGAAATCAAGGAAATGTTACCAATCAGGACTGTGTTTGCAATTCTTAGATCAACAGCTATGTTGAACTAGTCCAACCTTAGAATAAGGCTGCTTCTGTCTCTAGGCAGGTTGGCTCAATAAAGGAAAAGGAGTTCACTGCAGCTACCCAAGACTGCTATCTTTCTCAGAACTGTGACATCAATATGGAGAATTCTGTTTGTAAAATTTGCTTCTTTTTATTTCATGTGCATTGATATATTGTGAAAGTGATGGAACCTGGAATTATAGGCAGGTGTAAGATGCCATGTGGTTGTTGGGATGAAACCCAGGTCATCTGGAAGACCAGTCACTGCTTCAAATCACTGAACATTCCAAACCTGAGAAACCAAATTTTAAAGCTTTAAATGTCTTTCAGATATACAGATGTTTTGTGTTCATGTGTAAGTGTACCCTACTTGCAATGGCCAAAATTGGCACCAGATCCCATGGAAACGCTGGCTAGCAAGGGATATCTGAAATGGAACTTGACTTCTGTAACAACACTCAGTGCTGTTAACTTCCATGGTATCTCCAGCCACCATTTATTTAAAACTTTATCTACAGATGTTAATTAAAATATATTACACCATTTCCTCTTTCCTTCTGCTTTCCCCATGCCTTCCTGAATTCTCTCCTTCCAATGTCTTAAAAAATAATGTGTGAATAAGTATGGACCTGTATATTTATATAAAACCTACTAAGTCTATTCCTATCGGTTGTGTGGATAAGGTTTCTGTGCTGAATCGTTTGTATAGAATATATAATTAAGGAGTGCATCCCTGTCTGAGGCTAATCCTCCAATTTGGAGGGAGTTCTAGTCTTCAATACCCACAGGACTCTAACCCTGAAGTGACCTAAGCTGTGTTGGACAGGAAACATTAGAAAGCACAGGGTGACAAATTCCTTAGATAACACATGGTGCTGGAATGGCCCTGATGTGCTGGAGCTGTGGGGAGGACTACAGACATTGGTCTTATCTAATCAGTCTCCCTTTGTTCTGTTGATCTCCCATTATACCATTCACCTGGGATATTTCTGTGGATTAATTTGTCATCTTGAACTTCCTGCATTATCTTTCTGAACACCATGATTACAGGCCTGTGTTACCATGCCTGGCTTGGATGGCTTCAACCTCAGTGATTTACTAGAATGTTGGGATGAGTGTAATGAGTTGTTACCCTTAACTATATTGAGAATCTCCTTATGTCTGTGAGGCTACTTTTCACTATCTTTTGAATGAAGAACAGAACTCCAGTCTACTTTGATGTGTCATAAAATCTCAATGTTAAAGAATAAAACAATAATTTTCTTTATACTTAAAGGAGAGGATTTTAAGCCAAACAACTGCAACTGATCAATGCTTTTTTCCATTACTGGACTTAGGAACAGAGTCTGTGTCCTGCCTACCATGACCATTTGGACTCAGCAATTTACTCTCAATAAGCCCACAGAAAAAAACTGAATTATTGAGGGAGACCATGCCCAACGATACTGCAGGTACTAGGGAGGCAAGGTAAGCAGATCTATTATGTACACTAAGTTCAAGGTCAGCCTGGAATTTATAGTGAGACTATTATTTCAAATAAAAAAGAGAGAAAACAATGTTTGAAAATAAAAATACATTTAATTAAGCTATTTGTTTATTACAGTTTATTCCCTTTGTATCATGGCTGTATCCACTTATCATTCTGACCATTTCCAGCCAGCCTCCCAATCTCCCCCATGCACCTTCCCTAGTCCTCATATAGGGGGCTAGGGAAAAATCAACAACAATGGTTAAAACATAAATTATTAATAAAAACTGGAAACATTCACATATTTATTCAGTGTGACAAATTTTGATCAGTGATGAATATATAATGTTATGCAGTTTCTTTCTTCCCACAGGTAATATTTGCTAATTGAAGACATGGTAAAGTATTTAATTGAAAGCTTATGCAAACAGTTCTCAGGGGGTTCCCAGTTCCCAAGGAATAAGGCCATGGAAGCTACTGTAGAGGAATCCTAAATGTGGGCAAAGAGAAGGGTGGAGAGAGAGAGAGAGAGAGAGAGAGAGAGAGAGAGAACAAACAGAAAACAGAGAAAGAGAAGAAAAGCATATAGAAGAAAATAAAATATCTGGGTACCTCTGGGAGAGGGCAGTCCCATTCCACTGGACTGAAAATTTAAGGGTGGAGGTGGGGAACGCCAATCTTACCCTTTAGAAGGTAGGGACTGAAGTATCCTGGGAGAACCTGGAACCCAGAAAACCTTCTGTCAAAAAGGCACCTCAGCAGCTTGTCTTATGTGTGAAGTACAACATATGGTTAAACGTTCATCCTTTAGATTTAATAGGTTTAGAGAGCAGAGATACACAACTAAGTAATCTCTCCAAGTCATACATTAAAATCTTCCTGCCTATAAGTTGCTTTCTCATTCTCAGCTTATTTCTCTCCTGCAAGGTATTCAAAGAATGACATAATGCTATTGAGCAGAAAATATCTCATCTAGGGGAATAGGTCTTTTCATCAATGACAGTCCAGACCAGATTAGAATTTCAAGGAGTCCATTGATTTATTAGATATTCACCTATGGGAGGTATAGGAATGTTTATTCAGAATATCCCTATTCCTGCCAGGCAGAGATGTTGCAGTGATGACAGATGGGGGAGAGAGATTTAAAATCAATTTGAGACCACCAACAGGCAGCCTACATGGTATTCTGACTGCCATACATATACATGTATCTGAGAAGACAAGAAAAGAGTGAAAGAACTGGAGAGTTGACCTACTATAGCTGAGTAGATACAGAGACTACAGTAGGAGGCAGCGTATGCTCAGGTACAGACCTAGAATTAATTGCTCTCTGGGAATTGTATCCTTTCTTTAACATCCAAATCTACTTCCCTTTCTTTAACACCCAAATCTCCTTCTCCATGTCTCTTAGGTCTCTGTAAATGCCTGATTTCTCCAGCCTTTTATTGACATCTGTTTGAACCTCAGGCTCCCCTGACCACAACCTTCACAGCACCTACAGTCTTCACCACTTAGGGCTCCTAACAGAATGTTTGTGTGCATCAGGGAAGCAGAACACAATCCACTTCAGAAAAGTTGGTCTTCATGCCTTCAAATTCTTCTTCACTTTTTACACTAGGTATCATCTCAAGCAGGTGTCCTTGTGGGCTCTCATTGCTGCCTATTTACGACGTGTGGGATAAACACAGTCTGGCGGGTTTGGTCAAGTGGTCATGCACTTTTTAAACACTTGTAGTCTCAGTTTCTATCCTGATAATTTTGGATACTTCCATATTTTTGTGAAGATATTGGATTAGAAACTTCTTTCAGCACCAAGCCTAAGTTACTTTTTATGCTCTCAATCTTCTCTTTCTTCTGGGTTACTAGGGATGAGTTAAAGATGAATTTAGGATTAACCTTTCACACCTAAAAAGGCTACTCATGACACGTTTATGGGGCCAAATACATGGCTCAGCACCTAGGAGAACTGGCTGCACACTATCATTTTCAAACAAATTTTATCCTTCAAATTGCCCTGAATCCCTCAATTATTACATGACTGTATGTTTACAATGTAAAAAGAAGACAGTATTTTATTGATGTAATATCTCAACTAATTTAATTTGATCATCAGGGAAACAGAGCTGTAGGAAAGGCTGTTGGTGTCCAAAACTGGCAATAAGTCCTCAATCAACATATTAAGAAAGCCAAAGGAGTTCCAACAAACTTGTCTCCCACTCTGTACATATCAGTCATGGCCTAAAAGCCCATAATCACCTTACACACACACACCAGAAATGTTTCTTTTTAAGTAAATATCCTTGCTGTTACTTTATCTATAACCTTTATATTACATATTTCCTATAGAATGCAGAACTTTAAGATGAAATGACATATGGATAATTCGGAGGAACATATGGAGTCACAGAATCCAATCTTATGTATATATTCATATTACATCAAGCTATGTAGTGAGATGCAGTTGAAGGATGATTAGACCACTTCATTACATCTCCAGAATAGTTCAAAACACAAAGCTTTGAGTTAACAAAATGGACACATTCTTACAGTTTCTCTTCAGTATGTTTCATTCATGAAAGTGGAGCCTATAGAAATTTACAAAGGCTTCATCACAGTGAATATATTCATAAGGATTTCTCTTGAGTATGATTTCTTTTATGGCTTTGAAAATTTGTGACATGCAAAGGATTTACTTGTTATAGTCATACGGTTTATTTCTAGTATGAAAACTTTCATGCCTTCGGATATCATATCAATGTGCAGAGGCTTTACCACACTGATTACATTCTTAGAGGTTCTCTCCAGTATGTGTTCTTTTATGTACTTGAAGACTACTGAATTGTGAAAAGGCTTTACCACCCTGATTACATTGAAAATGTTTCTCTCCAGTATGAATCCTTTCATGCCTCTGGAGGTAGCAGCAAAATGGAAAGGCTTTACCTCATTGATTACATTCATAGGTTTTCTCCTCAGTGTGTGTTCTTTTATGCTTTTTAAGATATCCGTGTTGTGAAAAGGCTTTCTCACACTGATTACATTCGTAGGGTTTGGCTCCAGTATGAATACTTTCATGTCTCTGGAGGTTGCACCAACCTGAAAAGGCTTTATCACATTGATTATATTCATAGCATTGCTCCCCAGGATGTATTCTTTTATGCTTCTTGAGATTTCCGTGTTGTTAAAAAGCTTTCTCACACTGATTACATTCGTAGGGTTTGGCTCCAGTATGAATTCTTTCATGTCTGTAAAGGTTGCACCAATGTGCCAAGGCTTTACGACATAGATTACATTCATGGGGTTTCGCTCAAGGATGTATTCTTTTATGCCTTTGGAGATGTCCGTGTTGTGAAAAGTCTTTCCCACACTGATTACTTTTGTAGGGTTTCACTCTAGTATGTATTATTTTATGCACTTGGAGATTTCCTTTTTTTGAAAAGGCTTTACCACACTGATTACATTCATAGGGTTTCTCTCCAGTATGTGTTCTTTTATGTAGTTTGAGATTACTGTTATCTGAAAAGGCTTTCCCACACTGATTACATTCGTAGGGTTTCTCTCCAGTATGTGTTGTTTTATGTCTTTGGAGACTTCTACAACATGCAAAGGCTTTACCACATTGATTACATTTGTAGGGTTTCTCTCCAGTATGTGTTCTTTTATGTACTTGGAGATGTCCGTGTCGTGCAAAGGCTTTACCACACTGATTACATTTGTAGGGTTTCTCTCCAGTATGTGTTCTTTTATGTAGTTTGAGAGTACCAGTTTCTGAAAAGGCTTTACCACACTGATTACATTCGTAGGGTTTCTCTCCAGTATGTGTTCTTTTATGCCTCTGGAGATTTCCATGTCGTGAAAAGGCTTTCCCACACTGATTACATTTGTAGGGTTTCACTCCAGTATGTGTACTTTTATGCAGTTGGAGACTACTAGGTTGGGAAAAGGCTTTCCCACACTGTTTACATTCATAGGGTTTGTCATAAATATGTATTCTTTTCTTTCTGCAAAAATAATTCAGATATGTGTAAGCTTTACCATATTCTTTACCCTCATGAATCTTTTTTTTTTAAAGATTTATTTACTTAATATTTATACCGACTGCATGCTAGATGAGGACACCAGATCTTAGTATAGAGGGTTACAAGCCACCATGTGGTTAGCTGGAAAATGAATTCAGGACCTTTGGAATAACAGTCAGTGCTCTTAACCTCTGAGCCATCTCTCCAGCCACTGATGAATCTTTATGTCAATATAAACTATGTTTGCAATTTGGTTTAATCATAAATTGAAATTACATCTTAACCTCTTATCACTTTCTTTACATTCATAGTTTTCCCCTTGATTGTGGGTTTCTGTACCTTACAAGATACCTTTGATGGTAAGAAACTTCATTACATGGCTCACTGACAGCATCACGTTTCTATGAGTGGTTTTTCATATTTAAAAAGAACTAGAAGGAGCCAGCTTTAACACAGGGACTGCATTCATAAATTTTCCTATAGTTGTAATCACACTGCATTCATAAAGGGAACCAAAATAAACACAACAATTTCCACAGGGCTAGTAATCATAGGGATTTTTGTAATGTGATTTCTTTTGCTATATTTTCATTGAGCTTAGAAATCTAATTAAGTCTATAAGTTTAATTTTTAACAGTCCTCTCTTTTGAGCAGACTTTCTGAAGGTGATAGGAGTTCATAATTCATTCATTATTAATCGTGAATGGATGAATGAACACATGAACAAATATAAATTTATAGTGTTGTCACTATCATGCTTTCTATTGTACACATGTACAGGATAGTTTAGAATGCAATAGTCTATGATAATGTGCATCTGGAAAAACCCAACCAGGAAAAGTGGGAATTGCTGGATCCTTCCCCAAAGCATCTCTACACAGAGGTAATGATGGAGATCTACAAGATCATCACTTCTATTGAGGAGACAGTAAATATTCTTTAACAATTCTCTGCAGAGTGGAGGGAATTTTATAAATGAAGGAGAAGATAGCAAGGGAAGGACAGGAGCTCCACAAGGAGAACAACTGAATCAATATATTTAGGCACAGGGGTCTTTTCTAAGACTAATACTCCAACCAAGAATAATTCACAAATATAACCTAGAACCCCTGCTCAGATATAGCCCATGACAGCTCAGTATCCAAGTTAAATTCCCTAGTAATAGGAACAGGAACTGTCTCTGATATGAACTCAGTCACTAGCTCTTTGACTAACCCTTGCTGCAGGCACAACAACCTTGGCAGGCCACAAAGGAGGAATATGTAGCCTGTCCTGATGAAACCTGGGAAGCTAGGGTCAGACTGAAGAGGAGGAGGGACTCAAATATCAGTGAATTTGAGGAGGGGATTGAGAGGATATGAGGAAGGGAGGGAGAATTTGGAGGTAATGGGGTACAGCTGGGATACAATGTGAATAAACAGTAATTAATATTAAAATATAAATAAAAACGGAGAACAACAAATGAAACATTTCCACATACACACAATTTTGCTTTTTGTTCTTCAAAGACATGGGGATTATGGTTCCTCCACAACAGTATTCTTGACCCTCATAATTTCCATCTGATTAAACTTCACAACTTTGCTTCAGGTATTTGAGTAACATAACCTCTGTTATGGAATATTTGCTCATCAGTAGGTTTTGTACACAAAATTATCACCTATTTTATGAGTATGCTGTTTACAATATGAGTGGCAAGAGAGGATCAACAGATAGGGATTTCTACAGAGTATCTCAACATGGATATGATTAATGATTTATCATTTACAGAGGAATTTTAATTTAGAACATGGCTGCTCTGTCAAAAGACCCCATGCAAATACCTTCTATGTCAATGTGATCTGGCTAGAATTCAAACACGCCTTTAATCCAGGAGACAGAGGCAAGCAGATCTGACTTCAATGCCAGCCTCGTACAGAGCAATGTCCAGTAAAGAAAAGCTTGGATTCAGGCATGGTGATACATGCTTTTAATCCCAAACTATGGGTGTAAAAATAGCAGGTAGAAGGAAGCACCCATATTTGAAAATGCTGTCTTATTCAGTTTGAGGAAAGGTGACAAATTCAGAAAAATAATTGACTGCATAAGATACATGTTTCTCTCATGAGAAGAGAGAGGAAATGAATCTCCCAAAAGTGGTGCTACCAGGAGAGAGAAGGGAGTTTTACTGTGCAGTAATAGGCAGGTTGGAGAGAGAAAACTAAGGTGAAGATCAAATGAGCCAGAGGATAAAAAAGAGCTGAAGATTAGAAAAGACTGATGGAGTTAGTTTGAGACTTAACAAAGCAATTTAGAGGTCAGGACAAAAGCCAGATTGAGCAGTAATTCTCAAGGACAGAAAATCTTCTAGGCCAAAGAAAGAGTGTATGGAACCTAGAAGCTGCCCTGCCCAGGCCTAGGGTGGCAGACAGAGGGGCAGTAATTTTCAGAGATCATAATTTCTAGATTGAGTAAATGTCATTTGTACAGCAATATCTATTTAGCAAGGGTTTCACTGTCTTCTTTTGCATTGAAATTCCTGGCAAACATAAATAATATAATATACCTAACAGTGAGGAACATGGGTTTGGGAGAATTTAATGTTCCTTACTACTCTTAAAGTGGTGTTTGTTTTTCCACTGTTGCTTTTCTTTAAAATTTCTGGGACACATTAAATTTTTTTCACAGAGCTGGAGAGCTGGCTCAGAGGTTAAGAGCACTGGCTATTCCTACAGAGGTCCTGAGTTCAATTCCCTGAAACAACATGGTGGCTCACAAGCATCTATAATGAGATCCCATGCCCTCTTCTGGTGGGCAGGCACATGTGCAGTCAGAATAATATATAAATAATGAATAAATAAATCATCTTTAATCATTTCTTCATAGGCATATTTATATAAGCTTCCGTGATTAATTAGTTGATAATGTTCTTTAGTATTATGCTCTTCCCAATTGTAGCCTGAAATATGGACCAAAAAGTGAATGAGAGGGGATTAAAAATTAGGCAAAATTTAAGTTTCTATATTCAGTGATCCTTAGAAACATGATTGAGGTTTTTACTTCCTTATTCCAAGTGAACTTATATAAGAACATCAATAAGAAAAGTCAACAGTAACAACAATTGTCCTATTTACCTGAATAGAGAAAGAAAATTCACTGTCTTACCTATAGCTGTAAGGTGCTTGAAGGTCTCCAGCATCACATCTTTGTAGAGACTCTTCTGGGAAGGATCCAGCAAAGCCCACTCTTCCCGAGTGAAGTTCACATCCACATCAGCATAGGTAATTGAATTCTAAATGATCCCATACGTGAGTAGAACAGAAAGCACAATGGTGACAACAGTGTAAATGTATACTTCATTGACAATATATTCATATAATTCTGGTGCTTCCCTGACATCTACTGACACAGAAGTTTCGATGTATTCACCAAGTCATTTTAGAAGGAAACTAAATGAGGAGGTTCACCTCATTTCGGCAACTTTTGAATAGAATTGAGCCTTTCAAGGGAAATGAAAATTAACAGACGTAAAGAAAGCAAGACATGCAAATAGATGAAAAGTACGGAACACAGATCACAGACATTGTATGCAAAATTACTACCTAAAAACAGGGGCAAACAGGAAGTACTGGTTCATAACTTTAATTCCAGCATTCAAGAGGCAGAGGTATGTGTATCTCATTGAGTCAAAGGCCAGCCTAGTCTCTGAAACAAGTTTCATGACATGCAGAGGTACATTTAAGACCTGAATCCACCACAAAAATCATTCAAATAAAAAAAAAATACTGCAGACTCTGTGATATAGCTGAAGTTCCTACAAAGAATTATATATTCAATATATTTCTGTATCTATCTTCCAGAAACCTGAAGTGTCCGAGGTTAAACTGTAATATTAATGAGAGCTTACTAAAAGGGAATGCTTGTTCAGACAGGTACAAATGGACGGATGAATACATTAGTCCTGGAATAGTTGGTCATAAATGAGCAACATAAGGCAGTTGAGGTGGATCAGCAATGAAAAGCTCTTGTTTGTCTTACCAACAACTGGGCTCAATTGCCAGTGCTTATATGGAGGCTCACAACTACCCATTATTCCAAATTCTGAAGTTCTGAGGCCAGCTGCTGATTATTGTGGGGATCACGTACATATGAGGTGCATAGTAACACATACAGACAAAATACTATTCATATTCACTCAGTTAAAACAAAACAAATACATGAGACAGGAAGAATGAGACACACCTGCAATCCAATGACTCACAAATCTCAGTCAGTATTAATGTTATGAATACAAGACATACTGAGAAACAGAATATACTCTCTGCCAAATATAAGAATTCAGTGGACTCAGAAGGGGGAAGGGAGAAGATGAGGGAGGGAGGGGAGGATTGGGAGGGAAAGAGGGAGTGGATGCAGCTGGGATACAAGTGAATGTATAAAATTATTTAAAAATAAAAATATTAATAAAAAACTAAATAAATAAAATAGAAATAAAAAAAAGAATTCAAGAGTGGATATGGATGAAGATCAATCAGGATGGTAGCATATGCTTGACATATACAAAAAGCTACATACCACATCAGCCAACATATCAAAAGATAAACTGCCAGGCATATTGGGCCACATTGAATCCTAGCTCTCTGGAGCCAATATGAGGTGGATTTCTAAGTTTGAGGCTGGGATAGATTGCATTCCTACATCTAGGACAGCTAAATCAACACAAAAAATCTTGGTCTTCAAAAACAATAAAATTAAAAATGTAAAAATCTCAGGATACCAAAATAGCTTAGCAATGAATAGCAATTTCTTTCACTCTTTCTTGTGATTTAGAGAAAGACTGGATAACAATGAAGACCATGTGAGCACTGAAGGAAACAGAATGATCAGTTTCAATCATAAGACAGTAGACAGAAACAAAAGGAAATGGTTTGAGATCATAGACACTCAAATCTAATCTCCAGTAAGGAATCTAGACAATTTCCTCCTAGAAAACCTTTTATACCTTCCTCCAAAGAAGCACACAAAGAAGAAATAAATGTTCAATGGTATTCTCCTACTTGATTCTGTGGACCTTTTCCACTCTCTGTTACTGAAGACTCAATTCTCAATGCCCCTAGCACTCCAAAAGAACAGCAGTGGCAGCTCCCCTTTCCTGTGTCCAAGTCTCCCATGGATTACACACTCTCACTCTCTGTTCTGCTTCCGGGATCCCACTCCCAAGTCTTCAGTAAACCATAGGCCATGCTTGCATAGAGACCAAGGCAGTGTACCAGGGATCTTCTCCACTACCTTTGTTACATCACTCTCAATTCTCAGGATCTTCCCGAGTGTTCCAACAGAACACATATGGCACCATCCACTCCATACCATCCCAGCAAGCCTAACACCATGAATACACTAGCCAAGCAGGTCATTAAAAAAGTAACACTCTGCCAACACACTTTCTGACATTTGAGATAACTAACAGAAAACTAAGAACAAAATCCCCACACAAGAAAAGAGCACTTGCACCTACAATCAATAAAGTAGAAGAGAAGGAGAAGATGAAGAAACAATGAAACAAAGGGTTGGTTCTTTGGGAAAAACAAACAAGATAAACCCTTACCTAAACTAAATAAAAGACAGAGAGGAAATATCCAAATTAATAGCATCAGCAATTGTATTAAATATTTTTGTTTCTTTAAAATCCCACTCATGTTATGTGAATTTTTTTTCTATTATCCCCAGGTGTGGAGCAAGAAGCTGCTTCAGTTTGTCAATAGCTGTTACATATGATTGTCTCGTGCTCTAGCAGGGCTGTGGTTTTGCCACCTGCACATAGTTTAGTTATGAGTCTTCTGGAGAGGGTACACATGCAGAGCCATGAGAGGACACTGGGTCTTGGAAGAAGAAAGAAGCTGCTGCTCTTCCTGATGCTGTTCACCCACACTGCTACTCGGTTTGCCATTGCTGGTTTGTGGGCTGCTGGATATCCTGGTGACTAAGAGGTATTGCCCCAAAGATCCTGACCACCCTAATCCACAGGAAGTAGTTAAAGGGACCTCTGTTCCTTTCCCCTCTAGCATTCTCTCTCCTTTACCAATTGGGGGTTTTGGAAGGAATAACGGTTGTAAGAGGGATATAGGTTTAAGAATCCAAATAAAGGGCTGAAGAGATGGCTTATGTTAGGAGCACTGGCTGCTCTTCCAAAAAACCCAAATCAATGAGATTTAAACAAACAGTGCCATTTGTTGTTTGCTGTTTCAGTGGGGTTCTGGAATCCACACAAGTGAGACAGTTATTGCACTAAAGAACCCAATGAACCCTAATCAGCGTTAAGTAGCTGGAAATCTGCATTCCTTGTCTGTACTAACTGTTTTCTCTCCTAACAAGGGGTGGTGAGTGAAAGGGAGGTAGAGGTATTTAAGAACCAAGTATAAAGTAGGTATTTGAAAAAGGAAAGCTCACAGTTTTGCTCTCAGTAATATCAAATATAATTCCTAGTTGAAAAAAAAAAAACCTCATGTCACATTTTGTGTTCTTTCCATTGCTTAAATTGTGGCATTCCTGCTCATTTCATTCCAAAGCAATATTTTTGCTACCAAAAAAAATCCCATGCCTCAACCTTCAGGTCACCTGTGTCTGTGCCCTTACATCGAAATACCCACTACTGTGAGGCTACATCTGAAAGCCAGAACCCATTTGGGTTCTCCTGGACATATTTCATCAGATGTAAGACTGTTCCAAAGTCTGGAGATGAACTACTGGAGGCATCTCCATACCTGACTTCAAGATATACTAGGAGTAATAGGAATAAAAACTGCATGATACTGGCATAGAAGTAGGCTGGGTGATCAATGGAAACAAATCAAAGACCCTAAAATAAACCCACATACCTATGCACAATTGCTTTTGGACAAAGGAGCCAAAACCATACAATGGAAAAAGACAGCATCTTCAACAAATAGTGCTACTCAAAATACATGTCCACAAGTAGAAAAATGCAAACAGATCCATATTTCTACCCTGCACAAAACTCAATTCCAAGTGGAACAAAAACTTAAACATAAAGTCAGATTCATGAAAAATGCCAGAGGAGAAATTATGTAAATCCCTTGAACTCACTGGTCTACGAGACAACTTCCTGAATAGAACACCTGCAGCTCAGGCTCTAAAAGGTACAATCAAAAAATGGAACAAAAGCTTTTGTAAAACAATTGACACTATGAACAAGAGGAAATAGCCATCTACAGATTGAGAAAAGGTCTTCACAACCCTCCATCTGACAAAGGGCTAATATCCAGAATTATATATAAGAAATCAAGAAATTAAACATCAACAGACAAAATAATCCAATTAAAAATGGGACACAGGCATAGAGAATTCTCAACAGTGCATAAACACTTAAAAAAGGGCTCAACATCCTTATTCATCAGGGAAACGCAAATCAGAACTGTCTGTGAGACTGCATCTTACATTT